>NW_006796752.1:1961586-1999759 GCF_000442215.2 Lipotes vexillifer | reverse complement strand
GGCGGACTCTCAAGCACTGCGCCACCAGGGAAGCCCGCATGTGTCTTTTTGAATTATGGTTTTCTCTGGGTATATGCCCAGTAGTGGGATTGCTGGGTCATATGGTAATTCTATTTTTAGTTTTTTTTTTTTGCAGTACGTGGGCCTCTCACTGTTGTGGCCTCTCCCGTTGTGGAGCACAGGCTCCAGATGCGCAGGCTCAGCGGCCATGGCTCATGGGCCTAGCCGCTCCACGGCACATGGGACCCTCCTGGTCCGGGGCACGAACCCGTGTCCCCTGCACCAGCAGGTGGACTCTCAACCACTGCGCCAACAGGGAAGCCCCCTTATTGTAGTTTTGATTTGCATTTCTCTAATAATTAGTGGTGTTGAGCAGCTTTTCATGTGCTTCTTGGCCATCTGTATGTCTCCTTTGGAGAAATGTCTAGGTCTTCTGCCCATTTTTGATTCAGTTGTTTGTTTTTTTTTAAAAATTGAGCTGCATGAGCTGTTTATGTATTTTGGAGATTAATCCTTTTTCCATTGATTCATTTACAAATATTTTTTCCCATTCTGAGGGTTGTCTTTACATTGTTTGTTGTTTCCTTTGCTTTGCAAAAGCTTTTAATGTTTCATTAGGTCCCATTTGTTTAGTTTTGTTTTTATTTCCATTACTCTAGGAAGTGGATCAAAAAAGATCTTGCTGTGATTTATGTCAAAGGGTGTTCTTCCTATGTTTTCCTCTAAGAGTTTTATTGTGCCCAGTTTTACATTTAGGTCTCTAATCCATTTTGAGTTTATTTTTCTGTATGGTGTTGGAGTGTCCTAATTTCATTCTTTTATGTGTAGCTGTCCAGTTTTCCCAGCACCACTTATTGTAGAGACTGTCTTTTCTCCATTGTATATCCTTGCCTCCTTTGTCATAGATTAGTTGACCATAGTTGCGTGGGTTCATCTCTGGGCTTTCTATCCTGTTCCAATGATGTATATTTCTGTTTTTGTGCCAGTACCATATTGTCTTGATTCCTGTAGCTTTGTAGTATAGTCTCAAGTCAGGGAGTCTGATTCCTCCAGCTGCGTTTTTTTCCCTCAAGACTGGCTATTTGGGGTCTTTTCTGTCTCCATATTCATTTCAAGATTTTTTGTTCTAGTTCTGTAAAAAATTCCACTGGTAATTTGATAGGGATTGCATTGAATCTGTACATTGCTTTGGGTAGCACAGTCATTTTCACAATAGATTCTTCCAATCCAAGAACATGGTATATCTCTCCATCTATTTGTGTCATCTTTGATTTCTTTAATCAGTGCCTTATAGTTTTCTGAGTACAGGTCTTTTACCTCCTTAGGTAGGTTTATTCCAAGTATTCTATTCTTTTTGTTGCAATGGTGAATGGGATTGTTTCCTTAATTTCTCTTTCTGATCTTTCGTTGTTAGCGTATAGGAATGCAAGAGGTTTCTCTGCATTAATTTTGTACCCTGCAATGTTACCAGATTCATTAATTAGCTCTAGTAGTTTCCTGGTGGCATTTTTTGGATACTCTATGTATAGTATCATGTCATCTGCAAACAGTGACAGTTTTACTTCTTCTTTTCTGATTTGTATTCCTTTTATTTCTTTTTCTTCTCTCATTGCCTTGGCTGAAACTTCCAAAACTATGTTAAATAATAGTGGTGAGAGTGGACATCCTTGTCTTGTTCCTGATCTTAGAGGAAATGTTTTCAGTTTTTCACCATTGAGAATGATGTTTGCTGTGGGTTTGTCGTATATGGCCTTTATTATGTTGAGGTAGCTTCCCTCTATGCCCACTTTCTGGAGAGTTTTTATCATAAATCGGTGTTGAATTTTGTCAAAAGCTTTCTCTGCATCTATTGAGATGATCTTATGGCTTTTCTTTGCCAATTTGTTAAAGTGGTGTATCACATTGATTGATTTGCATATATTGAAGAATCCTTGCATCCCTGGGATAAATCCCACTTGGTCATGGTGTATGATCCATTTAATGTGTTGTTGGATTCTGTTTGCTAGTATTTTGTTGAGGTTTTTTGCATCTATATTCATCAGTGATTCATTGGTCTGTAATTTTCTTTTTTTTGTAGTATCTTATTCTGGTTTTGGTCAGGGTGATGGTGGCCTCATAGAGTGAGTTTGGGAGTGTTCCTTCCTCTGCAATTTTTTGGAAGAGTTTGAGAAGGATGGGTGTTAGCTATTCCCTAAATGTTTGATAGAATTCACCTGTGAAGCCATCTGGAAGATTGTTAGTTGGAAGATTTTAAATCACAGTTTCAATTTCATTACTTGTGATTGGTCTGTTTATATTTTCTATTTATTCCTGATTCAGTCTTGGAAGGTTGTACCTTTCTAAGAATTTGTCTTTTTCTTCCAGGTTGTCCATTTTATTGGCATAGAGTTGCTTGTAGTAGTCTCTTAGGATGCTTTGCATTTCTGCAGTGTCTGTTGTAACTTCTCCTTTTTCATTTGTAACTTTATTGATTTGAGTCCTCTCCCTGATTTTCTCGATGAGTCTGGCTAAAGGTTTATCAATTTTGCTTATCTTCTCAAAGTACCAGGTTTTAGTTTTATTGATCTTCGCTATTGTTTTCTTTGTTTCTATTTCATTTATTTCTGCACTGATCTTTATGATTTCTTTCCTTCCACTAACTTTGGATTTTGTTTGTTCTTCTTTCTCTAGTTCCTTTAGGTGTAAGGTTAGATTGTTTGAGATGTTTCTTGGGGTAGGCTTGTATTGCTATAAACTTCCCTCTTAGAACTGCTTTTGCTCCATCCCATAGGTTTTGGATTGTCGTGTTTTCATTGTAATTTGTCTCTAGGTATTTTTTTATTTCCTCTTTGATTTTTTCAGTGATCTCTTGGTTATTTAGTAATGTACTGTTTAGCTGTCATGTGTTTGCATTTTTTACAGATTTTTTCCTGTAATTGATATCTAGTCTCATAGCGTTGTGGTTGGAAAAGATACTTGATACAATTTCAATTTTCTTGAATTTACCAAGGCTTGATTGTGACCCAAGATGTGTTCTATCCTGGAGTATGTTCCATGAGCACTTGAGAAGAAAGCGTATTCTGTTGTTTTTGGATGGAATGCCCTATAAATATTAATTAAGTCCATCTTGTTTAACGTATCACTTAAAGCTTGTGTTTCCTTATTTATTTTCATTTTGGATGATCTGTCCATTGGTGAAAGTGGGGTGTTAAAGTCCCCCACTATTATTGTGTTACTGTCAATTTCCCCTTTTATGTGTTAGCATTTGCCTCCTCTATTGAGGTGTTCCTATGTTCGATGCATAAATATTTACAATTGTTATATGTTTTTCCTGGATTGATCCTTTGATCAATATGTAGTGTCTTCTTTGTCTCTTGTAATAGTCTTTAAAGTCTATTTTGTCTGATAGGAGAATTCCCACTCCAGCTTTCTTTTGCTTTCCATTTGCATGGAATATCTTTTTCCATCCCCTCACTTTCAGTCTGTACGTGTCCCTAGGTCTGAAGTGGGTTTCTTGTAGACAGCATATGTATGGGTCTTGTTTTTGTATCCATTCAGCCAGTCTATGTCTTTTGGTGGAAGCATTTACATTTAAGGTAATTATCAATATGTATGTTCCTATGACCATTTTCTTAACTGTTTTGGGTTTGTTATTGTAGGTCTTTTCCTTCTCTTGTGTTTCCTGCCTAGAGAAGTTCTTTTAACATTTGTTGTAAAGCTGGTTCCGTGGTACTGAATTCTCTTAGCTTTTGCTTGTCTGTAAAGGTTTTAATTTCTCCATCACATCTGAATGAGATCCTTGCTGGGTAGACTAATCATAGTTGTAGGCTTTTCCCTTGCTGCTTTTAATGTTTTTCTTTGTATTTAAGTTTTGATAGTTTGATTAATATGTGTTTTGGCATGTTTCTCCTTGGATTTATGCTGTATGGGACACTCTGCACTTCCTGGACTTGATTGACTATTTCCTTTCCCATATTCGGGAAGTTTTCAACTATGTCTTCAAATATTTTCCCAGTCCCTTTTTTTTCTTTTTCTTCTGGGACCCCTATAATTCGAATGTTTGTGTGTTTAATGTTGTCCCAGAGGTCTCTGAGACTGTCCTCAGTTCTTTTCATTCTTTTTTCTTTATTCTGCTCTGTGGTAGTTATTTCCACTATTTTATTTTCCAGGTCACTTATCCATTCTTCTGCCTCAGTTATTCTGCTTTTGATTCCTTCTAGAGAATTTTAAATTTCATTTATTGTGTTGTGTGTGGTTTTTTTTTTTTTTTGCTCTTTAGTTCTCTAGGTCCTTGTTAAATGTTACTTGTATTTTCTCCTTTGTGTTTCCAAGATTTCCGATCATCTTTACTATCATTACTCTGAATTCTTTTTCAGGTAGACTGCCTATTTTCTCATTTGTTTTGTCTGGTGGGTTTTAACCTTGCTCCTTCATCTGCTGTGTATTTCTCTGTCTTCTCATTTTGCTTAACTTACTGTGTTTGGGGGTCTCCTTTTCACAGGGTGCAGGTTCGTAGTTCCCGTTGTTTTTGGTGTCTGCCCCCAGTGGCTAAGGTTGGCTCAGTGGGTTGTGTAAGCTTCCTGGTGGAGGAAGGCTGCACAGGTTCCTGGGAGGGGAGATATGTATAGTGAACTGTACTTGCACACAGGCTTCTTGGTGGCTGCAGCAGCAGTGTTAACATTTCATGCCCGTCTCTGATGTCCATGCTGATAGGTGCATCTCACACCTGTCTCTGGAGCTCATTTAGGTGATGCCTGTGTTCTGGTGGATGAGACTGGATCTGTTCTTTCTGGTGGGTAGGACCATGTCTGGTGGTGTGTTTTGGGGCGTCTGTGACCTTATTATGATTTTAGGCAGCCTCTCTGCTAATGGGTGGGGTTGTGTTCCTGCCTTGCTAGTTGTTTGGCATAGGATGTCCAGCATGGTAGCTTTCTGGTCATTGAGTGGAGCTGGGTCTTAGCATTGAGATGGAGATCTCTGGGAGAACTTTCGCCGTTTGATATTACGTGGAGATGGGAGGTCTCTGGTGGATCAATGTCCTGAACTCAGCTCTGCCACCTCAGAGGCTCAGCCCTGACACTTGGCCGGAGCACCAAGACCCTGTCAGCCACATGGCTCAGAAGAAAAAGGAGGGAAAAAAAGAAAGAAAGAAAGAAAAAAGTAAAATAATTATTAAAATAAAAAAATATTATTAAAAATGAAAAAGTAATTTAAAAAAAGAAAAAAAAAAGAGAGAAACCAAGCCAAAAAACAAATTCACCAATGATAACAAGCACTAAAACCTATACTAAAAAAAACAAAAAACACAAAACAAAAATGGACAGACAGAACCCTAGGCCAAATGATAAAAGCAAATCTATACAGACAAAATCACACAAAGAAACATACACATACACACTCACAAAAAGAAAAAAAGAAAAAAATATATATATATTAAAAAAAAGAGAGCAACCAAATCAATAAACAAATCTACCAATGATAATAAGCTTTAAATACTAAACTAAGATAAATATAAAACCAGAAACAAATTAGATGTAGAAAGCAAACTCCAAACATACATTTGCTCCCAAAGTCCACCACTTCAATTTTGGGATGATTCGTTGTCTATTCAGGTATTCCACAGGTGCAGGGTACATCAAGTTGATTGTGGAGATCTAATTCTCTACTTCTGAGGCTGCTGGGAGAAATTTCCCTTTCTCTTCTTTGTTTGCAAAGCTCCTGGGGTTCAGCTTTGTGTTTGGCCTTGCCTCTGCATGTAGGTTGCTGAGGGCATCTGTCCCCCACCCAGACATGACGGGATTAAAGTAGAAGCTGATTAGGGGGCTCTGGCTCTCTCAGGCCAGGGGGAGTGTGGGGTACAGAATGCAGGGTGAGCCTGTGGTGGCAGAGGCCAGCAGGACATTGCAATAACCTGAGATGCGCCGTGTGTTCTCCTGGGGAAGTTGCCCCTGGATCACAGGACCCTGGCAGTGTCAGGCTGCACAGGTTCCTGGGAGGTGAGATGTGGATAGTGACCTGTGCTTGCACACAGGCTTCTTGGTGTGCAGCAGCAGGGTGAGCCTGTGGTGGCAGAGGCCAGCAGGACATTGCAATAACCTGAGATGCGCCGTGTGTTCTCCTGGGGAAGTTGCCCCTGGATCACAGGACCCTGGCAGTGTCAGGCTGCACAGGTTCCTGGGAGGTGAGATGTGGATAGTGACCTGTGCTTGCACACAGGCTTCTTGGTGGCTGCAGCAGCAGTGTTAGCATTTCATGCCCGTCTCTGATGTCCATGCTGATAGGTGCGTCTCGCACCTGTCTCTGGAGCTCATTTAGGTGGTGCTCTGAATCCCCTCTTTGTGCACCCTGAAACAATGGTCTCTTTCCTCTTCGGCAGGTCCAGAGTTTTCCCCAGACTCCCTCTCGGCTAACAGTGGCACACTAGGCCCCTTCAGGCTGTGTTCACTCAGCCAACGCCAGTCCTCTCCTTGGGATCTGAGCTCCAAAGCCTGAGCCTCAGCTTCCAGCCCCCACCCGACCTGGTGGGTGAGCAGACAAGCCTCTCAGGCTGGTGAGTGCTGGTCAGCACCAATCTTCTGTGTGGGAATCTCTCCGCTTTGTCCTCTGCACCCCTGTTGCTGCGCTCTCCTCTGTGGCTCCTAAGCTTTCCCCCCACCCAACCCCTGTCTCCACCAGTGAAGGGGCTTCCTAGTGTGTAGAAACTTTTCCTCCTTCACAGTTCCCTCTCAGAGGTGCAGGTCCTGTCCCTATTCTTTTGTCTCTCTTTTTTCTGTTTTCTTTTGCCCTACCCAGGTACATGGGGATTTTCTTGCCTTTTGGGAAGTCTGAGGTCTTCTACCAGTGTCCAGTAGGTGTTCTGTAGGAGTTGTTCCTCATGTAGTTGTAGTGATATATCTATGGGGAGGAAGGGGATCTCCACGTCTTACTCCTCCACCATCTTGAAAGTCTCTCTCTGCCTGGTTTTAAAATTTGCTCCTTGTCTCTTGTTTTTAGATCTTTTGCTCTGATATGCTGGTTATGCTTTTCTTTGTAGTTATTCTGATTAGGATTCATAGGACTTCTTGAATGTGTGATATGAAGTCTTCCATCAAGTTTGTATTATGGTCCCATATCTTTTCAACTGTATTGTTGCCAGAGAATATGGTCTTTATGATGCTAATTCTTTGAGATGTGTTGAGACTTGTGTTATGGCTGAGTTGAGTGTGGATTTTTAGAAATACTGCTTGTGAGATTAGAAGAATGTGTATTCTCTACTTCTTAGATATGTAATTTTAAATGTTAATTATAGACTTTTTATTATATTTGTTCTTTAAATATTCTTTATCAAAATTAATTTGTTGTCTTCTAGACCACCAATAATTACTAGAGGTGTGCTAACATATGCTATGATGATTTTGAGGCAATTTTATTCTGTGCATCCAAGTTTAAAGTTGCTATATAGTGAATAGAAAACTTTTATTATTATACAGTAATATTCTCTATTCTCAATAATGCTCTTTGTCTTATATTTTATCTAATATTAGTATAGTGATCTCTGCATTGTTTTGGTATTTTTCTGGTATTTCTTTTTTAATCTTTGTTCTTTTAAACTTTCTACATTTTAATATTTTAGATGTGACTCTTACAAATGGTTTAGCTAGATTAAAAAATGGACTTTTTCTTTTAACCTGTATTTAATTCATTTATATTTATTGTCATTACTGTTATATTTGGACTTGTTTCTATCAATGTAAATTTTCCCGTTTCACTTGCTTCTTTCCTTCCTTTGCCTTTTTAAGATTAATTCAGTTTTTTAGTTTAAATTTTTTCTTAACCATTTCCCCCCTCAACCAGTTAAAAATAATATATCATATTCTTTAGTAATTAATATTGAAATTTTATCATACATATGAAATTTAAGTTTAAAGTAAGTTAATATGTTAAACGAACTCCTGAACAATGCAAGGATCTTAGAACACTTTCCATCAGCTACTCACTTCTGATTAGTGAATTAAACCCAAAATTTGGAGACTGATAAATCTCCAAATGCTACTGAAGGCAAGAACTTTAGCTCTATACTTTATTGTTTAAACACTGTAAATTAGAATACCTCCTCCCCTTCCTCCTTTCTTTCTAATCTTCCTCCTTGCCCTTTTCTTTCTCTTTTTTATGCCTATGATATTATTTAAAATTATCTACATCTTTACCAATTTGTTCACTATTAATTTGCCTTTCAGACTTTCCTTTAGCAATAATTTTCTTTCTTACTGAAGTACATTCTTTAGAAGTTCCTATGGTGAATATCTGTTGATGGCAAACTCTCTAGGTTTTTGTTCAGCTGAAAATGTCTTCATTTTATCATTGTTTCTGAAAAGATAGTTTTGCTGAATACATAAAGTTGACAGTTAATTTTTCTCAATTAGGAAGTTATTATTTTCTGTCTTTTTGCTTTCTATTGTTACTGTTGAGAATCTAAACATCATTGCTTTTCATTCAGGTTGCTTTCAAAATCTTTTCATTTTTTGTGATCTGCAATTTCATTACAATGTATCTTTGTGGGTTTCTTTTTATTTATCTTGCTTATTATATATTGACTTTCTTTACTTAGGAGGTTATGTATCTCATTAGTTTTGGAAAATTCTTGATCATTTTCTCTTCAAATATTGCAGTTTCTCCATTCTATTTTTTTCTTTAGGATTCTGACTGGATGTATTTTAAAGTCTTTCATTTTATCCTCCACAACTTTCAATCTCTATCTTAACTTTTATCTCCTTTTTTCTCTAAACTGGATCCTGGATATTCTTTCAGATATATCTTCCAGTTCACCAGTTCTCTCTTCATTGACATCTAATCTGCAATCTAAACCATCCATTAAGTTGTTTTTTTAATTAATTAACTTTATTTATTTTTGGCTGCGTTGGGTCTTCGTTGCTGCATGAGGGCTTTCTCTAGTTGCAGTGAGTGGGGGCTACTCTTCATTGTGGTGCACAGGCTTCTCATTGCGGTGGCTTCTCATGTCGCAAAGCACGGGCTCTAGGGCACGCAGGCTTCAGTAGTTGTGGCACGTAGGCTCAGTAGTTGTGGTACATGGGCTTAGTTGCTCCGTGGCATGTGGGATCTTCCTGGACCAGGGCTCGAACCTGTGTCTCCTGCATTGGCAGGCAAGTTTCTTAACCACTGCACCATCAGGGAAGCCCTCCATTATTAAGTCTTCTTTTTCAACAATTACATTTTTTATTTCCAACAGTTCCTTTTTTTCACTTTTTCAAATCGGAATATTTTTGATAGTCCCTTAACAATTACTTGTTCTGTGAAAACATCTTTAATTATTTGAACAGATTATACACAGAAATATTATATTCTGTATCTGACATTGCCAAATATGAATCCCTTGAATCTGTTTGTAGTTACTGATGACTTGCAATAACGGTGTCTTCTTTCCACATGTACTTTCTGATTTTTTTTTTTTTTGCGGTACGCGGGCCTCTCACTGCTGTGGCCTCTCCCGTTGCGGAGCACAGGCTCCAGACGCACAGGCTCAGCAGCCATGGCTCATGGGCCCAGCCGCTCCGCGGCATGCAGGATCCTCCCAGAACCGGGGCACGAACCCACGTCCCCTGCATTGGCAGGCGGACTGTCAACCACCGCGCCACCAGGGAAGCCCTCTAATTTTGTTTTTGAGCTCATAATTGCTTGCTCTTAATCTGTGGGAATCTTTTGGTAATACAGTGGGGTGGTTTTCTTCAGAAAACATTTATTTGTACTTTTGCTAGGAAACAGGGAGAGTATTGACCTGGAACATTTTATCTTCCTTTTAAGAAATGTTAGCTTAATGTGGGACTCTCAAGTTCAACTTTTGTACTTACTTCTAGCCCAAGACTTAGTTCAGCTATCTCAGCTCTAATATTGGCTTGTACCTTTAGGCTACTCTACCTTTCCCTTATTATTACTGCTCATCATTCTGCATTTTTGAAACTTATTTTTGGAGAGAGTATCCTGAAAAATTACCCTTTTTCTTATGCTTTCAGACATGCAATAAAGAATGTTTTATCAGGATATATCTGTTTTTGTGGTGGGAGGACTTTTCAGAATATTTAGTTCCTCTTACTTCCAGAAAAGGAAATCTGATACCTTTTTTCAAGTGTCTCTTTAATAAGGTTTAAAATATTTACAACTAGATCTTCAGCTGAGTTTAAAAAAAGAAATTCAGACATCAAAACCTATCTTACTCACCATGATCAAGCAGTGTTCCTCACAGCTCCAGTTTTATGATCTTCCTATTCACTTTATCTTGCATGTGGAATGTAAACTTGCCATGGAAGGTTTGATTTAGAATGTTCAAATAAGCAATTATCTTTTAACACCAACAGAAGTCATGCATATAATTTGGCAGAGTGAAGATTACATACAGAAAAGACTTGGCATTTCTTACAAAACAAATAGAAGAGTGAGAACATTTCTGAGTGAAGGCCAGTGAGCTCCATCTCTCTAAAAAGATAGATAAGGGCTTCCCTGGTGGCGCAGTGGTTGAGAGTCTGCCTGCCGATGCAGGGGACACGGGTTTGTGCCCCGGTCTGGGAAGATCCCACATGCCGCGGAGCGGCTGGGCCCGTGAGCCATGGCCACTGAGCCTGCGCATCCGGAGCCTGTACTCTGCAACGGGAGAGGCCACAACAGTGAGAGGCCCATGTACTACAAAAAAAAAATAAATAAATAAAATAAATAAAAAGATGGATAAAACAGTAAAGAGATCGATGGCTTGACATTAATGAGATTGACAGTCTTTAAAATTTTACAAAATTTTTCTCTTAAATCTTCATACATATCCAGAGCAGTCACAGTTTTTCTGTGAATGCAGCACTGTGTAAATTTGACTATGTAGAAGTTTCACAGGTATCTCTGAATCATATACTTAAAGTTAAAAATGTGCTGTTTAAGGTGGAATACCACTGATAAATCAACTATAGTCTTATTCTGAACAATAATCTTGGTGAAATCATGAGCTTGATATACCAGTTATATTTTTGTACAATATACAATGTATCCTTTGATGTATGTGTATCTCAATTCAGAAAACACCATTTTAAGGCAAGAAGAAGCTGTGAGTAGCAGATTGAAGTGAGCTTACTTTCTGAAATTGCACCACAGAGTCTTCATGGGCAGGGTAGGGAGGGGCAAGTTGGTCTGGAGTGGTGGAAGCTCTGGGTAAGACTCTGATTTTCAGGTGCTATTTGTTGACAAATAAACAAGTGTGGGCATGCAGAGGTTTGATCCTCCTTCACATTATAAATTGTCTCTTCAACTCTCATAAAATGAAATTTATGTTCACTCCCCATCTCTGGGTCTCAGTTAGTTCCCCAGTACACTAAAGAGGCAAGACCAAGTGTTCTCTAAGATTTCTCCTAGCACTATCAGTCTGGTGTAATATGTGAAGGTGGGGTACATGTTAGTATTCACCACAACCTCCTCTCACTACCACACTAACTAGTGTGCAGTAGAAAAAGGGAGGACATTAGCCACAGCAATTAGACAAGAAAAATAAATAAAAGGTATCCAAACTGGAAGGGAAGAGGTAAAACTGTCACTATTTGCAGATGACATGATACTCTATATAGAGGACCCTAAAGATTCCACACAAAAACTATTAGAACTAATAAATGCATTCAACAAGGTATTAAAATACAACATTAATATACAGAAATCTGTTGCATTTCTTTACACTAGCAATTAAATGCCAGAAAAAATAACCCATTCAAAATAACATCAAAAAACAACAACAGGGCTTCCCTGGTGGCGCAGTGCTTGAGAGTCCGCCTGCCGATGCGGGAGACGCGGGTTCGTGCCCCGTTTCGGGAGGATCCCGCATGCCGCGGAGCGGCTGGGCCCGTGAGCCATGGCCGCTGAGCCTGCGCGTCTGGAGCCTGTGCTCCGCAAATGGGAGAGGCCACAGCAGTGAGAGGCCCGCGTAACGCAAGGAAAAAAAAAAAAAAAAAAAAAAACAACAACAGAAAAAAAACAGCCTAGGAATAAACTTAACCAAGGAGGTGAAAGACCTATACACTGAAAACTACAAAACATTGGTACAGAAATGGAAAGACACACCATGCTATTGTATTGGAAGAAATAATACTCTTAAAATGGCCATACTGCCCAAAGCAATCTACAGATTTAATGTGATCCCTATCAAAATACCCATGACATTTTTCATAGAACTAGTACAAATAATCCTAAAATTTATATGGAACCACAAAAGACCCAGAATTGCCAAAGTAATACTGAGGAAAAAGAACAAAGCTGGAGGCATAACTCTTCCAGACTTCAGACAATACTGAAAAGCTACAGTAATCAAAACAGCATGGTATTACCACAAAACAGGCATATAGATCAATGAAACAGAATACAGAGCCCAGAAATAAACCCACACACCTATAGTCAATTAATCTTCAATAAAGGAGGCAAGAATATACAATGGAGAAAAGACAGTCTCTTCAACACCTGGTGTTGGTAAAGCTGGACAACTATATGTAAATCAATGAAATTAGAACAGTCTCTCACACTGTATACAAAAATAAACTCAAAATGGTTTAAGGACCAAAATATACAAAATGACACCATAAAATTCCTAGAAGAGAACACAAACAAAACATTCTCAGACATAAATTATATCAGTATATTCTTAGGTTAGTCTGCCAAGGCAAAAGAAATAAAAGCAAAAATAAACAAATGGGACCTAATAAAACTTAAAAGCTTCTGCACATTCAAAGGAAACCATCAACAAAACGAAAAGATGATCTACAGAGTGGGAGAAAATGTCTGTAAGTGAGGTGACTGACAAGGGGTTAATATCCAAAATATACAAACAGCTCATACAATTCAATATCAAAAAAACCCCCAATCCAATCCAAAAATGGGCAGAAGACCTAAACAGACATTTCTCTAAAGAAGACATACAGATGGACAACATGAAAACATGCTTGACATCACTAATTATCAGAAAAATGCAAATCACAATCACAATGAGGTATCACCTCACACCGGTCAAAATGGCTATCATCAAAAAATCTACAAATAATAAATGCTGGAGAGGGTATGGAGAAAAAGGAACTCTCCTACACTGTTGTTGGAAATGTAAATTGGTGCAGCCAGTATGGAAAACAGTATGGAGTTTCCATAAAAAACTACAACTAGAGCTACTATATGATCCTGCAACCCCACTCCTGGGCATATACACAGGAAAGACAAAAGCTCTAATTTGAAAAGATAATGAACCCCAATGTTCATAGCAGCATTATTTACAATAGCCAAGACATGGAAACAACACAAATGCCCAACAACTGATGATTGGTTTAAGAAGATGTTGTATATATATACAATGGGATATTACTCAGCCATAAAAAAGAATGAAATAATGCCATTTGCAACAACATGGACGGACCTAGAGATTATCATACTAAGAGAAGTCAGACAGAGAAAGAGAAATATTACATGATATTACTTATATGTGGAATCAAAAAATAATACATATTAATCTATATATAAAACAGAAACAAACTCACAGACATAGAAAACAAACTTACAGTTACCAAAGGGTGTTGGGGGGAGGATAAATTAGGAGTATGGGATTAACAGATACAAACTACTATACAAAAAGTAGATAAGCAGTAATGATTTACTGTATAGCACAGGGAACTATATTCAATATCTTGTAATAACTTATAATGGAAAATAATCTGAAAATAATGTAACTCAATTACTTTACTGTACATCTGAAGCTAACACAATATTGCAAATCAACTATATTTCAATAAAAAAAGAAAAGAAAAAGAAAAAGGGAGGACAGTTTCCTCCATCATGGACCTAAACAGGCTCTCAACAAAGTTGTTTTCCTTAAACACTGTTTAATCTGTAGAT
Organism: Lipotes vexillifer; assembly: GCF_000442215.2. Lineage (NCBI taxonomy): Eukaryota > Metazoa > Chordata > Mammalia > Artiodactyla > Lipotidae > Lipotes > Lipotes vexillifer. The sequence goes on along the minus strand of NW_006796752.1, from coordinate 1,985,890 downwards.
TATTTCATGAAAAAATATCTTGATTCAAACAACTTTGTTACTTTATCTCTTATTCCTTCTTAGAGAACATTGAGTTACCTCCTTCACATAGCTATGATAATGTTGGTGATTTCATTAATTCACTTCACTGTCCTTAACATGAAGACAGTACCTGTCAAGATAAAGCAGAAAAATAGAAAGAAACTAACAGTTTGGTGACAGTATTAGAGCCGCTGGATTAACCCTTGCTTAAAGCTTGAATTGGAATTTTCAGTTATATGAACCAATGCATCATATTCATTGTATAAGACAGATGTGGGTTTCGGTTGCTTGCAGTTAAAAGCATCCTAATGAAAATATCTCCATTTAGAGTATAACTTGAAAATATGACTCAGATAAAGGTTCATTACCTCTGAGGGAAACCAAAGTTCTAGGTCACACTTTCTGCTTTAAGAAAACCAACTCTACCAAAATCCAGATTTATAAAACAGTAAATGATCTGCATTTTAAAAGGAGTTTAAAATTTTTATAGGAGGCTCACTACAAGGTTTCATTATTTAGCCATTCTCTCCAGTGAATTTAAAATGTGATTTCCCTGATGTATCACCTAATGTATACTTTTTTCAGGGACATATCAACTGTGTAAAGTAGAAGCATGCTGGTTCCAGGGTTCTGGGTAATTAAGTGTCATCTCTGTACTCAACCTCTGAGGGTACAGTAGTAGGCAATCTTCTGGGCAGATATCTCAGTTTCCTCTAGGAGTTAGTTGGAGGCTTGCAAAGAGTCTGGGATTTGTCATTAAACATTCCAGCTGTCAAGCAAATAAGAGTGATGACCAGGCAGCACATACAGTTTCTGAAGATTTACTGAGGGGAATTCATGGAGCTGTGAGCTTAGCAGGTGTGTGGTTACCCAGTTGCTCACCACATTCTAGGAGTACACAGTGACCCTGGCCCTTGAACTTTAGGGTTTACAAGTAGGGTGACTACATGATTTGCCCAGGACAGCCCCAGTTTATGCCACCATGATTATTAATACACCCCTCTACCAGTTCCTACTTATAAGCTGCATGACTGGGGGAACACCAGCACAGAGAGGCACATAGATCAAAGTAGTTTGAGGAATAGAACATCACAAGAAGGACTGAACAGGTCAGCATCTGGAAAACCAGGGTAGAGACTACAGCAATAATTATGTAAGGAGAGCTTTTAAATTATTATCACATAAATACAAATTGGGTTTATTGTTTGGCAGGGTAAACAGTAAATACACTGTTCTGTTTTTGAGATGAAAACAAAGACTGACATACGCTAAATAAACCTCAGTGACAATTAGCCAATGGCTAGCAGTGTTATAGATCAGTTATACAGGTTCCAGCTCCTAGGGCACAGAGTGATTAACTTCCATTTTGCATCATGCTCACTCATCACATCACCCTTCCTTTTGAGCCAGCACTTGGCCTCAGACTCCTTCTGTGGCAGCCACTGCCAATTGTTGAGAGCTGCGACACGAGATCACACCTATTTGTGCTCCTTGTCATTTCATTCTATCTGCTCCTAAATGTCAGAATGGGTACTAACACAGCTATGGGTTCTGCAAGAAAACAAACGCAAAGCTTTTGGAAGAGAGACCAAAGGATTCATTCGTCCGTTCATTCCTTTTTTTAAAGATTTTTTGACGTGCACCATTTTTAAAGTCTTTATTGAACTTGTTACAATATTGCTTCTGTTTTATGTTTTGTTTTTTTGGCAGGGAGGCATGTGGGATCTTAGCTCCCCTGACCAGGGATCAAACCCGCACCCCCTGCATTGGAAGGGGGAGTCTTAACCACTGGACTGCGAGGGAAGTCCCCATCCATTCATTCTTTTCAACGAATATTTATGTTTCATGGAAGAAAAGGAGTGAGACTGAATTCACAGATGTTAACAGTAAGGTAACATCCGACCTCATGGTGGGCAGAGGTGAAGAACTACAAGGTTTCCAAATCAGTAGCCAACTATAAACTCACCTGTAAGAAAGAAATTGTAGTGCACATCTCCTTCCACAGCGGGGCACTCCAAGCTCAGCACTGAAAAAGCCCGCAGTGTTGCTTCAGCGGGCGGTTCGAGAACAAGTGCTTCCCGTCTTTTCTCCATACCTAGGGATTATTAAGTGGGTAAAATTAAAAGTACATTGGCAGGGCTCTGTGTGAATGAGGCGAAGCCATTTCAACATCAATCCCTATGGTTCCAGCAACTTATTCTAAATTAATTCATGTTTAAAAATCTGACAGATATGTGTTAAATTTGAGAACAAACTGGACTTCAGATCTGTTTGGGTCTCCATTATACAAAGATGAAATAATTATATAAAAGATGGAAAAGTTTGGGGGCAAAATAATTCTCATTCAAAGCTTTATTATGGTTTATCAGAAAACTACAGTCAGCTTCACCTCAAACGCTCATGCCTTCATCAGAATGGGCAATATAGAATTCAAATTACATTTGGATAAGCAGAATTTTAGATAAATATGAGTCAGGTCTCAACACTTATTCAATATCTTTATCCCTGTGTCTGGGACAAAAATCTTTCAATATTTCCAAAGGCCCGATAGCATTTCCAAATCAGCAGTGGATGAAGCTGGGACCACGCGGCTCTGATGATGCAAATACAAGTGTATGGGGTGGCCCTTATAACTTGTTTTTCGCATTACAAAATGAAACCATTAAAGGGGCGACCCTTACCTTTCCTAGTAAATAAAAGATTTTGAGGACCAAATCCTGGAAGGCTGGCATCAATGCCGCCGGGCGTGCTGACCCCCTTCCGAGCAGCGAGCGCGGCGCCCGGGAGCCCACGAGTTTCCGCCGGAGAGGGGCGCGCTGAGCGCTCCCCACCGCTCGCCCGGGCAAACGGAAAGGGCTAATTGGTTTGCAACTGAACAGCGAATTTAAAAGCCAGCATTAAAAGCCCAAGGGAGCAGAAGCCCAGATTGTGGAGCCGGCAGAGCGGCGGGCTTTGAGGGTCCCCGGGGCGAAAGAGGAAGGGACGGCGCGCCCGGCCGCGGGCAGATGGATCCCGGGCTCCCGCGGCCCGCGCCCGGGGGTCGGCGGCCGCATCAACATCTTCCCACTTGGTTTAAGTTTATTCTGGGCCGCCGCGAGCTGGAACAGGAAATGTTCAGTCTTTCATGTCCGTTGGCGGGTTGCACTTCTGCACCTCCCGGCGAGTACTGATTAGTCAGTTGAGTTTTACCGCGTTTGAAGTTCACCATTTATTATTAAAGATAAGTGGCAGTGATTAGTTCTGAGTCCTCGGAGAGCTAAATAAGTATTTTACCAAATAACGAGATTCAGCCCTACAAAACCAGCTCGAACAAGTTTCTGAAATCCCGGCGAGGGCCCGAAGTGCCTTCCCCAGTCAGGAAGCGGAGCTGCGGCCTTCCGGGCGGAGGCAGCCCTCCGCAGAAGGGCCAGTCGCTGGAGAGACCTTTGAGAGTCCTGGCAAAACGGAGAAAATCCTAGTCCTAAGTCCAACTCGGTGGTCTGCGGTTTTAAATGATTTTAGGGACGTCCCTCCCTGGTGGCGCAGTGGTCAAAAACCCGCCTGCCAATGCAGGGGACACAGGTTGGAGCCCTGGTCGCGGAAGATCCCACATGTCGGCGGAGCAACTAGGCCCATGCGCCAAAACTACTGAGCCTGCGCTCTAGAGCCCACGAGCCACAACTACTGAAGCCGGGGCGCCTAGAGCCTGTGCTCCGCAACGAGAAGCCAGTGCAATGAGAAGCCTGCGCGCCGCAAGGAAGAGTAGCCCCCGCTACTACAGAAAGCCGGTGCGCAGCAACGCAGACCCAATGCAGCCAAAAATAAATAAATAAAATAAATAAATAAATTAAAAAAACATGCATATAAATGATTTTATAGGCTGTGTTGCTCTTATAAAGGCAGAGGTGAATGTCAAGCTAAACTTTGAACTTTCCTTTTAAAATAATTTAAACAGTAAAGTAGCATTTTATTGCTCAATTAAGAGGGTTGATTTGTATTGCTTCCAACATTAGGATTTTCTTAGCCCCAGTGAGACAGGCTGGGAACTGGGACCCTTTGCTGTGACCTGGGCCCCTTTGCTGCAATGCTTGCTCTGGACACACTGCTCCTCCAGCCACAAAATACAAAGAAACTGTATGGGACTAAAAATAACTGCATGCATGCCCAATTAGGGCAAATTCTGGACCCAAAATATAGAAAACCCAACTGCTACTTACGAAGAGCCTGGAGCAAAAGCAGGGTGTTGGGAGCAAAAGCAGGGTACTGAGCATGCCTCCTGCACACACCACCACCAGAGGGGTGGGCAAAACATCTAAGCCACCCCTCCAGCAGGACCCCTGGACACACCCCTACCCTCACCCCATATAAAGAACAAGCTTGCACCCCTCCAGGAGCAACCAAGCAAGGGAACCTGTTGTTTGTTCTCACTCCCCGCTGCTGCAGCAGGGGCCCCAATAAAGCCTCGCCTGAATTTCTTGTCTGGCTTCTAGTCAATTTCTATTGATTCGGGAGGGCCAAGTGCCCTGGTCGGTAATACCAGTATGCTCCAAAATATACTCAGATTGTCAACATTGAAATGGGCGTATTTAGACGGCTTATTTGGCAAACAACTTACAAGATGGCATCGTTGTCAAAAGCATTCATGGTGGTTATCTTTAAAACCTTTTTTTCCCTTAGTATTAGATGAATACTTTAAAGCATGTAGAATATGCATGTATTCACACATCAATATCATGCTATCGGTATCTCCAGTTTTGTATCATGATTTTTTCAGCCACACTTTTTTCGTAAGAATCTTCTATTGACACTAAAAATTTCTAGAAAACATTGCTAATTGTTGAACATTAAGGTGGTTCCCAGATTCCACTATTATAAATAGCACAATTAACATAGTTATACATGTCTGTTTGCATCTTTCTGAGTAGTCCGTTAGGAAAAATGCTCAGGTATGGAATTACCAAGACAAGCATATGAAAAAATTTAAGCTTCTTAGTGTATCTTGCTGAATTTATAGAATGTAAATTGAAGGCATTTAATAGATAAAAAACCATTTTAATTTGAATTTCTTTGGTTATGAGTTGGGTTTAATATACTATGAGTTCTTTCAGAACAGGGCCATTTTTTGCTCATCACTGTATACCTGGTGTCTTGTGTAATACCAGGTACATACTTGGTACTCAATAAATATTTGTTGATTGAATAAGTAAAAGATGAATAAATGTTAGCCGGATATTTGAGTTTCTTTTTTGTCAATTTATTTTTCATATTGTTCAGTTATTGATTATTGTGACAGTTGTCTTTTTCTTATTAATTTAAACTGTGTTTTACATAATTAGGATTTAATCTTTTGTCACATATGTGGCAAATCATGTGCCCTCCCCAAAGCATAAATATGTGTGTTTGTGTGGGTGTGTGTCTGAGTACTTTTCGATTTCCAGAAGTTAAAAAAAAAAAATTTCATAAGTATTTGTGACACCCGTTTAAAAAAATTATTTATTTAAAATTTTTGGCTGTGTTGGGTCTTCATTGCGGTGAGCGGACTTATTGTCGTGGCTTCTTGTTGCGGAGCACAGGCTCTAGGCGTGCAGGCTTCAGTAGTTGTGGCACGTGAGCTCAGTAGTTTTGGCTTGCGGGCTCTAGAGCTCAGGCTCAGTAGTTGTGGCGCATGGGCTTAGTTGCTCCGTGGCATGTGGGATCTATCCGGACCAGGGCTCGAACCTGTGTCCCTTGCACTGGCAGGCAGATTCTTAACCACTGTGCCACCAGGGAAGACTGACACTCTTTTTTTAAAAAAAAATTTTTTGTTTATTTATTTGGCTGTGCTGGGTCTTAGTCGCGGCATGTGGGATCTAGTTCCCTGACCAGGGATCGAACCCGGGACCCCTGCATTGGGAGCGAGGAGTCTCAGCCACTGGACCACCAGGAAAGTCCCTGTGACACTCTTTATCACATACACAAATTAATTTGCTATAGCTGTGCAATCTAAGATTTGAGGCAGTTTTATATATTTTAGGCAGCACATTCTCCTTGTTTACCAAGTTTTTCCTTGGCCTTGAAGTTTTTTTCCAGGACATAATGCATCAAGTAAAAGGGCATTGCAATTTTAGTCTTAGTCTGACAAACGCTAGGCTCAAGACCTGTTGTCATACCAGGGAAAGATCTGTCAACTCCTTAGTTCCCAAACAACTATCTAATGAATGCTTCTTGCTGCTCTTCCATTTGCCCTTTTGTTTTCTTGTTCATTATTATTAAAGACATGAATAGAAAAAGGATCTTTGCTTCTTAAGGGGTTTTCTGCACATATCTCATTCCAAATGAACATGTAATCCCCTTTGTTATTCCACCTGGTTGTGGTTGAAATGACATAGTGTTAGGGACCGTGGGATGGAAACGGGTTGCAATTATTCCAAGTAGTAATGATTTAAAACTTTAGGAGTATGGATATTTAATGGAGAGAGACATTAAGCCTTAGATTTCTTTTCTTTGCTAAGCATTCCCAGAAATAAAAGCATGATATAGGAGCCAAAAACTTGTCTAAGGCAAACACTACAGTATTTAAGTCACAAAAGCTGACAAGATTGCATATTCTATGTACTTTTGTAAGGTTAGGCTTGAGGCTTAGAGATGGGAAAGGAGCTCACTTGGAGTAGATTTTTTTTTCTTCCTCTTACATCAGCACCAGTTTGGGTTACCTGAAGCTCTGTTTCATTTTGTCTTTACTCTAGACAGAGCAGTTTCTACCTGAGACACTGTTGGCCTGAACTAGAAAAACTTCTGTGAACCCAACACTTGTCTTCTGTTCAAGGGATACATACCATGTGGGATTGTTTAGAAATAGTTATTCAATAAGCATTTAGCATGTGCTTTCTGGGTTGCTTGTTTGACTTTTTCAGATGCTGAAGGATGTAGGCTTTAGTGGGAAAGACAGTGAAGGAGAATTAACCTGATCAGATTCTGAGTGGTTTACCGCTATCTGTCCTTCGAGGCCCCTTGAGTTCCTGGAGTCTTCTTGGACTGTATAGTCAACACTGACATGTTCCTTTCTGTCTACCTTTCATTCAAAAATATTGAAGCCAAGTATGTATAGTGAACAACAACACGGGCATGGTTTTTATTTTCATACAGTTAACTTTCCAGTAGGAGGAAACAGGCAATAAATAAGGACACAAGTAAATATGGCAATTTCAGATGGTGAAAAGCTCTGTGAAGAAAACGCATGCCAGAGAATGTGGCAGGTGGGGTGAGCAGCTGGCTGATGCTGGATGGTCACAGAAGGCTTTTTCAATGGGCAACACAGGACCCAAGATCCTACTGAAAACAAGCAGCCAGCTGTATCAGGGGAGGGACTGGACACTACAGAGGACAGAAGGCAGGTAAGAGCTTGGATGATTGAGGAATAGAAAGAAGACCAGTGTGTCTGAGGCTAGTGAAAGTGAAGATGTGCGGTAGGAGATGGGGTCTCAGAAGTCGGCAGGCCTCAGGACATCTAAGCCTTTGTGGTACTTTGGTGAAGAGTGTACTTTTTCTTTTTTTCCTGCTAAGTGAAATAGGAAGCTATGAGAAGATTTTCAGTTTCACAGTACAAGCTCTGATTTGGGTTTTCAAGCGATGGTTCAGATTGCTGTATGGCAAATTGACAGAGAACGTGAGAAGTGGAGGCAGAGGGACCAGTTGAGAGTCTGGTACTCCCTCATTTTCAAACTAATGCTCTGAGGGGGTCCCTAGTAGTGGGTTACAAGCTCCTTTAGGATGAGAACATGCTACTTCTCTTTCTATTCCTTTTCCTCATCCTTCTTTCTTTTTTTGCTTATTGCTCCTAGAGGCTCGAACAGTGTTAGCAACATAATGGGCTCAGTCAAAACTTGGAATGATCTGGATGACTTTTCTGCAAATTACTGCCATGACTTTTTGGATGTAGAAATGGCCTGGTGTATTTGCCATTTGCTTTGAATGTATGGAATCAAGTGATTTCAGCTCCTTGGAAGAAGGTAACTGCATAATGAAGAGGTGATGTTTTCTTTTTTCATTTTTTTTCTCAGTTCTATTGAGGTATAATTGACCAAAAAATTATAATTTATTTAAAGTGTACAGCATGATGAACTGATGGAGGTATACATTGAGAAAGGATTCCCACCTCATTTATTAATTTTTTTTCCTTTTTGGTGGGAACACTTAAATTCTACTCTCTTCACAAATTTCAATTATACAATATAGTGTTATCAACTACAGTCACCATGTTATACATTAGATCCTCAGACTTTAATCATCTTAAAACTGAAATCTTGTACACTTTTATCAGCCTCTCCCTATTTCCCCGATGCCCCATATCCTGGAAATCATTATTCTACTCTATGTTTCTATGAATTTGACTTAATGACCCTTTCAATGTACTATTGAATTTGGTTTGCTAATATTTTGTTGAGGATTTTTGCATCTATGTTCATAAGGGCCATTGGCCTATAATTTTCTTTTCTTGTAGTGCCTTTCTCTGGCTTTTGATAGCAAACTAATGCTGACCTTGTAAAATGAGACTGGGAAATGTTCCCTTCTCTTCTGTTTTCTTGGAAGAGCTGGGAAGGGTTGGTATTAATTCTTCTTTAAATGTTTGGGAGAATTCACCATTGCAGCCATCTGTTTTTCCCTGTATTGGGAGGGTTTTAAACACTGATTCAATCTCCTTACTAGTAATTGATCATTTCAGATTTTCTATTTCTTTTTTTATAAAAATATTTATTTATTTATTTATTATTTATTTGGCTGTGCTGGGTCTTAGTTGCAGCATGCAGGAACTTCACTGTGGCATGTGGGATCTGGTTCCCTGACTAGGGATTGAACCTGGGCCCCCTGCATTGGGAGTGCAGAGCCTTAGCCACTGGACCAACAGGGAAGTCTCTGGATTTTCTATTTCTTTATGAGTCAGTTTTGATAGGTTATATGCATTTAGGAATTTATTCATTTTCTAGGTTATCTAGTTGTTGGCATGTAATTGTTCATAGTAGTTTCTTATGATCCTTACTATTTCTGTGTTATCAGTTGTAATGCCTTCTGTCTCATTTCTGATTTTTATCTATTCGAGTATTTTTTCTGTTTTTCTTAGTTAGTCTAGCTAAACTTTGTCAATTTTGTTTATCTTTTCAAAGAACCAGCTCTTAGTTTCATGGATTTTTTTCTCTAGTCTTTTTAGTCTCTTTTTCATTTATTTACACTCTGCTTTGCTGTTTCCTTCCCTCTGCTAACTTTGGATTAGTTTGTTCTTCTTCTAGTTCTTTGAGATGTAAAGTTAAGTTGTTTATTTGAGATCTTTATTTTTTTCTTAGTATAGGAATTTATTGCTGTAAACTTCCCACTTAAAACTACTTTAAGTTTTGGTATGTTACCTATTTCCATATTCATTTGTCTTAATTTTCCTTTTGATTTCTTCTTTGTCCTATTGGTTGCTCAGGAGCATGTTGTTTAATCTGCACATATTTGTGAATTTTTCAGTTTTTTTCTTTTAATTCATTTCTAGTTTTGTACCATTGTGGTTGGAAAAGATGCTTGATATGATTTCAGTCTTCTTAAATATATTAACACTTATTTTGTGGCCTAACACATGCTCCATCCTGGAAAATGTTCCATGTACACTTGAGAAGAATGTGTATTCTGCTGCTGTTGGATGAAATGTTCTGTATATGACTGTTAGTTTAGTGTGTAGTTTAAGTCCAGTGTTTCCTTATTGATTTTCTGTCTGGATAATCTATCCATTGACAAAAGTGGGATACTGAAGTTCCCTATATTATTGTATTGTTATCTATTTCTCCTTTCAGATCTGTTAATATTTGCTTTATACATTTAGGTGATTTGATGTAGGTGCATTAATATTTATAATTGTTATATCTTCTTGATGACTTGACCTCTTTATAACTGTATAGTGATCTTATTTGCCTCTTGTTACAGTTTTAGCTTAAAGGCTATTTTGTCAGATGTAAGTGTAGCTACCGCTCCTCTCTATTTTTATTTACATGGAATATATTTTTCCATCACTTCAATTTCAGTCTATGTGTGTCTGTAAAGCTGAAGTGAATCTTTTGTAGGAAGCATATGGTTGAATTTTTTTTTAAAATTCATTCAGCCACTCTATGTCTTTTTTTTTTGCGGTACACAGGCCTCTCACTGCTGTGCCCTCTCCCTTTGTGGAGCACAGGCTCCGGATGCGCAGGCTCAGCAGCCATGGCTCACGGGTCCAGCCACTCCGCGGCATGTGGGATCTTCCCAGACCAGGGCACAAACCCATGTCCCCTGCATCGTCAGGAGGACTCTCAACCACTGCGCCACCAGGGAAGCCCTCTTTTATTTTTTTAATTTTTATTTATTTTTTTATACAGCAGGTTCTTATTAGTCATCAATCTTATACACATGTATACATGTCAATCCCAATTGCCCAATTCATCACACCAACCCCCCCACCCCCCTGCGGCTTTCCCCCCTTGGTGTCCGTACGTTTGTTCTCTACATCTGTGTCTCTATTTCTGCCCTGCAAACCGGTTCATCTGTACCATTTTTCTAGGTTCCACACATGTGTTAATATATGGTATTTGTTTTTCTCTTTCTGACTTACTTCACTCTGTATGACAGTCTCTAGATTCGTCCACGTCTCTACAAATGACCCAGTTTCGTTCCTTTTTATGGCTGAGTAATATTCCATTGTATATATGTACCACTTCTTCTTTATCCATTCATCTGTTGATGGGCATGTAGGTTGCTTCCATGACCTGGCTATTGTAAGCAGTGCTGCAATGAACATTGGGGTGCATGTATCTTTTTTTTTTTTTTTAATTTTTTTTATGGTGTTGGGGGTAGGAGTTTATTAATTAATTAATTTATTTTTGCTGTGTTGGGTCTTCGTTTCTGTGTGAGGGCTTTCTCTAGTTGTGGCAAGCGGGGGCCACTCTTCATCGCGGTGCGCGGGCCTCGCACTATCGCAGCCTCTCTTGTTGTGGAGCGCAGGCTCAGCGGCCGTGCTCACGGGCCCAGCCACTCTGCGGCATGTGGGTTCTTCCCAGACTGGGATACGAACCCATGTCCCCTGCATTGGCAGGCGGACTCTCAACCACTGCGCCACCAGGGAAGCCCGCATGTGTCTTTTTGAATTATGGTTTTCTCTGGGTACATGCCCAGATGTGGGATTGCTGGATCATATGGTAATTTTATTTTTAGTTTTTTAAGGAACCTCCATACAGTTCTCCATAGTGGCCGTATCAATTTACATTCCCACCAACAGGGCAAGAGGGTTCCCTTTTCTCCACACCCTCTCCAGCATTTGTTGTTTGTAGATTTTCTGATGATGCCCATTCTAACTGGTGTGAGGTGATACCTCATTGTAGTTTTGATTTGCATTTCTCCAATAATCAGTGATGTTGAGCAGCTATTCATGTGCTTCTTGGCCATCTGTATGTCTTCTTTGGAGAAATGTCTGTACAGGTCTTCTGCCCATTTTTGGACTGGGTTGTTTGTTTTCTTAATATTGAGCTGTATGAGCTGTTTATATATTTTGGAGATTAATCCTTTGTCTGTTGATTCATTGGCAAATATTTTCTCCCATTCTGAGGGTTGTCTTTTCATCTTGTTTATGGTTTCCTTTGCTGTGCAAAAGCTTTGAAGTTTCATTAGGTCCCATTTGTTTATTTTTGTTTCTATTTCCATTACTCTAGGAAGTGGATCAAAAAAGATCTTGCTGGGTTTCCCTGGTGGCGCAGTGGTTGGGGGTCCGCCTGCTGATGCAGGGGATGCGGGTTCGTGCCCTGGTCCGGGAAGATCCCACATGCCGAGGAGCGGCTGGGCCCGTGAGCCATGACCGCTGAGCCTGCATGTCCGGAGCCTGTTGCTCCGCAGCGGGAGAGGGCGCAGCGGTGACAGGCCTGCGTACCACAAAAGAAAAAAAAAAAAGATCTTGCTGTGATTTATGTCATAGAGTGTTCTGCCTATGTTTTTTTCTAAGAGTTTTATAGTGTCCTGTCTTACATTTAGGTCTCTAATCCATTTTCACTTTATTTTTGTGTATGGTTTAGGGAGTGTTCTAATTTCATTCTTTTACATGTAGCTGTTCAGTTTTCCCAGCACCACTTATTGAAGAGACTGTCTTTTCTCCATTGTATATCCTTGCCTCCTTTGTCATAGATTAGTTGACCATAGGTGCGTGGGTTTATCTCTGGGCTTTCTATCCAGTTCCACTGATCTATATTTCTGTTTTTGTGCCAGTACAATATTGTCTTGATTACTGTAGCTTTGTAGTATAGTCTGAAGTAAGGGAGTTTGTTTCCTCCAGCTTTGTTTTTTTCCTCAAGACTGCTTTGGCAATTTGGGATCTTTTGTGTCTCCATACACATTTCAAGATTTTTTGTTCTAGTTCTGTAAAAAATGCCATTGGTAATTTGATAGGGATTGCATTGAATCTGTAGATTGCTTTGAGTAGCATAGTCATTTTTACAATATTGATTCTTACAATCCAGGAACATGATATATCTCTACATCTGTTGGTGTCATCTTTAATTTCTTTCATCAGTGTCTTATAGTTTTCTACATACAGGTCTTTTGTCTCCCTAGGTAGGTTTATTCCTAGGTATGTTATTCTTTTTTTTCCAATGGTAAATGGGAGTGTTTCGTTAATTTCTCTTTCAGATTTTTCATCATTAGTGTATAGGAATGCAAGAGATTTCTGTGCATTAATTTTGTGTCCTGCAACTTTACCAAATTCATTGATTAGCTCTAGGAGTTTTCTGGTGGCATCTTTAGGAATCTCTATGTATAGTATCATGTTATCTGCAAGCAGTGACAGTTTTACTTCTTTTCTGATTTGGATTCCTTTTATTTTTTTCTTTTCAGATTGCTGTGGCTACGACTGCCAAAACTATGTTGAATAATAGTGGTGAGAGTGGACATCCTTGTCTTGTTCCTGATCTTAGAGGAAATGCTCTCAGGTTTTCACCATTGAGAATGATGTCTGCTGTGGGTTTGTCGTATATGGCCTTTATTATGTTGAGGTAGGTTCCCTCTATGCCCACTTTCTGGAGAGTTTTTGTCATAAATGGGTGTTGAATTTTGTCAAAAGCTTTTTCTGCATCTACTGGGACGATCATATGGTTTTTATACTTCTATTTGTTAATATGGTGTATCACATTGATTGATTTGCATATATTGAAGAATCCTTGCATCCCTGGGATAAATCCCACTTGATCATGGTGTATGATCCTTTTAATGTGTTGTTGGATTCTCTTTGCTAGTATTTTGTTGAGGATTTTTGCATCTGTATTCATCAGAGATATTGGTGTGTAACTTTCTTTTTTTGTAGTATCTTTGTGTGGTTTTGGTATCAGGGTGATGGTGGCCTCGTAGAATGTGTTTGGGAGTGTTCCTTCCTCTGCAGTTTTTTGGAAGAGTTTGAGAAGGATGGGTATTAGCTCTTCTCTAAATGTTTGACAGAATTTGCCTGCAAAGGCATCTGGTCCTGGACTTTTGTTTGTTGGAAGATTTTTAATCACAGTTCCAATTTCATTACTTGTGATTGTTGTGTTCATGTTTTCTATTTCTTCCTGGTTCAGTCTTGGAAGGTTATACCTTTCTAAGAATTTGTCCATTTCTTCCAGGTTTTCCATTTTATTGGTATAGAGTTGCTTGTAGTAGTCTCTTAGGATGCTTTGTATTTCTGCATGTCTGTTGTAACTTCTCCTTTTTTATTTCTAATTTTATTGATTTGAGGCCTCTCCCTCTTTTTTGTGACGGGTCTGGCTAATGGTTTATCAATTTTGTTTATCTTCTCAAAGAACCACCTTTTAGTTTTATTGATCTTTGCTATTGCTTTCTTAGTTTCTATTTCATTTATTTCTGCTCTGATCTTTATGATTTCTTTCCTTCTGCTTACTTTGGGTTTTGTTTGTTCTTCTTTCTCTAGTTTCTTTAAGTGTAAGGTTAGATTGTTTATTTGAGATTTTTCTTGTTTCTTGAGGTAGGCTTGTATAGCTATAAACTTCCCTCTTAGAACTGCTTTTGCTGCATCCCATAGGTTTTAGATTGTCATGCTTTCATTGTCATTTGTCTCTAGGTATTTTTTGATTTCCTCTTTGATTTCTTCTGTGATCTCTTGGTTATTTAGTAATGTATTGTTTAGCCTCCATGTGTTTGTGTTTTTTAAGTTTTTCTCCCTGTAATGATTTCTAATCTCATGGCATTTTGGTCAGAAAAGATGCTTGATATGATTTCAATTTTCTTAAGTTTACTGAGGCTTGATTTGTGACCCAAGATGTCATCAATCCTGGAGAATGTTCCATGTGCACTTGAGAAGAAAGTGTAATCTGCTGTTTGTGGATGAAATGTCCTCTAAATATCAATTAAATCTATCTGGTCTATTGTGTCATTTAAAACTTCTGTTTCCTTATTAATTTTCATTTTGGATGATCTGTCTATTGGTGTAAGTGAGGTGTTAAAGTCCCCCACTATTATTGTGTTACTGTCGATTTCCTGTTTTACAGCTGTTAGCAGTTGCCTTATGTATTGAGGTGTTCCTATGTTGGGTGCATATATATTTATAATTGTTATATCTTCTTCTTGGATTGATCCCTTGATCATTATGTAGTGTCCTTCCTTGTCTCTTGTAACATGCTTTATTTTAAAGTCTATTTTATCTGATATGAGTATTGCTACTCCAGCTTTCTTTTGGTTTCCATTTGCATGGAATATCTTTTTCCATTCCCTCACTTTCAGTCTGAATGTGTGCCTAGGTCTGAAGTGCATCTCTTGTAGACAGCATATATTTGGGTCCTGTTTTTGTATCCATTCAGTAAGCCTGTGTCTTTTGGTTGGAGCATTGAATCCATTCACATTTAAGGTAATTATCGATATGTATGTTCCTATGACCATTTTCTTAATTGTTTTGTGTTTGTTTTTGTAAGTCCTTTTCTTCTCTTGTGTTTTCCACTTAGAGAAGTTCCTTTAGCATTTGTTGCAGAGCTGGTTTGGTGGTGCTGAATTCTCTTAGCTTTTGCTTGTCTGTAAAGCTTTTTATTTGTCCATCGAAGCTGAATGAGATCCTTGCTGGATAGAGTAATCTTGGTTGTAGGTTCTTCCCTTTCATCACTTTAAGTATATCATGCCACTCCCTTCTGGCTTGTAGAGTTTCTGCTGAGAAATCAGCTGTTAACCTTATAGGAGTTCCCTTGTATGTTATTTGTCATTTTTCCCTTGCTGCTTTCAATAATTTTTCTTTGTCTTTAATTTTTGCCAAATTGATTACTATGTGTCTCGGCATGTTTCTCCTTGGGTTTATCCTGTATGGGACTCTGCGCTTCCTGGACTTGGGTGGCTATTTACTTTCCCATATTAGGGAAGTTTTCGACTATAATCTTTTCAAATATTTTATCTGGTCCTTTCTCTCTCTCTTTTCCTTCTGGGACCCCTATAATGCAAATATTGTTGCATTTAATGTTGTCCCAGAGGTCTCTTAGGCTGTCTTCATTCTTTTTTCTTTATTCTGTTCCACAGCAGTGAATTCTACCATTCTGTCTTCTGGGTCACTAATCCATTCTTCTGCCTCAGTTATTCTGCTATTGAATCCTTCTAGTGTAGTTTTCATTTCAGTTATTGTATTGTTCACTGCTGTTTGTTTGTTCTTTAATTCTTCTAGGTCTTTGTTAAACATTTCTTGCATCTTCTTGATCTTTGCCCCCATTCTTTTTCTGAGGTCCTTGATCATCTTCACTATCATTATTCTGAATTCTTTTTCTGTAAGGTTGCCTATTTCCACTTCATTTAGTGGTTTTTCTGAGGTTTTATATTGTTCCTTCATCTGGTATATAGCCCTCTGCCTTTTCATCTTGTCTATCTTTCTGTGAATGTGGTTTTTGTTCCACAGGCTGCAGGATTGTAGTTTTTCTTGCTTCTGCTGTCTGCCCTCTGCAGCAACATCTTTTTTTGATTCACCAATGTCTCATTGTGCCTTCTCCTTTGTCTTTGGATGTTGGGTATCTTTTTTGGTGAGTTCCAGTGTCTTCCTGTCAATGATTGTTCAGCAGCTAGTTGTGATTCTGGTGTTCTCACAAGAGGGAGTGAGAGCACGTCCTTCTACTCTGCCATCTTGGTTCCTCCATGAATCTTTTATCTATTTCCCACATTTGCTATCTTACTCAGTGATGATAAAGATCTCAAAAAAAGTGAATCTTTAGTTGATACACTAAAAATACTTTTCACTTTTGAATATTCTATTTATATGGTTGTAATTCTGGAGTCTCCTAACTCATTAGCCCTAACCATAGAAGTGCTTATGTAGGTCCTGAGATGTTTATGGTAATCTTTTGTGATATTCTCTCCCAGCTTACACTAAGTGAAGACTAAGGGGTGATGTTGAAATCACATCACTCCAAATTCATATGTTGAAATAAACCCTAATATGATAGTATTTGGAGGTGGGGCCTTTGGGGAGGTGATGAACTCATGAAGGTGAAGCCCTCATGAGTGGGATTCATATCCTTATAAAAGAGACCCCAGAGAGCTCCTCCTCACCTTCAGCCATGTGAGAACACAGTGAGAAGCTGATGAAACACTAAGCAGGCTCTCATTAGACACTAGATTTGTGCCTTGATCTTGGACTTCCCAGACTCCAGAATTGTGAAAAACAAATTTCTGTTGTTTATAAGCTATCCAGTCTATGCTATTTTTGTTATAGCAGCCCAAAATGACTAAGACAATACCTCAAAATGTCTCTTTGAGAATTAAATGAGATGGTATATATAAAGTATTTGGCATATTGTTAATGCTCAGTAAATGTTGACTATTGTCACTAGGTCATTTTCTTATTATAGTAGTGATACCTATTCATTACAGCCAGTTAAGAAAATACAGAAAAACAAATCCTCCTACACTGTTGGTGGGAATGTAAATTGGTGCAGCCACTATGGAAAACAGTATGGAGGTTCCTCAAAAAACTAAAAATAGAGTTGCCATATGATCCAGAAATCCCACTCCTGGTCATATATATTTGGAGAAAACTCTAATTCAAAAAGATAACAATCTCCAATGTTCATAGCAGCATTATTTAAAATAGCCAAGACATGGAAGCAACCTAAATGTCCATCAACAGATGAATGGATAAAGAAGATGTGGTATATATACACAATGGAATATTACTCAGCCATAAAAAAGAATGAAATAATGCCATTTGCAGCAACATGGATGGATCTAGAGACTATCATATTAAGTGAAATAAGTCAGAAAGAGAAAGACAAATACCATATGATATCACTTATATGTGGAATCTAAACTATGACACAAATGAACTTATTTACGAAACAGAAACAGACTCACAGACATAGAAAACAAACTTATGGTTACCAAGGGGGAAAGGCGGTATGAGAAGGATAAATAAGGAGCTTGAGATTAGCAGATACAAACTACTATGTATAAAATAGTAAACAGTAAGGTCTTACTGTATTGCACAGGGAACTATATTCAATATCTTATAATAAACCATAATGGAAAAGAATATGAAAAAGATATATATATATGTGTGTGTGTATATATATATATCTGAATCACTGTGCTGTATACCAGAAACTTATACAACATTGTAAAGCAACTATACCTCAATAAAAAAGAGAAAGAAAATATAGACAAACAAAAGGAAATAAAATTATGCATAATCCAGAGATAAACAGAGATATCTATTCTCAATCATTTTCTCTGTATATATTTTTATTTCACAAAATTTGATTTTATCATATTGTACCTACTGTTAACAGCTTTGTACATCATTATATAATCTTCTAAAAGCTAATCAAGACTAGATGAATAAAATTCTATTGTATAAGTGTACTGTACTGTAGTTTATCCTACCAAATCTCTTTTGTTTGATCTTTATGATTGTTTCCAATTTTTTTGCTGTTGCAGAGAGTCCTGCAATAAGCATTCTTATACAAACTTTCCCCCCAGATATCTGTGAGAATTTTGTTGGTTCGATCATAAAAGTATAGTTGCTCAGTTGAATAGTATCTATGTTTTTAGGATTTTGGATCCTTACTGACCAATTGGCCACCAGAAAGTTGTTAAAATTTATATTTTAATCAGCAGAATATGAGAGTAAGTGTTGCCCTGTACCTTCATCAACACTAGGCATTTAGCTTTTAAAACAAACTTTCACTCATTTCCTTAATACTTTTTGAGGCACTATTCTAGGCATGAAGGTACAGTAGTGAAAAAAACAGACAAAAATCTCCCTGTTCTCATGAAGCTAACATTGAGTATGTTAGATGATGTAGTTGCTGTAGAGGAAAATAAAGCAGAGCAGGAAGAAACAAAATATCTGTTTTGTGGGTTTGGGGGAAGTGCAATTTCATGCAGGGAACGAGTGAAGTTCCCACTGAGAGGTGAATTTGGGCAAAGACCTGAAGGAGGTGAGAAAGTGGGTCTTGAGGATATTTAGAGGGTGAATTTTCCATGCAGAGGGAAGAGCAAGTGCAAAGATCCTGAGGCAGAAGCATTCTTGGCATGTTTATGAAATACTAGGAGGCCAGTATAGTCGGAGTGAGAGGCATAAAGAGGAGAATAAAAGGTGATGAGGTCAGAGAGGTAGCTGAAGCTTAGGTCATGTAGGGAATATTACACCATTATAAGGACTCTGAATGTCACTCTTCATAAGATGGAGAGTCATTGCAGATTTTTGAGCAGAGGAGAGGTATCATCGACCTTACGTTTAAAGGATTACTCTGCCTGCTGTGTTGAGAATAGATTGAAGGGAGACAGGATGAAAGTAGTAGGGAGGCTGATTAGAAGGCTATGGCAGTAATTTAGAAAATAGAGGTTGGTAGCTTAGACCAGGGTAGTAGCAGTACAGTTGATGAAAAGAAGTCCAGAAGTAGGTGCAGTGAAATGACGAGAGATTTGCTGATGAGACAAAGAGAGGAGGCAAGATTTTTGATTTGAGCAGCTGGAAGGATGGAGTTACCATTCACTGAGATGAGGAAGACTGCAAAAAGAATAGGTATGGGGGTAGATTAGGAGTTCAGTTTGGGTATGTTACCTTTGAGATGCCTTTTAGACGTCCATGTGGCGGTGTTACATGGAGAGTTGAACACATGAATCTAAAGTTCAGGGGAGAAGTTCGATGTGGAGGGAGTAGTGGTTTAGGGAGGTGCGTGGGTAAGGTTTAGGGATAATTTTTTTATAGTGTGATAGATTATACTGTTTGTTTGTTGATGGAAATGATCGAATAGAGAAGGAAAAACTGATGATACTGGAGAGGAGAGAATAATTGGTGCAATGTCATCAAGTAGGTAAGAAGGAATGGGATCTAGAAGACAAGTGGAAGGGTTGTCTTTAGATAGCAACAGAAACAATTCATCTGGAGTAACGGGAAGGAAGGCAGAATGGTTGAATGTGTACACAGGTTTATGGCTAGACATGGTGGCAAAACCCTGTGGAATTTCTGTTTAATTTGCTTCTATTTTCTTGGTGAAATAAGTAGTAAAATGGTCAACTGAGAATGAAGGAGATTGGATAAACCCACTGAGATCTACTGAAAACACATCACTCTTGTAGCAGTGTGGGGGATGGGCTGCATGGGGCAATGCCGACCTGAAGAGACCACTGCAGTCATTCTCAGCAGGAGATGATGAGGACCTGGATAGGGAGGTGGTGCTAGACATGGAGAGAATGCATACATTCTAGGTATGTTTTGGAGATAGGACACTCAGAACTTACTGATGGATTGGGAGTGGGTGCGAGGGAAAGGATATCAAGCATAATACTGTTTTGAAAAGCATTCTAAAAAGCCAATAAATTACAGTGGCTTCCATTATATGGAAATGAAGGCCTGGGAGCTCTTAGTATTTTGAGTCAACTGGAGCACACTACAGATCTTTTCTTTTCTAAAAACCCCTCCTAACATTCTGATAACCTTTGATTTTTAACATAGTATGGTTAAAAAATACAGCACACACGATTTAGAGAACTTGTTGGTAATCATTGGGCTCGGTGAGTGGGTAGTATATCCTTGTATTGCAGATGAAGAGACTGAGGCCCAGAAAGGTCAATGAAGCTAATTACAAATGTTGTGTGGGGGGAATTAAACAAAAAGTTCTTATTAATTTAGAATAATGAAAAGCAATTTACATCTTAAATTGCAGATATTAACTACATGCTTATTTTGTTTTGTATAATGCCTAGGACAGAATCCCATGCAAACAGGTGCTGAAGAAATATATTTGACAATGATTCTGCATGATGTATTAATTGCCATTAATTGTTTAAAAACAATAAAAAATATAAGAATATGTATAACAGATCTCACAATATTGGCAGCCTCTTACATTAAGGTTATACAATTCTCTAGCTCTTCCTGGAAGCAAGAGAGATGGGAACTTAGGTGTCCCATAGGTAAGATACTCTTTCTTAGATAAAAATGTGAAACTGAAACTGAGCAGACCTATGTAGAGGCCTTCCTTGTGACAGAACCCCAGTGCGTGTCCTGCTTATTAGTGATGAAGAAAAAGACTGTGGAAATATACTGTGGCCTTCTAGGCCCTCCATGAGTAGAGAGAGAAAGAAACAGGCCCTAGCAGTTGATGACTGGAAAAGCTAAGGAATATAGAAATAAAGATAGGTCAGCCAGGCAGAGAAATAACCATAACTTAAGCAATAAATCAGCCTCAAGGACTCTCAGTTCCATTTTAAAGGTGATAAAGTCTAATGCACATTCCTCAGTTGTTTTACAGAAACCAGACCCCAACCAGACAGAGAATGATGACCATGAGCACGTAGCCCCCAGACTGGCTGGAGCCTGAAGACTGATAACGTGATCAATCTCTGTGACCTCACCTGGTTACCTCACCACACACCAATCAGAAGATTGCATGAACTGATCACATTCCCTATGACCCTCATCCTCACTTCGTCCTTAAAAACCCATCCCTAAAAACCATTAGGAAGTTCGGGTCTTTTGAGCATTAGCTACCCCTTCTCCTTGCTTGTCACCTTGCAATAAATGCTACACTTTGCTTCACCACAACCTGGTGTCAGTAGATTGGCTTTGCTGTGCGTTGGGCAAGTGGACCAAAGTTTGGTTTGGTAACAAAATTGAATGTTTGTTATGTCCTGAATCTCTGCTTTCAGCAGAAAAGTAAAAAGTAGACAGTAACTTTAAAACACTGATTTGGGCTTCCCTGGTGGCTCAGTGCTTGGGAATCCACCTGCCAATGCATGGGACACGGGTTTGAGCCCTGGTCTGGGAAGATCCCACATGCCTCAGAGCAACTAAGCCCATGCGCCACAACTGCTGAGCCTGTGCTCTGGAGCCTGCGAGCCACGGCTGCTGAGCCTGCGTGCCACAGCTGCTGAAGCCCGTGTGCCTAGAGCCTGTGCTCTGCGGCGGGAGAAGCCGCTGCAATGAGAAGCCCGTGCAGTGCAACGAGGAGTAGTCCCCGCTCGCCTCAACTAGAGGGGGCTGGCACGCAGCAACGAGACCCAACACAGCCAAAAATAAATAAATAAAATAAATTTAAAACACTGATTTATTGAAGTTTCACATAGGATCCTGATGTTTTTGGTTTATACCTAACTCAAAATTTGAGTGTTTGATACTGGAATTTCAATTCTATGTTTTAAAAGAACTATTGCTGTGCCAGTCACCCTTGTTTCTGGAATATGGTAACTTCCCCTAAAAAAGCAAACATTGGCAAAGTACTATGGTATAATATAGTTCATATCTTTTTATTTGTTGCCTTAGAATTTTTCCTTCACTAACTTAAAAATTTTTTAGTAAGCACTCTCTAAATGTCCAGTTTCTTGGGGCAAGGCTTTGTGTTTCCAACTTGAATATCAGTCCTTTGAGGGTAAGAAAGATTCTCTATTTCTGAGCATGCTTCACATAACACAATAAATAGTAGTTATTATGAATGTTACTTCAATAAAAAAATAATTGAAATCCTTAAACTTTAGTTTTTCATTTAGTAGATATGCTTTAAACTGTCACTTTTCCCTCTGTGTACAAACATGCATGTAAAGAACCACATTGTCTTTGGATTCATCTACCTCTGACAATTAATTATCTAATTAATTAATCATCTTATAATTAAAATGACCTCCTTTTGGCTGATATTGGATCCCAAGAAAGGTTCAAAAGAAACTTGACACATCATGTTGTGTCATGTTCCATTGTGAAACACCCCTGCTGTTTCTCATATTATGTCATATCTGATCACATGGTGGTAACATTAAGTTGAACAAAACATGGTGACATATCAGAAAACAACCCAGTACATTCGATTTATGTGAAGTCACTCATTCTTCACTCTTCAAAATGGTATAGTCACTAGGCAAAGTTGGCAAATTTAGCATGTTTTAACCATCAACAAATCTAGGACTGCTATTTGTCAAGCAATTCATATACTGTACTTAGCCCTTTTCTCAATTTCGAATTCAGGATTTTGATTATTTCTGAATTCAGGATTTTGATTATGGCACTTTGGACAACATATGGGTTTATGCGGCTTACAGTTCTTGCATGATCCTGTATTTCTGTCTAGAGAATTCTTAAGTTAGCATTAGTTTTCACAGTGGAAGAAGTTGAGGTTTTTAGTGGATTTGCGACATATCATTTTTCTCCCTCTGTCTCCAAAAAAAGTGATTAACAAGAATTATTAGAAACTCTGCAGGAAAACTCTAATTTCATCGCCTTCATTTGGTATTCTATATTCACGGCAGCCTCAGTTATGGCAGTATTATTGCCTTTATATTTATGGAAACGTTTTTGGTTGCAGGGTGGTGTACTGATTTCCAAAATGAAACTAGGATTCCATGGCCTGTGGAATACATTAAGCCCATGGAGATATAATACATCTTTAGCATTGTATGTTAAACATTTTAACATACAGTACTCATGAGCCTTAGCTCAAAACTCCAATTTTCACTTACTGTGATTAATGTATTATGTTATTATGGAGTAATATGGAATTTAGGGAGGACCTACACAGTAAAAGTGACCTATGACTGACACACTGTAACAAGCTACAGATGACATGGGTCTCTTCTCAAAGGGGATATTGGCTTTCTGTATATAATTAATAACAAGAAAACTGTATCCTGACTTTACGGTCTGCAGTAGCATCCTGGAACAAAAAGGGCCATAAATTAACATCAATTATGCATTAAAGTTCCAATTAACCTGGCTGACACTGATATACTTTAACAAGGCACATTTAGATAAAAGAAGAAACTCTCTAATTACTTGGAACAGGACCTTATGACCCATTCTGCTCTTTTATCCCAATTCCAACCTAATGAAGAATGAAGAGAGAGGGAGAAAATTCTGCAGAAGGTGACAATGCAGCACCAGAACATATCCTCTGGGATACCATTTTACCATCAAAAACTCTCCACCATGAATATTCTATTGTATTTGTATTCTTAAAAACAATTACACTCATTGAGGAAGAAGGGTATTATAAGGTTGAAAATGGTGTCATCCTTTGAGATTTCCCAGCAAAACTCATTGAGCATATTATAAACTTGAAACGGAAGCCCCCCATTCTGCCTGGACCTGCTTTAGATTCATTCTCTAGGAGAGGAGTTCATTGGTTACTATTCCCTCTGCATTGCTCACTCTCCCTGTCCCTCAAATCTTTGGAGAGCCTTCCTGTTTTCATTTCATTTGGGGAGAGCATTCTGGACCCTGTTCCCCATCTGTTCTCCAGGTGGCTCTTTGGATTTTGTTCATTTTCGTCTTTTGTCCACTCCCTGGGCATTTGCCCACTTACTTCTCTAGGTTTCCGTGTCCCTCCTGGTGTCCCTTGGTCAGTTAGCTTCATCCAAAATTGCATATGCACCATCTAGGCTGCACATTACATGCATTGAAGTATTTCTTCACCTGAAAACACAGAAATAGCAGATGAAGATGTGTTTAGAATGGATGGGAAAGAAAATGTGGTGACTGGGCTACAGGGAAAGTGTGGGAGCAGGATGTATCCCAGTAACCTGAGGAGCCAGAGGAGGGAAGGACACACAGAATAAATTAAGAACTTATTTGTCTTTGTTGCACATTTATCTTTCTGTGGATCATTATCAAATGTTATCCTTTGCTTTCCTGCAGTGATCTCCTATTACATACCTGCTCATTTCTTCTTACAGTTCTCTTTTTTTTTTTTTTTTTTGTGGTACGTGGGCCTCTCACTGTTGTGGCCTCTCCCGTTGCGGAGCACAGGCTCCGGACGCACAGGCTCAGCAACCATGGCTCACGGGCCCAGCCACTCTGTGGCACGTTGGATCTTCCCGGATCGGGGCTCGAACC
>NW_006796752.1:1943336-1960664 GCF_000442215.2 Lipotes vexillifer | reverse complement strand
GGGGCACGAACCCGTGTCCCCTGCATCGGCAGGCGGACTCTCAACCACTGCGCCACCAGGGAAGCACCCCCTTCTCATTTCTTGATTTTTCCTGGAGCCTCTGCTCTAACACACCCTCCACAGTAGATGGAGGAGCCTTGTCTCACTTACCCTGTATTCAATCAGGCTTCCCTGCTCATCCCCTTTCCTCCTCCCACCAAATAGCCCAAGGCATAAATACTTTCTTCAAGGCTCTTCCCTGCCTACATCCAAAATGAGACTAACTTTTTATAGATATGAACTCAGCTTTTAGCCAAATAGGAAATTTAAAAAATCAAGAAATGCATCTAAATAAAGCAGAATTTCTACTTATACATTTGAATAAATATATCCAAGTTCTTTCAGGGCCACCGATACACGTGAATAGATACGTAGATCTATCTAAGTGTGAAGTAAGTATCTAGAACAGATGCTTATGAATAGAGATGAAAGTAGGCATATAGAAATTAAATGTTGACAACATATGTGGCCAATGAAATTATCTCCAAATATAATTCTGACCACATTTTTGTGTTTTCTGTTTTGTTGGCAAAGGAAAGTGATAGTAAAAACAGGACCAAGGATGTTAGTCCAGCTTGGAGGCTGGGATCTAGGGTTAATGGATTTGAGCTGAGGCTGGTGGGGAAGGGCAGCCACCCTGCAGCAGGTAAAGAAGGCCCCAGGAATGACTTCATTTGAAAGCTGACTTTCTACCCCTAACCCATTTGCCTATGTGCTCAGGTCCAGGGCTTCCAATAGTTTTCCTGTCCCCAGCTTTGGGTTCTTCTGAACCTGATTTGACAATCCAGCTCTGTCCTCTGGCACCCCCGCTGAGTATGTCTTTAGCCTGCTTCACTGGAAATCTTAGTTCAAGGATAATCAGGAAAGTCTTACAATCTTCCAAACAGAAAGAACAAGTTATGTAAAAAAGTAAAAAGAGTCAGACTGGCCGTGTTCTTTTCCTTTGAAACATGAAATCCAGAAGACAGTGAAATATAGCATCTACAGAAGACTGTGATAAAATTATTGTAATCCAAGTCATATGAGAGGAAAAAAGAAACCAACCTGTGAACCTCTGTCTCAAACTGGTCCAGGCCACCCAGACCTTTCACCTGGATTACTGCAGTAGCCTACTCACGAGTCTGCTCTCCACACAACTGCTGGAAGGATTCTAAGATTGCTCAGATCACACCACTTCTATGCGCAGACTCCTTAAGTGGCTCCGATCTCAGCAGCCTTCCCCTTTTTCTTTTACTTCATCTATGACCAGCCCCCCTGTTCACACCTCTTCAGTCACAACGGCCTCCTTGCAGTCAGCCTGGGACTCACCTTACCCGATTCTCACATGGTTTCCTCCCTTCCTTCAGGTCTTCCTTCAATTACTGTTTGATTAAGGAAATCTTCTCTAACTCCATGTATTTTAATAAAATGGCAACCCCCTACCCCAACTCCCAGTTATTCTCTATCTTCCTTATTCTTCTTTATTTCCTACCTAGCACTTATCATCTGCTTTCCTGTGTATTTGTTTATCGTAGGTTTCCTCCTACTAGAATATGAGCAACATGAGGACAGGGGATTTCTGTGTTCATTGTTACCACATAGAACAGGGCCTTATAAACTTCCACCATTTGTGTCATGAGGGAAAAGGTGCAAGATACTGTTCATGGAGGGAAAAGAAAAGATATGTTTTAATATGTAGGGTCTCAGAGACTAGATTATCCCAAAACACCAGTTCTTGAGAGAGATCTTGGAATTACCCAGAAGTCCTGTTAAAAAAGAATATATTTTGAAGGCCCCAACCCAGATCATCAGAATCAGACTTTCCTGAAGAAAAACCTAGAATCTGAATATTCAAGCTACTAATTGAATATTTCCAAAGAGTCTTATGTAATTGATAATAACGAATATAGCCCAAGTTTGGAAAACTCTGTGAGTCTATCTTAAAACAAATGAATCTGAGTAGACTTCAGTTGCAGTAAACTTTGCAGTGTGTGTCTGAGTATATATAGTATATAGTTCTTTATCTATCCTCTATCTATCTATCTATCTATCTATCTAGAGTTTAACTAGAAATTTGCAGTATAAATCCTATATGAGGATTCTTGAAATAGAACAGATTTTTATCTGACCCATTCTTTATATTGCTCATTTTTCAATATCATTTCGATTAGTTAGCCCAGCTGTAGTGCTTCAGTCCTAAGTTCCTTTTAGTAACAGACAGATACAGCTGGAAATGCATACACATGATACTTGTACTTGTAAAAATGAGCTCATCTGTCCATCTTAATGCGGGGGGAGGAGAGAAAAGAATCAGATACATGAGTCTCCCTGTCAATACTTAATTTAAGACACTAGGATTCTGTGGCTGATGTTTGATATAAGGGCAAATTCTTCTATACCCCAATATTCTCTGAGAGCATTACTATGTTATAGCACTGTATCATAACTGATAGTCATACTGGTAACACGTTAGAAAAAAAGTTAATTATGTTCACAATACACAATTTAAGATGGCAGGGAATTGTTAAAATGACTAAACGTGATTAACACAAAATACCGTTTGATATTTAAAGCAAACAATTGTTTGGAAAGTACAATTATGGAAAAAACTGGATACCAGATAAGTAAGGTAGTATTGCATAAAATAAGATCCTTGAACACAAAATGCTCATAATCTTGGTGGAGAGACAAAGCATGTAAAGACATGAAATAATTAAAGAGTAAAGAAACAGTGCTATTGTACAAGCTACCTGATCACTCTGGATCACACAGTAGCCTCATCAATGAAATGGATATAATAATGTAAGTCTCCTAGGGAGGTTTGAGGATTAAAGGAGATAATTCATGCCCTTGATAAGTGGCATAGAATGCCACTAAGTGAGCAATGACAAAGGTCCAGAGAAAAAAGTGATGGCTGAAGATCAACATAGACAGGGAAGCCTTTATAGAGATGGAGAGACTGAAACTTGCTCTTGAAGCAAAAGGAGAATTCTAGGTAGGAGGATCAATGTAAGCAAAGGTGTGGAGAATGGAAAGATCATGGCATTTTGGAGGGATGATGAGGAGACCATGACTGAAGGTGTGGGTCATAAAAGACAAGGTTAACAAGGTAGATGTATTTCTTCAAAGTGGAAAATAAACATAAACAAAGAGAAAAGAACAATGTACCATGATTCTACCACCCAGAGATAACTACTTTGCTGTATATACTTCCTTCTAGTTTTGTCCCTATGCAAATACTTACTTTTATAATTAAAACATACAATACTATATATACAGTTTTCTAACTTACTTTTAACATTAAATTCTCAGCAATTTTCCATGCCATTACATATCTCTCAGAAACATGTTTTCTATGGCCACATAATACCAAATTTTGTGGTCTTGCTGTAAGTTAATCAGCCTATTTTTTTCTTTTGACTTTTAGGTTGCTGTATTTTTTTCTCTTCTAATATATAATGCTACCATGAGAATAATTTTTTTAAAAGCTGATTTTTTTCCATAAAATGAATTACTAGAAAGGACACATCTTCATCCAAAATATATGAATATTTTAAAAGTTACTGATATATTTTGTTTAATCTTTTGAAAGCTTGTGCCAGTATACATTTCCACTACCAGAATATGAGAGTGTGAATTTCATTCCACTCTTGGCAGAGAAATTTGGAATCCATAGAATTCTTCATCAGAGGAAGAGCAGCCTGGTAGCAGTACATGGAGGGATCAGGGGAAGAGATGCTGGAGCCATACAGCAATGCAGAGGTGCCATGATCAGGTAATGAGTTTTAGTGGTCCAAGTAAGAATAGAGAGGAAGGAGTAAATTGATGAGATTCTCTCTGTTTTCTCTTATCCCTTTCTCCCTCCCTGTCTTTCTTATTCCCTGCCTTCCTAATAACTTGCTTTTTCCCTTTATTAAAAAATATATACCATAGTAGAAAATTGATAAAATATAGAAATGTAAAAAGTTAATATTTTATTATATGTCTCTTCAGTCTTTCTCAATATATCAATCAATATATTTCAGAAGGATTTTCACAATTAAACATTCTTTGCAAAAATGAAAGCATTTCCTTTCATGGATATAACAATCTATTCATTTGCCATTGATGGATATATGTGCCAGAGATTTTCTATCTTTGCTCAGATTGTCTTTATTTTTGATTTTACTCTGGCAGAAAGGAATTGCTGAGTAAATGGTATAGATAGATTTTAGATTTAAGAAGTATTTTAAAGGATCATTAACAGGTTTCATTACATGCACACACACACACACACAAAACTAGGACAAATACAAAATGGGCTCTCTGTTTCTAAACTTGGAGAATGAACAACATCATAGAAATTCCAAGTAAGAACTGGTTTTGGAGGGAAGTTGACAAGCTCAGTTTTGAACCTAAACTGAACAAATAAACGTATATAAACGACGGTGAAAATGAGGATGGAAGTTGTTTAAAAAAGTGAAGAGTTCATGTAGTCAATGAATCCTATTTCCAATATTGACATTTTGTATCTTATAGTATATCAACCAAAATCATAAGAAAAATATAGAGATAGCCACACACTATATCTTCCACACTGAAACATTATATCTGTAAATAGCTCCCAGTAGAAAAGCTGAAGAAAATGTGAGATTTTATCCTCCTTAAAATTTTATGCTCACTCTATCTTTTTGCCCTTCTTATATGTAAATGTTACTTAATCATTACTTTAGCATATATCCTTTTATTTGTGAATGGAAGAATAACTATCTTTTTCTATATAAAGTATACAGTTAGGAAGATTTTCCTAACCAAGAATAGCACGTGAAACTGATCTATCTGTTCCAAAGCTTTCCAAGTGAGTTGGTGTAAAATTCAGTTTACTTTGTCTTCATGTAACTTGGTTGACCCTATCTTATTTAAGGCTGTCTTGACTCTCTTTTTCTTTCTTTTTCTCTCCCTATATTTTTAATAAAAATAAATACTTCCTCCAGAAGTAAGAAAGAATAAAAATTTAAAATTTTCTTTGTATTATCTTAGATTATAGAGTCACCCTACCAAATTACAGTTGTATTGTCACTGTGATTGTTTGGTTGCCACGACAAAGCTTATAAATAGATTGGCCTACTCACTAAGACCTGTTTCTTTTTGAAGGACTAAGTTTGAGTCAAAGTATGGATTAGAGCTTTGCTAAAATATGGTATCTCTATCCTCTCCAGTGCTTTCTCCTGCTGTGGCAGTTGAAGGTGTCTCAATATTTTTATTCTAATGTGCTTCAAAGATATCTTTTAATCTGGCAGAGAATTTTAAAAAATGAGAAATGTTTTTTCCTTTGTCCATTACTGAATTAATGGTGCAGTCATTTTTTTCACGGTTTTGAAACAAGAGTTGATGATAATTTTCTGGTGCAGTGTAAACCTTTAGTTAGCTGGTAGGAGCTAAACTTCTTTATCTCTCACTTTCTCTGAACGCTATGAATATATTCATTAAGAAACATTTATTGGGTGCCTTCCATGTGCCAGACATGTGTATTAAGTATCTGCTAGGTATGTGATATTGAAAAAAACCACACTTGGTTCTAGTCCTCATGGAACTTACAGTTTACAGGAGAGAATAAAGTATTGAGCACAGAAATCAACAATTATAAATAGTGTTATGAAAGAAAGCAGTATGCTTTCTGAAGTCCTGAATGATAGATTAAGAGTGAGAGACATGAGGAATACAGTTAGGATGCTATGGCAGTATTCCACGTTAGTAATTTAAACTGCTATTGAAAATTACCTTTCAGGACTTCCCTGGTGGCACAGTGGTTAAGAATCCACCTGCCAATGCAGGGGACATGGGTTTGAGCCCTGGTCCGGAAAGATCCCCCATGCTGCGGAGCAACTAAGCCCGTGCGCCATAATTACTGACCCTGAGCTCTAGAGCCTGCAAGCCACAACTACTGAGTCTGTATCCCACAACTACTGAAGTCCGCACACCTACAGCCCGTGCTCTGCAGCGAGAAGCCACCGCAATGAGAAGCCCGTGCACCGCAACGAAGAGTAGACCCCGCACACCGCAACTAGAGAAAGCCTGCGTGCAGCAACGAAGACCCAACACAGCCAAAAATAAAATTTTTTAAAAAATTACCTTTCATCCAAGATACTTATCTACAAGATGGAGTATATTATTAATATTTTAAAATTTTATCCCATTTTTGGATATGTTTTGGCATTCTGTATCCGGCTTCTCTGACATACTATACCACTATATCATAGTGAGCCAGTATAGGTTTATCTTCTCCAGAGCAACTAAATATTGACCATTTGCATAGGGCAGTTTTGGGTTTTTTTCAAAACAGAATCTCTTGAATTGGCAATAACTTCTGAATATACCATAATTTGCTCATTTCTCCATGTAGTTTTATCAGTATTTGCTTATGTATTTTGAGGCTATTTAATTGGGTGCATATAAATGTAAAATTGTTATATAATTCTGAACAATTGAGTATTTTATTATTATGTAGTAAACTCCGATTTCGAATTGTGCTTGTCAAATTCTATTTTGGCTGATAATATAGCAACTCCAGATTTTCGTTTTCCAGGAATAATTGATTTCTATTTTATTTTTAGTGTGTCTCTTGTATACAGCATATATCTGGATCTTTGTATTTCAACCAATATGTCACATTCTGTTTTTTTGTCTTTAAATTGGTAAGTTTAGTCTACTGAAGTTTTTATTTGAAAGTTGTTGATATATTTGGGCTTTTCCCCATCTTTCTTTTGCTTTTTTCCCCTGCTTTGTTCCCTTATACTACCCTAAACATGTAATATTGTTATTTTATCCCAGTGATTTTCAATCCTCTATCAATCAGAATCACCTGGCAGATTTTAAAAAATATTAATATTCAAGTTCCACCACTAGGGATTTTATGTGAGGTCTGGAGTGGGGCCTGGACATTGGTATTTTTGAAAAGTTCCCTAGGTGATATATATTTATCTATATTACAGTTACTTTTGGGTATTCAGAATTTTCTATCCCCTTCCAACATCACATCATAACCACCTATACAATACATGGAGAAGCTACCTTTCTTTAATTATTCTAATGAAATTCTAGAAATAATCTGGCTTGGGATTGGTATTCACACTATTTCCACCTTGTTCTCATGGAGCTGTCTCTGTGACTTGATTCCCATTCCCTACTGCTTCATAGCTGCTGGACTCCCACCCTCAACTCATGACAGAGTCAGGTATTTCAGGTATTCGGAGTTAGGTATTGTTTAGATCTGGTCCTTTGGCTGTTAGATCCTCTAATGGAGTTCAGAGTTGGGGTCAGTTTAAGTTATAGTGTTGACTTGACCCTGTTAGTTTCTGTTAGATTCCTTCTTCTACTCCATTGGAATTACTCCCTAATCCCTCAGCAGATTCACCTTTTGCTTGGCTCTGGCCTACCAACCTGTTTTTGAAGATGCTAATAACATCATTGAAATATTTACTGGAAAACCATAGATGCTGATAGTTCTGGGATATGGAGTTTCTTCCATCTGTTAAAGCTAATAGTGAACAATAATGTTCTCTAGTTCTCAAAGTGTCATCCCTGGACCAGCAGCATCAGTATCAACTGAGAACTTGTTAGAAGTACAAATTCTCTGCTCCTCTCCCAGAACAACTGAATCAGAAATACTGGAGGGTGGGGTCCAGCAATCTGTGTTTTAATAAATCTGATAGCTGATTTGATGCTCAGTCAAATCTGAGAGCCCTACTGTCATCCAGAGGTTTTCAACGTTCAATTTAATTAAGAACACAGGAAAATTCTCTTTACAGTGGCAACTGGTTAATTAAATAGGAAATCAAGAATAGTATGACCAAGACCCAAAAAGGGAATAAACTATTCAGTGGACAGTACTGTATTTTCTAAGTTGGTATTTTAACTTACTTTGAACATTACCCCAGTATTTAGGCTAATCTTCAGTATTTAGGCTAATCTGCTTTTCTTGAAATTGAAAGTATATGTATTTAGTCAAGTGAGAGGGTCAAAGCATGAATTGTGAACAAACTGTGTAAGTGGAATGAGGACTTGGACCAAATTATTCATCCAACCCTCCTGTACAGAAACAATTATCATGATCTTTTAAAATTTACAGCACAGAAAATGTAGCCAACTT
This sequence comes from Lipotes vexillifer, assembly GCF_000442215.2. Lineage (NCBI taxonomy): Eukaryota > Metazoa > Chordata > Mammalia > Artiodactyla > Lipotidae > Lipotes > Lipotes vexillifer. Next base: position 1,952,518 of record NW_006796752.1, on the reverse strand, counting down.
TTTATAATATCTTTATATGTAACATAATCTATATAAAAATATTGAATCACTATGTTGTACACCTGAAACTAATATAATATTGTAAGCCAACTATGCTTCAATAAAAAATAAATAATGTTTAATATGGAGTCAAGTTCATTTTCTTTTGAATTTTTGAATTTTATTTAAAAAAATTTTTTATACAGCAGGTTCTTATTAGTCATCCATTTTATACATATTAGTGTATATATGTCAATCCCAATCTCCCAATTCATCACACCACCACCCCCACCACCCGTCACTTTCCCCCCTTGGTGTCCATATGCTTGTTCTCTACATCTGTGTCTTTATTTTTGCCCTGCAAACCGATTCATCTGTACCACATTTCTAGGTTCCACATATATGCGTTAATATACCATATTTGGTTTTCTCTTTCTGACTTACTTCATTTTGTATGACAGTCTCTAGATCCAAACATGTCTCTACAAATGACCCAATTTTGTTCCTTTTTATGGCTGAGTAATATTCCATTGCATATATATACCACAACTTCTTTATCCATTCGTCTGTTGATGGGCATTTAGGTTGCTTCTATGACCTGGCTATTGTAAATAGTGCTGCAGTCAACATTGGGGTGCATGTGTCTTCTTGAATTATGGTTTTCTCTGGGTATATGCCCAGTAGTGGGATTGCAGTGAAATATGGTAATTCTATTTTTAGTTTTTTAAGGAACCTCCATACTGTTCTCCATAGTGGCTGCACCAATTTACATTCCCACGAATAATGTAAGAGGGTTCCCTTTTCTCCACATCCTCTCCAGAATTTGTTGTTTGTAGATTTTGTCATGATGTCCATTCTAACTGGGGTGAGGTGATACCCCATAGTTTTGATTTGCATTTCTCTAGTAACTAGTGACTTTGAGCAGTTTTTCATGGGCTTCTTGGCCATCTGTATGTCTTCTTTGGAGAAATGTCTATTTAGGTCTTCTGCCCATTTTTTGATTGGGTTGTTTGTTTTTTTGATATTGAGCTGCATGAGCTGTTTATATATTTTGGAGACTAAATCCTTTGTCCGTTGATTCATTTGCAAATATTTTCTCCCATTCTGAGGGTTGTCTTTTCATTTTGTTTGTAGTTTCCTTTGCTTTGCAAAAGCTTTTAAGTTTCATTAGGTCCCATTTGTTTATTTTTCTTTTTATTTCCATTACTCTAGGGGGTGGATCAAAAAAAGATCTTGCTGTGATTTATGTCAGAGAGTGTTCTTCCTATATTTTCCTCTAAGAGTTTTATAGTGTCCAGTCTTACATTTAGGTCTCTAATCCATTTTGAGTTTATTTTTGTGTATGGTGTTAGGGAGTGTTCTAATTTCATTCTTTTACATGTAGCTGTCCAGTTTTCCCAGCACCACTTATTGAAGAGACTGTCTTTTCTCCATTGTACATCCTTGCCTCCTTTGTCATAGATTAGTTGACCATAGGTGCGTGGGTTTATCTCTGGGCTTTCTATCCTGTTCCATTGATCTATATCTCTGTTTTTGTGCCAGTACCATATTGTCTTGATCACTGTAGCTTTCTGGTATAGTCTGAAGTCAGGGAGTCTGATTCATCCAGCTCCATTTTCTTCCTCAAGACTGCTTTGGCTATTCGGGATCTTTTGTGTCTCCATACAAATTTTAAGATTTTTTTGTTCTAGTTTTGTAAAAAACGCCATTGGTAATTTGATAGGGATTGCATTGAATCTGCAGACTGCTTTGGGTAGTATAGTCATTTTCACAATATTGATTCTTCTAGTCCAAGAACATGGTATATTTCTCCATCTGTTTGTATCATCTTTAATTTCTTTCATCAGTGTCTTATAGTTTTCTGCATACAGGTCTTTTGTCTCCCTAGGTAGGTTTATTCCTAGGTATTTTATTGTTTTTGTTCCAATGGTAAATAGGAGTGTTTCCTTAATTCCTCTTTCAGATTTTTCATCATTAGTGTATAGGAATGCAAGAGATTTATCTGCATTAATTTTGTATCCTGAAACTTTACCAAATTCATTGATTAGCTCTAGTAGTTTTCTGATGGCATCTTTAGGATTCTCTATGTATAGTATCATGTCATCTGCAAGCAGTGACATTTTTACTTCTTCTTTTCCGATTTGTATTCCTTTTATTTCTTTTCTTCTCTGATTGCCGTGGCTAGGACTTCCAAAACTATGTTGAATAATAGTGGTGAGAGTGGACATCCTTGTCTTGTTCCTGATCTTAGAGGAAATGCTTTCAGGTTTTCACCATTGAGAATGATGTCTGCTGTGGGTTTGTCGTATATGGCCTTTATTATGTTGAGGTAGGTTCCCTCTATGCCCACTTTCTGGAGAGTTTTTGTCATAAATGGGTGTTGAATTTTGTCAAAAGCTTTTTCTGCATCTATTGAGATGATCATATGTTTTTTATTCTTCTATTTGTTAATATGGTGTATCACATTGATTGATTTGCATATATTGAAGAATCCTTGCATCCCTGGGATAAATCCCACTTGATCATGGTGTATGATCCTTTTAATGTGTTGTTGGATTCTCTTTGCTAGTATTTTGTTGAGGATTTTTGCATCTATATTCATCAGAGATATTGGTGTGTAATTTTCTTTTTTTGTAGTATCTTTGTGTGGTTTTGGTATCAGGGTGATGGTGGCTTCATAGAATGAGTTTGGGAGTATTCCTTCCTCTGCAGTTTTTTGGAAGAGTTTGAGAAGGATGGGTGTTAGCTCTTCTCTAAATGTTTGATAGAATTCACCTGTTAAGCCATCTGGTTCTGGACTTGTGTTTTTTGGAAGATCTTTAATCACAGTTTCAATTTCATTACTTGTGATTGTTGTGTTCATATTTTCTATTTCTTCCTGGTTCAGTCTTGGAAGGTTATACCTTTCTAAGAATTTGTCCATTTCTTCCAGGTTTTCCATTTTATTGGCATAGAGTTGTTTGTAGTAGTCTCTTAGGATGCTTTGTATTTCTGTGATATCTGTTGTAACTTCTCCTTTTTCATTTCTAATTTTATTAATTTGAGTCCTCTGTCTTTTTTTCTTGATGAGTCTGGCTAATGGTTTATCAATTTTGTTTATCTTCTCAAAGAACCAGGTTTTAGTTTTATTGACCTTTGCTATTATTTTCTTTGTTTCTATTTCTGCTCTGATCTTTATGATTTCTTTCCTTCTGCTAACTTTGGGATTTGTTTGTTCTTCTTTCTCTAGTTCCTTTAGGCATAAGGTTAGATTTTTTTATTTGAGATTTTTCTTGTTTCTTGACGTAGGCTTTATTGCTATAAACTTCCCCCTTAGAACTGCTTTAGCTGCATCCTGTAGGTTTTGGATTGTTGTGTTTTCATTGTAATTTGTCTCTAGGTATTTTTGATTTCCTCTTTGATTTCTTCAGTGATCTCTTGATTAATTAGTAGTGTATTGTTTAGCCTCCATGTGTTTGTGTTTTCTACGTTTTTTTTCCCTGTAATTGATTTCTAATCTCATAGCATTTTGGTCAGAAAAGATGCTTGATATGATTTCAATTTTCTTAAGTTTACTGAGGCTTGATTTGTGACCCAAGATGTGATCTATCCTGGAGAATGTTCCATGAGCACTTGAGAAGAAAGTGTAATCTGCTGTTTTTCGATAGAATGTCCTATAAATATCAATTAAATCTATCTGGTCTATTGTATCATTTAAAGCTTTTGTTTCCTTATTAATTTTCTGTCTGCATGATCTGTCCATTGGTGTAAGTGAGGTGTTAAAGTCCCACACTATTATTGTGTTACTGTTGACTTCCTCTTTTAGAGCTCTTAGCAGTTGCCTTATGTATTGAGGTGCTCCTATGTTGGGTACATATATAATTGTTATATCTTCTTCTTGGATTGATCCCTTGATCATTATATAGTATCTTTCCTTGTCTCCTGTAACAGTCTCTATTTTAAAGTCTATTTTATCTGATATGAGAATTGCTACTCCAGCTTTCTTTTGATTTCCATTTGCATGGAATATCTTTTTACATCCCCTCACTTTCAGTCTGTATGTATCCCTAGGTCTGAAGTGCGTCTCTTGTAGACAGCATATATATTGGTCTTGTTTTTGTATCCATTCAGCCAGTGTATGTCTTTTGGTTGGAGCATTGAATTCATTCACATTTAAGGTAATTATCGATATGTATGTTCCTATGACCTTTTTCTTAATTGTTTTGGGTTTGTTTCTTAATGTTTTTGTGGGTCCTTTTCTTCTCTTGTGTTTCCCACTTAGAGAATTTCCTTTAGCATTTGCTGTAGAGCTGGTTTGGTGGTGCTGAATTCTCTTAGTTTTTGCTTGTCTGTAACGCTTTTGATTTCTCTGTTGAATCTAAATGAGATCCTTGCCAGGTAGAGTAATCTTGGCTGTAGGTTCTTCCCTTTCATCACTCTAAATATGTCATGCCACTCCCTCCTGGCTTGTAGAGTTTCTGCTGAGAAATCAGCTGTTAACCTTATGGGAGTTCCCTTGTATGTTATTTGTTGTTTATCCCTTGTTGCTTTCAATAATTTTTCTTTGTCTTTAATTTATGTCAATTTGATTACTATGTGTCTTGGCGTGTTTCTCCTTGGGTTTATCCTGCCTGGGACTCTCGGAGCTTTCTGGACCTGGGTGGCTATTTCCTTTCCCATGTTAGGGAAGTTTTCGACTATAATCTATTCAAATATTTTCTCGGGTCTCTTTCTTCTCCTTCTGGGACCCGTATAATGCGAATGTTGTTGCGTTTAATGTTTTCCCAGAGGTCTCTTAGGCTGTCTTCATTTCTTTTCATTCTTTTTTCTTTATTCTGTTTGGCGGCAGTGAGTTCCACCATTCTGTTTTCCAGGTCACTTATCCGTTATCCTGCCTCAGTTATTCTGCTGTTGATTTCTTCTAGAGTATTTTTCATCTCTCTTTGTTTGTTCTTTAATTCTTCTAGGTCTTTGTTAAATATTTCTTGCATCTTCTCGATCTTTGCCTCCATTCTTTTTCTGAGGTCCTGGATCTTCTTCACTATCATTATTCTGAATTCTTTCTCTGGAAGGTTGCCTATCTCCACTTCACTTAGTTGTTTTTCTGGGGTTGTATCTTGTTCCTTCATCTGGTACATAGCCTTCTGCCTTTTCATCTTGTCTATCTTTCTGTGAATGGGGTTTTTGTTCCACAGGCTGCAGGATTGTAGTTCTTTGTGCTTCTGCTGTCTGCCTTCTGGTGGATGAGGCTATCTAAGAGGCTTGTGCAAGTTTCCTGATGGAAGGGACTGGTGGTGGGTAGAGCTGGGTTTTGCTCTGGTGGGCAGGGCTCAGTAAAACTTTCATCTGCTTGTCTGCTGATGGGTGGGGCTGATTTCCCTCTCTGTTGGTTGTTTGGCCTGAGGTGACCCAACACTGGAGCCTACCAGGCTCTTTGGTGGGGCTAATGGCGGACTCTGGGAGGGCTCATGCCAAGGAGTCCTTCCCAGAACTTCTGCTGCCAGTGTCCTTGTCCTCATGGTGAGCTGCAGCCACCGCCCACCTCTGCAGGAGACTCTCCAACACTAGCAGGTAGGTCTTGTTCAGTTTCCTATGGGGTCACTGCTCCTTCCTCTGGGTCCCGATGTGCACACTACTTTGTGTGTGTGCCCTCCAAGAGTGGAGTCTCTGTTTCCCCCAGTCCTGTCGAAGTCCTGCAATCAAATCCTGCTAGCTTTCAAAGTCTGATTCTCTAGGAATTCCTCCTCCTGTTGTCGGATCCCCAGGTTGGGAAGCCTGACGTGGGGCTCAGAACCTTCACTCCAGTGGGTGGATATCTGTGGTATAAGTGTTCTCCAGTTTGTGAGTTACCCACCTAGCAGTTATGGGATTAGATTTTATTGTGATTGTGCCCCTCCTATTGTCTCATTGTGGCTTCTCCTTTGTCTTTGGATTTGGGGTATTTTTTTGATGAGTCTGTGTCTTCCTGTTGATGATTCTTCAGCAGTTACTTGTGATTCCAGTGCTTTTGCAAGAGGGAGTGAGTGCACATCCTTCTACTCTGCCATCTTGAACCAATCTCTGGAGTCAAAGTCTTTTGTTTCTGCTTCTACTACCCATGGTTTCTAAAATAGGGATAAAAAAACTCTGTTAGCACTCGCTAAGTACACACCAGTACACAGAGTGCTATGTTACAATGAAGATGTACAGTAAAGCCTTTTCCTTGTAAAATTTGGTCCTTCTCTTTGAAAAAAATTAATTTGGAGCTGGAAAAAAACATTTGACATCTAGGGTCTGAAATATCACACACTTGCTTTAGCTTTGAATTTATTTAAAAAATCTACTTTTATTCCATTTACTAGTTTTTCAACTCATTTTCCTTTGTTTAGAGTACCTTTTAGCTATCCAGATAGCTTTTAATGGAGAGATTTTTTTTCACCAGCAGTAAACTGAAGGAAAAGAAGATAATTCAGCCATTGAAATTTTTTCACCGAAATCTAGGTTTCATATGTGCAATTGCATATTATCACTCTTAAGGAAAAACAACTCAGACTTTGCATTTACCTTAATGAGCCTTAACAGGGCCATTAAGGTTGTTATTGGTAGGATGGTGGGCCATGTGCAGGAAGTGCCATGGCTTCTGTAGCCACAGTGTGATGGGAGGTAGGAGATGGGGAGGGAGACATGTGATACCCTCCACTGCAGTAGCATGCAGATCACACACTGAGGAGATCACGGAGCCAGAACAAGCATTTGTAGAGCCACAGAAGCAAGCACTTGGCCATTTCTGGGATGGTTAGTGCTTGTGGAGGGTATTTTTGCAAATATTATTGGGGAAAGTAAACATTTCTTTAGAGATATATTTTATCAAACTCTGTAACTAAACACCAGATTAAAGGAACCAGGGACTCCTGTGGGTGACAATAACCTCACTGCTAGAGCTTCCTTGGATCTGGAGTGACCTTCCAGTTCAGACCTTGTAATTCCCTGAGCCTGGCAGTTTCATTTTCTTAGGGTCCCAGGAGGTCTAGCTACATGATCAAGTTTCTTATTTTCCTCCCTACCCCCAATAGGTATAAATGAAAATGAAACAGGAGGTTATTGTGCTTGAAAGGGGGACCAAGCTTATCAAAGTGCTTATCAAAATACTGCTGAATTCTCAAATGCATCTGCAGATAAACCAGGAGTCCAGTAGATATTCTATGTAGGGTCAGACCAACCTCTTGACATTGGAGGCTTCAACCCCTTCCATGTATGGCCTGCTCCGCGTTCTCCCATCTCCCTTGGCTTCCCTGTAGCCTCAGACCCTCAGGCCTCCCAAGCAAATGTATCCAGGAACCTGTCAAATCATCTCAATCTTACCCCTGAGAAGTCTCTTAGGCTGTTATTTCCTGTTTACACTACTTTCGCCTCACATGCTCATCAAATCACCCTGCAGTCAGGGTTTGCTGGAATGTCCAATACTGTCATGATATCATCCTGAATAGACTTGCAACAGGTCACAAGCTCTTTCAGGCTCCAAGCTGTCTGCATAAATAAATCCCAGGACTTTTCTGCCCTCTTCTACCACTTACACTGTGTAGTAAGTGGAATTAATGGAGACGTGTTAATTTCTTTGGTTTATATGTATCTAATTGTTCCTGTGCCACTTGGTTTAGTTGTGTTAGAGTTGTCATTGATTATAAGGACCTGAAGTTCAGGATATATGTTCCATCTGGTCTGAATGGTGCTCATCTTGGACCACATGCAGCTGGGTGCTTCATAGTGATGAGAGGATGAACATTTCGCTTTTGGGTCTGACTCGCATTGTGCTGAAAGGCTGAGGTCCAGCCCCTCAGGTGTGGACATATCTATCTTGGCTCTAACACAATAGCTGGTTGTTAAATCCCTTTCTACAGTCTATAGAATTTGTATATTTGTCTTCCTCTCTAACATTCAATTTTGGGTTTATAAAGTGATATCCCTCCACTACAAAACCCTGTGCAAAGGGTAATATTCTTCTGTTTTGTCTGATGACAAAACCTTCTACCATAGCCACTCAAGCATATTCAAAATGAGAAAGGAAATACCTTCCTTTATAGAATAAGAATTTTAGCTTACATTTTAACACCATGGAAACTAGGTATTGGGATAGGATCTTTTCTGTCTAAACATACCCTTGGCTTTCAATTATACTTTCTATTTCACCAAAATGGCTTTAAAAATTCTTCCATCTTCACAACATTTTCCTTTGTGTTGGGTTGGCAGGATCACCTTGAGCCCATCCCTCAGCTCTCATCAGCAAGTATTATCACTTCAAGAGAAGCATAAATTCGGGCAATCTGAGTGCAAAGGAGTCTCTCTGAGAAACTATTCTGATGCCACAGGAATGTGGTTTAAAATTAAAGCACATAGATAAGGGGTGGCCACTTTTAACTCTATAACTTATACAAGAAATAGAATCCTACATAAAAAGGATAAGGACCTTCCTTTGAGAGTGAAGGATCAGGCCCTCGTCCAGGAAACACAAGCAAGATGCTGTGGAAGCACCACGGTTAGACTGCCAGATACCTGTAACTTTGGAAAATCACTTTGCTCCTCTGGGTTTCAATATCACCCTCTGTGAAATGAGGTGTTTTTCTCTGGAGATTTTCTAAGGTTTTAAACTTATTTGTCAACAAATATTTATGAGAACCTACTGAATTCCAGGCACTCAGGATGAAATGAAAACAACGGAGATGGAGTTTCTAGTCACCCAGAACTCAAGGATAGTTTTGTATTTAATAGCCTGTCTATGGAAGGAAGATTGCCAATTATATTTAATAAGGATTTTATTTTAATGTTAACCTTTGAATTGTACAATCTTATTCCAAGTCATGCTTCTTTTGTCCTTTTTCTACTTGCTGGTCTTCCTCAATCATTCCTAGAGAGATATGACATGGCACTAAATTAAACACTTGTCTAATAAGATGTGTTGAGAAAACGCCAAATGTTATTTTATTGGTCAGAATTTGTTTTGATGAATTGTGGTTGATATTTCCTGCATTCATGGGTGTGATTTAGAGAGGGAGAACAGATATTGTGCCCACATTTGGGTCTTACTGCTGTGTCATAATTATATAGCTGTATGGATAAAATATAGTTCAGAATAAAACATAGCTGAAATCTCTCTTCTTAGCCTTAGAAAATCACTCTACACAAATTTATCTATTGCCTTTAAGCTGTGGGTTTATATTTTTGAGAGCCAATATGTGCTGTTTCCCTAC
>NW_006796752.1:1922529-1943299 GCF_000442215.2 Lipotes vexillifer | reverse complement strand
TCCCTACACAAACAGCTATGCTTAAAGCTTAATGAAGTAGGAAAGGCATTCAGGAAGAGCTAGAGCCAACATCTTGTATATTTGAACCCGTCTGTTCTGTCAGTGACCCATAGAGTGAAGAGCTGTGTCAGCTAATCATTTAGCTGACCATTGCTGACAGACAAATACCTCATGCTGAGCTGGGAGGGAATGTCACAAAAACATCAGAAGTCAACAAGGTGACACAATTCCTGTGGGGTCCTGTGCTTATTTTTACCTTTGCTTGGAGCTGAGCAATGGCACATAAAAATGCATCTTATCTGCAAATAACATACACATTTTAAGACTTTAAATTACTTTGTTTTCAGTGGTGTTTTTGAAACTACTTGGACACATATTTTTCCATTGATGATAATTAGCTGATTAATAATATCATAGTCATCAAAAGAGATTGCATGTTTTCAAAATCATGTAACAATAGATGAGCCCTTACATGGCTTTAACTGGAACACCTAATAATTATAACCTTGTAGATACAAGGGAAGAAATGTTTTCAACTGTAAACACAGAGAAACAAAACAAAAATTTGTCAGCAGAAGACCGCCTGCTCATAAGACTACTATGCCAGAAAGCAGCTGTTTATTTAACGTATTGTTGCAGGGGACATAGTACTCTAATGAAACTATGGAAGTAGTGGTTTCCAACATTGTTAATAACAAAAGTCCTATCATCCACCTGCCCCATCATCTGCAAATTTTGAAAGATTTTTCTGCACAAAATTGTATTTTGTAAATAATTATGGGTTTTTCCATTTTTTCCCCTATCTTTTGGCCGCGCCACATGGCATGCGGGATCTTAGTTCCCCAACCAGGGATTGAACCTGCGCCCCCTGCAGTGGAAGCACAGAGTCTTAACTACTGGACCGCCAGGGAAGTCCCTTGGGTTTTTCCATTTTAATATGCAAAGACAATTTTAGCTACCAGTTAACCATTATGATGAATATGAAACAATAGATATTCAACACTGAATTTCTATAATTCCCACCCAAACCAAAGAAACTTGTAGATATCACAGACTCCCTTATGGTGACCAAGTATGTGATTCTTTTAGACATTTAAAAATCTTGAAAATGGTACGTGAAACCCATTGCTAGTTTCTAGGAAGTTTTAGAGTTTTAGAGCTCTCTTACAAGGAAACTCAACGATGCATAAAAATTATAGTGTGAATTTAGCTGTGTTTTATGCATTTAAGAGTTCTTTTTCTAAGAATGTGAAGAACCAAGCTATGTTTTCCTAGCAGAATTAAAGAAACTTTCTCTCTCATTGCAAGACAAATTTGATGGGTCCCCTTATAGCTGAGTCTTTTTGTAATTATCAAAAGATGTATGGCTCAACAATGGAACTGTTTATTGATCTTGGCAGACCTGAATGGGCACAATATGAAACAGGCTGGCATGCAAAGAACAGAATAAACTAAGGATTTTTCATAAAGAAGGATTTTTCATAAAAATGTGGACTACCAATTCTATTGTGAGATGGTGGATATTGCAAGATGTTGAAGAAGACAGGAAAATATTTTTTTCTCCTTACTAGTTATACTGCCTCTGAGAATTAATGCTGGTCCTTGGGAAGTGTGTGTGTGTGTGTGTGTGTGTGTGTGTTACAACAGCTATCTACTGAACAGACTGTATAGTGGACATGTGATACCAAATGTGTTGCTTAGACCCACTCTAGATTGTTTTGTGATCTTTGAGCCTTAAAGGTATGTCTGCATCCCCACCACAACCCTACACTATTTTTTAGGGCCTGATGTGTCAAATGCTACCGAGTTTGTTTCCTGGAGCCCTGGGAATGTTCTCTTTTAGACTGAATACTTCAGGTTCGGGGAAAGATATTTCTGGGGGAAATATTTCCGGGGGAAAGATACTTGAGATGAGATCCCTTCTAGAAGGTCAGGGGTAGGATTTGTTGAGAGTGGGAGGAGGATTGCACAACAGAGATGCTCCATTAGAGAGGCATGGTTGTAAGTACAGGGGAGCAAACTTAGGAGCTAGGAGGCAGGTGACTATGAGGATGCTCCTTCCATCATAAATTATTTTCTTGGATGGTCTACCCTTGAACATGAGAAAGGTCACGTGAAGTTTTATGTCCATCAATCAACCCTCTGCCCATTCCACCCTCTTATGGTTTTCCCCCCAGTTTTATGAAGAAATAATTGACATACATCACTGTAAAAGTTTAAGGCATACAGTGTGATGGTTTGATTTACATATATTGTGAAATCCCTATGGTTTATTATTTTTAGTTACCACAAATCATTCTGTCACGCCTGTTGTGTCTGAATAGGTTTGTGTGATGGTGTTATGGAGGACAAAGGTGAAGCAAAATGACAAATGACCTTTGTTTTATTTTTTTATTTAAGTATAGTCAATTTACAATATTGTGTTAGTTTCAAGTGTGTAGCAAAGTGATTTGGTTATACATACATACATATATATGTATATATCTATATTCTTTTAAAATTCTTTTCCATTATAGTTTATCACAAGATATTGAATATAGTTCCCTGTGCTATACAGTAGGTCCTTGTCATTTATCTATTTTATATATGGTAGTGTGCATCTGTTAATCCCATACTCCCAATTTACCTCCCCCACCTTCTTTCTGTCTTCCTGTCTTTCTCACTGTCTTTCTCTGTCTGACTGCTTCACTTAGTATGATAATCTCTAGGACCATCCATGTTGCTGCAAGTGGCATTATTTCATTCTTTTTTATGGCTGAGTAATATTCCATTGTATATGTACCACATCTTCTTTATCCATTCACCTGTTGATGGACACTTAGGTTGCTTCCATGTCTTCGCTATTGGAAATAGTGCCGCTGTGAACACTGGGGTGCACGTATCCTTTCAAATTAGAGCTTCTGCTTTTTCTGAATATATGCCCAGGAGTGGGATTGCTGGATCATATGGTAACTCTATTTTTGGTTTTTTAAGAAACCTCCATATGTAATTGGCTGCACAGATTTACATTCCTACCATCAGTGTTAGAGGGTTCCCTTTTCTCCACACCCTCTCCAGCATTTGTTATTTATTGACTTTTTGATGATGGCCATTCTGACCAGTGTGAGGTAGTTTTAATTTGCATTTAATTTGCATTTCTCTAATAATTAGTGATGTTGAGCATCTTTTCATGGGCATATTGGCTATCTGTATGTCTTCTCTGGAGAAATGAAATGACTTTTATTTTAAATCTATTAAAAATCTATTTATTTTTAAATCTTTTATTAAAAATCTATTAAAGAGGAAGATGATGCTTACTTCAAGGAGGGTGGGCTGACAACTGAGCTTCCCCTTCACATTTCCTCCTACAGGGCTCCCCAAACAGTGTCTCAAACCATATTAATAGGTGTTCCACCCCAAGAAAGAGTTTTAGAGCCAACTAAGTTTGGGATATGTTGTGTACCATAGGAGATGCACAGTATACATTAACAGTCTAAAAAAAAAATCTGAGAAGTCCTGCAGTAGAGAAAATTATTTAACTTTACTTAATCCAGTATTTCCCACTGAATTTAACGTGTAGACTCCATTTTTCATAGGATGTGTTTTTCATGGAACAAGACTGACCTATGGAGGACACTACCACATCTTCTTTCTTGAGACAATGTCTTCCTTTACTTCTATGACATCACGCTCTTGGTTTTCCTCTTACCTATCTGGGTCCTTCTGCCTCCTTTGCTGGGTCATTGTCTTCTGCTTGGTCATTAGACATTCGATTTCCTTAAGGATTAGCCCTAGCCTTCTCCTCTTTTTGTTCCCTGTTCTCTTCTTTCACCCATGCCTATGGCTTTAATGACTGCCTCATGAAGATGTCTCACAAACCTCACAAAAATATCTCCAGTCTAGACCTCTTCTCTAAAACTCAGACCTGTGTATTCATCAGCTTACTTGACATCTCTACTTGGATGTCTGAAAGGACTTCCAACTCAATGTTAAATCAAGATCGTTGTCTTCCTGTCTTTGCCCAGTGCTCTTGCAGTCTTCCTTTTCTCAGGAAATGGTATTATAATTTATTCTGTTATGCAATCAGAAACTTGGAATCATCCTTGACACCACTCTCCAGTATACTCAGATATGTATAATATCCTTGACACCACCCTCAGATATACATCAAATAGGATAGGATACTTCCTTTTTTTTTTTTTTTTTTTTTTTTTGCCGTGCTGCATGGCTTGCCGGATCTTATTTCCCCCACTAGGGATTGAACCTGGGCCATGGCAGTGAAAGTGCCAAGTCCTAACCACTGGACTTCCAGGGAATTCCCTAGATGTTACTTCCTAAGAAGCTTAAATCCATCCACTTCTCTCCATCTCCATTTCCCCTGATTTGGTCATGTTACCAACTTTTCACACCTGGGATCCTACAAAGGCTTATCTGGTTTTGTAGCATCCACTCTGGCCTTCTTTAATCCATTGTCCACACTACAGCCCAAGTTATGGTTCTTATCACAAATCTAATAACATCTCCTTTCCCCTTTGAAGACTCCATTGCTCTTAGAAAAAGATGAAATCCTTAAGTCGTGAAGGCCCTGTGAGATTCGACCTCTATCTCTTGTTTCAGCCTCATTTTGCACTACTCTAGTCATAACTCTCCTGTCCTGATTTTTCTTGTTTTAAAAAATTGAGATATCATTCACTCTTTTTGGTACTCACTTTTTATGGTATATCATACTATAAAATTCACTATTTTGAGGTGTACAGTTCAATCATTTTAGTGTATTTTCAAGGTTGTGCAACCATCACCACAATCTAATTCAACTATTTTCATCCCCTCTAAAAGAAATCTATTAGCATTCACTCTCTGTTTCCTTCTATCCTAGGCCCTGGCAACAACTAATCTATATTCTGCCTCTATGGGTTTGCCTATTCTGGACATCTCATATAAGTGAAATCATGTAATGGACTGTGGCCTTTTGTGTCTGTCTTTCTCTCACTTTGCATACTGTTTTCAGGGTTCATCCATGTTATAACATTTATTAGTATTTCATTCCTTTTTATTGCCATATTGTATGTATATAGTATATTTTGTTTGTTCTTTCATCAGCTGGTGGACATTTAGGCTGTTTCCACTTTTTGGCTCTTATGAATAATGCTTCTATGAACATACATGTACAAGTTTTTGTGTGAACATATTCTTTTGGGAATATACCTAGGGATAGAATTGCTTGGTCATTATGGTGATTCTATGTTTAACTTTTGAAGGTCTGCCAAACTGTTTTCCAAAGTGGCTGAACCAGTTTCCATTCCTACCAGCAACGGATGAAGGTTCCAAGTTTTCCACATCTTTGCCAACTTGTTATTGTCCATCTTTTTGATTACAGCCATATTAATAGTTATGAATTGGCATCTCATTGTGGTTTTGATTTGCTTTTCCCTAGTGACTAATGTAGTTTCTGTTTTACTTTTAATTTCTGAAATGCATCATATTCCCTATTGCTATAGGGTCTTTATGCATGCACAGTTCCCTTTTCCCCAATCCCTTAACCTATAACTTGACTCTTCCGTCTGTTCTCTTTATATAGATTGCAATTGTCATTTCCTTAAGAAAGTATTCTCTGATATTTCTAGGTCAAATTCACTGACCATAAGCTCTCATAGGTTCCTGTGATTCTCACTCATAGCGCTTACCACAGTTGTAACTCTACATTTATATATTGTGAGTTTATGATTAGTGTCTTCTCTACTAGACTATGTTTCATGAAAGTAGGAAACTTGTTTATATTACTCCCCATTGCATTTTCATCACAGACAATGCCTGGCATATAGTTGTTAATATAGTCAATCAATATTTTAGGAATGAATGAAAGAATAGATTGATTCTGTGTTACAGAAGCATCTTTAATAGGTAAAGGCATACAATGCTGCTGTTTATCCCTGTGGAATTTCTTAGAAGACAGTTTAAGGTCACAAATCCTCTCTCTATGTGAACATACTTTGGTGAGTTAGAAAAGATAAATGTGGGGAGAAAGTCAGGGCAGAGAGAAATGTCTGTAGGAATGAAGGATAGACACTTTTCATCAGATTACTTTTGCATACCCTTATGAATTAAAAAGTAATGGGTTACTATGATTTTGGACAGCTTGTGGAAATCAACTCATTTGTTTTTTAAGCTAATTTCCTCATGAATTGGTTTCCCTAAAATTCTTAAAATGAAAATTCAGTTTCCTTTCAGTGCATTGACCCGTTTTTTGCTACTTGTCTTTGCATTGGCCCATAGGCACTATTTGCCAAGCCTTAGACTTCTTAAAAAAAGCAAAATGGAGGAGTTCTAGCAACATTTATCCATTGACACAAATTATCTCCGTTGGTCATTTCTGTCTGAAACCCAAGATTCTTATTCATTTCAGTTGAATGCTTTTGCTAAGCATTAGATGACATTTACTTCTACAAATGAAAGCTAGAATTTCAGGAAAATCTTTTCTAACATCCTCTAGCATTTATCATTTCAAGTGACCCACAGTAAAGAGTAGCATGCACACCCTCTCACTCTGACACTCAGTGCAGATATCAGCTGGCAGTTAGGACCCTTTACTCAAATGCATTGTATCTAGCAAAGGAAGAGAGTGACCAGTACTCCATACACATCAACAAACAATGACATCCTGAAGCATAATGACCACAAGCATGATAGCCCCCGCCTCACCTGTGGTCAAGTGTAGCCTTGGGTAATAAAGATGGAAAACAGCAGTACTAAAGAAAACATACCTGTAAAGAGGCTTTTCCTAAATTGCTAAAGGTGCCAAGCTTCTTTTCCTCCTCCCTGTTAGTAAACTCTTCATGGTTGAAGGCATGGAGGCCTAATGACAGGAGATGGACATGTCATAGACAGAAGTGGCCCTTGGACCCTGGAGGTCACTGTGTGGTGGTGTGTGTGAAGGAATGTGCATCCTTTTCACATCTTTGTTCCAGCGGACATGGTCCACTGGCAAATCCTGTTGCACTAAGATCGGAGAGTGCAGATAACCCAAACATAATCCAGACATGTGGACATTGTTTCTGTGACATGGCATTCCGAATCCAAAGTGCACCACCCCTCTCAAAAAACAAACAAGGCTTTGGTTTCTTCCTGCCTGTAGAACTCTGGATTTCTAAGTCCCTCATTTTCTCGATCGCTAACTCTTTCTCTCTCTGTGTATCTGTTGCTTTCAGTCTCTTTCTCTTTGTGTCTCTCTTCTTATGTCTCCATTGACTAAATACTTATACTTCAGATGTGTTATGTATGTCTCCTAGATATTGTGTGTTCAATACCTATGGATACAGTTGACTATTTAATATACATAAAACATGTAGCATGTTTGCACAAATCATATATATATATATATATATATATAAAATATGTATGTCTTCATACCCCAAATACTTACAACTCCCAATTAAAAAGAAAAAGGAAACTCTCAAGTCAATCTGGCACTGAGTGGGCAAACATAAATGATCTAACCACATTTTACAGGGGAAAGACAATTTAGTTTTATCAGAAATAGTGTGAGGATGAACTGGAGTTTATGAATACTTGTCCAAATAGACTCAGTGCCCTTACCTGGGCTTCCCTGCCTATGGGCTCAGCCACAGTCACTCTGTCAACAACTTGGGTTCTCTGTATAAGCTCTTGGGCTCCACCTGGGCTCCTTCTTTGGAACCTCTCCTTGGTACTCCTGTTATTTGTTGTTAACTTCGCCCTGTGGAGTCTGTCCCGTTCTCTACATATTCACCTGGACCTATAGCTCTTTGTATCTGCTTTGGCTCCCAGATCCTTCTTCCCCTGGAGTACTGATCCTAATACCCTGAAGCCACAATGAAGTAATGTCAGACACTCATTCCCACAGACCTTGATGTTTCCAGGTGGCTCCTTCTGGCCTCTGCTCTGGGATCTCTGCCCCCAAGGGCCTACCCAGTCCTTTAGAGCCACAGCAGATTTTCAGGGAGCATGGAACCCTTGTTGGGTGGCTTCAGAAAGCGTACCTGAGCCCCAGTGCCTGGGTTCTCAGGACCAGGTGCCTCAACTCTAGGCCTCTGAACCCTCCAGAGTGACATGCAAGGCCGGCAGTGAGCCCCATGGCCTCCTCTTGCTGCAGCCAGGAAAGCTCATGTTCTAGTACATGGCCTAGGACACTTGGTTCTGTTGACATTCCTTCTGCCCCAACTGTGTAACAGCTGCAATGGGAGCAATGCACCTGCAACTCAAAGACATTGCTGTGCTCTTGCCTGCAGGGGCAGTTATATTAGGACACGTGGAACTCCAGGTCCATGAGGAGTAATGTAGTTTGCCTTGTATTTGGTAGAATAAGCAGAGAGTTAAATAGAACTTTTCATCCAGATTAGGAAGCCTCCATTATAGGACTTCTCAAATGTTCTAGCATCATTAAGGCACAAATTTGGGGCTGTGCTTGGTGTAAGTTGGCCTCAAGATTATCATGGTTTTGCCTAGAGGTGGGTAAATGGCCAGCTGTACCAGGTGGTTTCAGAATAGAATGACCAAGCCTTAGGACTTAGTTTTAGGAAGAGCTAAGGGTCGTGATTTTTGATGAACTGGTATGACTCCCTTCCCTTCTTTCCCTTATTCTAATCTCTGACCAACCTCTCTCACACTGACTGAATGCTGTGAGGTAGAGGATGTTCTCGTGAAGATTACGCTCATCACCCTGTGCTGCCCAACCCTGCTGCCATCTGCATCCAGCCTCATTAGGAGGGGAGGTTCTGGATTCAGGCTCCCCAGACTGGATTCAAGTTCCACCTCCACTGTTCACTTTATGCAAGTCACTTTACCTCTGAGCCTCAGTTTCTACAAAATGGCAATAATAACAGTAGGTTCTAGTAGGTTAGAACAGTGCCTGGCATGTGGAGAGACTAAAAAGTATTAGCTATTGTTACCATCATTGTCATTATGATCAGTCTGCCTTCACACATCACCCAGAGCCCTAATGTGTGACTCTCACTGGTCCAGACTCTTGAACTCTGTCCATCTTGGATAATCTACACTGACAATTGAGTAAAACAGCCTCTGGGAATTCTAAGAGGGCCTGTCTTGATATACCTATATAGACATACCTCACCACAGGGAAAGTCACACACGGGGAAGAACTGAACTTCTATCAGAACATCTGAATTTGGAGCAATTATGGCATTTATCTCTGCCACCTCTGGGCACCTCTGCACTCTTCTGGCAGTGTCATCAGGGCCCTGGCAGTTGACTCGTATCTGATATATTTTATGGAACCCCACAGGATGCCTTCTGGCCTGCCAAAGCCAAGACCTGAAGTGTGTTCTCTGGCACTGGGACTTTCAGAACACCGTCCAAGAACAAACAATGCCTGACTCCCCTACTGTTTACACACCAAGAAGCTGGAGACCAACTTCTGGGGATCTTTCAGGTAGATAGTGACCACCGGAGGCTGTCCTCATTTTGCATTGCCTTCAAATAGAACAATATTTGACCAAGCAGGACCAGATTTCCACCTGTGTCCTGGTGACTTGTTCCAGGAACCTTGAACAGGATATGAGGAGTGTTGTATAGGAAACAGTGGACCTAAAATAATCCCATGGTCAGCTTCTATATCCAGTCCTTGGATGAAGGTAACCCAAGGAAGCCATCACAGAAACCCATCTCCCACCTGTGAAGAACTTTAACTTACTACCAATCAAATCTGATTATCCCTTTGAGTCATGGGTTAATGGCAGAAGGGAAACTGAATGAATAGTGCACTTGATATTGTATCAGTGTGATTTTCGCTTCTTTGAATCCAGATGTTTCTGACTCTAAAGCCCAGAACTCTTATCACACCTCACTGCCTTTTTCTAATGGTACAGCGGATGCCCACCCTCAAAGAGACCCACCTCCTAAAAGGACATAAGAAATAATATCTATCAGGACTTCCCTGGTGGTCCAGTGCCCCCTGCACTGGGAGTGTGGAGTCTTAGCCACTGGACCACCTGGTAATGATGTTGTGCAATACAGATGGATTAGAGGTAGTTTTTTCTTCTTTTCTATAATTTCTCCTGTGCAACCTGCACGTCTTCTGGTCTTACCTGTGAATCAGTTCACTGTGTCTCATACTATCTCTGTGTCATTGTCACTGCTCTACTCCAGGTCCTCCCTCATGATCCCTCTGCCCTGCTGATGTCATTTGCCTATAAGCCATGTTTCTGTTTGCTCTGTCCAGTCTACTTCCTCCAGAACCGCTGCAAATCATATTACCCAGGCCTCAGCTGATCTGGGCACCCTGCTCCCCTCAGCACTCTTCTCACTGCTTGTGACCCTGACAACGACTCCCCTCACCTCCCCACCCCAGTCCCCACCCCATCTTGCCACCACACTCCCTGCTCTGATCCTCCACTCGTCTGGCCATTGCACCACCCCGTGAGTCTCTTTGGAGTGGTCCCAGACACTGCTGCTTGGGGCCCAAGGTCCCTCGGCCTCCACTGAGGATTAAGAGCAATAGCCTCACAGCCTGGGCTTTGCTGGACTGAGTACAATGTGGAAAAATGTGCTCTCTTAATTCCTTATAAAGATTGTGCTGATAACACATATATATGGAATCTAAAAAAAAAAAAAGAAAAATGGTCATGAAGAACCTAGGGGCAAGACGGGAATAAAGACACAGACCTACTAGAGAATGGACTTGAGGACACAGGGAGGGGGAAGGGTAAGCTGGGACGAAGTGAGAGAGTGGCATGGACATATATACACTACCAAACGTAAAATAGATAGCTAGTGGGAAGCAGCCGCATAGCACAGGGAGATCAGCTCGGTGCTTTGTGTTCACTTAGATGGGTGGGATAGGGAGCGTGGGAGGGAGACGCAAGAGGGAGGAGATACGGCGACATATGTATATGTATAACTGATTCACTTTGTTATAAAGCAGAAAGTAACACACCATTGTAAAGCAATTATACTCCAATAAAGATGTTTAAAAATAAAATAAAGGGGCTTTCCTGGTGGCGCAGTGGTTGAGAGTCTGCCTGCCGATGCCGGGGACGCGGGTTCGTGCCCCGGTCTGGGAAGATCCCACATGCCGCGAAGCGGCTGGGCCAGTGAGCCATGGCTGCTGAGCCTGCGCGTCCAGAGCCTGTGCTCCGCAACAGGAGAGGCCACAACAGTGAGAGGCCCATGTACTGCAAAAAAATATAAAATAAAATAAAATAAAGATTGTGCTGAAAAAACCAAACCAACCAACCAAATGAATGACAAACCGTACCCATGGCCACATTTCCCCAGGGCATCCACACACAATTAGGGTGGATGAATTGGGTGGTTTCAGTGTCTACTCTGTGCCCAGCCACTGCTATGCCAGGTGCTGGGACACACAAGACCGGAGGATCCAAGTTCCGCCCTCACAGAGCTCACGTGGCAGTGGAGACTGCACATAAACAAGTCAACCAGCAAACATAAATACTGTAATTTCAGGTGGTGATAAATGCTGTGCAGTAAATAAGTTAGGGTGGGAAAGTTAATGGTCAAAGCAAACACTTATGAGGGAAACACTTATGATCTCACCCTTACACACCTAATCTCTAGCTGGAGAGGCCTTCTTTAATAAAAATATAATGAAAAAACATTTTATATTGCAATTGGTAGAATATTAGTTCATCTCTGTGAAACTGAAGGTAGAAGTGTTGCAAATATTTACGCTACTTTTACGTAAGGACCCCTCTTGGGAAAACTTGGTGTCAGTTCCTTACAAGTTATAATCTGGCAACTTAGATACAGAAATATAAATTATAAAGTTATTGCCTTGGAATAATTTTGAAAGCTAATTTACTGTTGGAATTCTAGATTCACAATATCCCTCCCGGAGTCTGCTGAGTGCCCGCAGTCCATGCTCATTACCTTGCGGTCCCCTGTGCGTTAATGATTGTGGTAATTACCTGCAGGTGTCTTTAGTTCCGCCTTTAAGGGATAGGGGTTTCACCTGGCTTAATTCCGATTAAAGTATTTACCTCTCCTCTATGCAAATTCTCCCCGCAACTGGAAGTATTCAAGTAAATCTTGCTGCCAGTTAAGACTGTGCTGCTAAGATAATATTGAGATTTGAGGGGATAGTTTTTGCTACCTATTGTTTTGCATTTTACTTTATGAGGGCAACAAACATAGTTTCAAGATGATTTTATTAAAACTAAAAAAAAACCCAATGATGATGATGATGATAATGGGAAATATTAGTCTAGTGCCTTTTAGTCAGAAACTTCCAAACAAAAAATAAAGTTCAAAGGTTGTTCTTATGAGAGATATATATCCCCTCCATAACTGACAGAATTATCTATAAACATATACATTTCTCCTCCAAACTGGCTTTTCTTAACATGGGTCATTTACAAGGAGATTATAAACCATTTAGGGCTATGCTTCAAAAAAATTGAGGTAAAAGTTACATACAGTTAACTGCACAGGTCTTAAGTGTATTATTCAATCAGTTTTGATAAATGTATTCACCTTTGTGACCACTACTGTAATTAAGAACATTTCCATTACCCAGAAAATTCCCTAATGTCATAGTTTGAAGTACACAGACTGTATTTGGCTATAAAAATAATTGCAGCCTGAAATCTGGCTTATTCTCGTTAATACATTTAACCAGGATATTAACCAAATGAGTCATTTTCTTTTTTTTTTTGCGGTATGTGGGCCTCTCACTGTTGTGGCCTCTCCCGTTGCGGAGCACAGGCTCCGGATGCGCAGGCTCAGCGGCCATGGCTCACGGGCCTAGCCGCTCTGCAGCATGTGGGATCTTCCCGGACCGGGGAACGAACCCATGTCCCCTGCATCGGCAGGCAGACTCTCAACCACTGCGCCACCAGGGAAGCCCGAGTCATTTTCTTTAACACCTGCTGGCGATTAAATATTGCTCATTGCCCATGGGCTTATCAGCAGTGCCAAAATCATTTAGGGAAAACTTTACTCCTGAGGCAGCAAAAGCTTGCTGATTAATTTAACAACGAGCTAATTATAAGAGTTTCTTACAATTAGTTGAAGGTGGGAGGCTTCATTTCATTTACATCAAACATGTCCATCATCAGTATCTTTTGGGCCCAGTAAGCAATCTCAGTTTTCCTGTTGAAATGGACCAGTGCCACCTGAAGAGACATGGACTGAAGCAAAACTGCACAGATTTTATTTTCATTAATTCAATAGATTAACCTCTTACTATGTTGCAGGAATTGTGAGGTACTGGGGTGATAGCAGGGATCAAACAGACAAAATCCCTCTCCTCACAGAGAAAAGTGACCAAAAAAAGCCACCCCAGATGAGTCTAATAATATAATGTTAATGTAGGGGGCTAGGGAATGATGGGGATGAGGGTAACAGTATTATTTTAGTTAGATCATGAAAAGCCTCTCTGAAAAAGTGATATTTGAGTAGAGGTCTGAGGAAAATGAAGGAATGGGACCACGTAGGACTCTGGGAACCGCAAATACATAGGCCCTGAGGTGAGAATGTGCTTGAAGCTTCCAAGAAGAGCAAAAGGTGATGGGAATGCCTGAGGAGGAGGCAAATATGCTGGAGGGATCAGAGCAGTCAGATCATCAGATTATATAGGACATTCTAGGCCATGGTGAGCACTTCTTTGAAATTGGGATTGTGGGAATTATGTGGAGTCTTTTTTTTTTTTTTTATACCAGAAGTGAGTAAATTTTATTCTGGAAGTATCTTGGTTACCTCAAAATGATAAAACTAAGAAGTTTCCCATCATTTATAGAAATGGGGTTTCAAACAATAAAGTTGATTACAGAAATATAAAGAAAATTAAATTTCTGCATGAGTTTTAAAAACAAACTCTTATTTTGGAATAATTTTAGATTTACAGAAAAGTTGCAAAGATATTACAGAGAGTTGCTGTATATCCCTTATCCAGTTTCCCCTATGTTAACAACTTAAATTGCAGTGGATAACAGGTTAAGACTAGGAAACTGACATTGGTGTAGTACTATTAACTAAACTCCAGATTTTACTTGGATTCATTAGTTTTTCTCTTACTGTCCTCTTTCTGTTCCAGGATCCAGTCTATAGTAACACATTGCATTTAGCTCTCATGTCTCCCCAATCTCCCCTGGTCTGTGACAGTTTCTTACTCTTTCCTTGTTTTTCATGACCTTGACTGTCTTCTCTGGAGTACTGGTCAGGTATCCTATAGAATGTCCTTCAACCTGGGTTAGTCTGTTGTTTTTCTTGTGATTAGACTGGGTTTATAGGTTTTTAGAAAGTATACGACAGAAGTGAAGTGCCCTTCTCATCACATCATATCAAGGGGTACCTGATATACATACGACCTCACTGGTGATGTTAACCTCCATTTTTTGGTGAAGGTAGGTTTGCCAGGTTTCTCCTAAAGTTACTATTTTCCCCTTTTCCTACTTTGTTCTTTGGATTCTAGCTCACCCTCAGGGAAAGGGGACTGGTGGGAATTAAGCTTCTTTGGAGTGTTTTAAGCAGAGGAGTAACACAATTTTATTTACGCTTTAAAATATGGAATCTTAAAAAAAAGTGGTACTGATGAACCTAGTGGCAGGGGAGGAATAAAGATGTAGACATAGAGAATGGACTTGAGGACACGCAGTGGGAGGGGGAAGCTGGGGCAAAGTGAGAGCAGCATCGACATATACACACTGCCGAATGTAAAATAGATAGCTAGTGGGAAGCACATAGTACAGGGAGATCAGCTCAGTGCTTTGTGACCACCTAGAGGGGCGGGATAGGGAAGGTGGGAGGGCGGCTCAAGGGGGGGCGGATATGGGGACATGTGTATGCATATGGCTGATTCACTTTGGTGTACAACAGAAACTGACACAGTACTGTGAAGGATTATTACTCCAATAAAGATCTATCAAAAATTGTCACTCTGTAGGGAATAGACTGTAGGCAGCATGCAGGTGAGAGATGGCGGCTGGGACTAGGGTGAGAGTTGTGGAAGTAATGAGAGTGGTTGACACCTGAGGATACCTAGGAGCTACTGCCCACAGGTCTTATATTGCCTTTCTGCCTTTACTGCCATGAGGGTAATGACAGATATTATCTTGTTTTACTAATTACAACATCACTTCCTGGAAGGACAGTGCTCTCCTTTTGTAATTGTTGCGTATTGTAACTATTGTTGATCCATTTGTTTGCATTCCCAAAGTAAACCTAACTGGTTCCTTTAGCCAAGCTACAAATAGTACAGATTTGAAAGAGAGAGAGGTATTAGTGTAAACATTGAAGGTAATCTAGGCTAGGGAATCTAACTTCCTCAAAACCTTTTATATGCTAGGCCCCATTTTAGGTGCTTTGTATTTGTTGTATGAGTTTCAAGGCTCACAAAAAGCAAGAATATAACTTTATTTTTCTGTAAGCGAACTTAAACTTTATCCTAAACATTTTTTTGACATAAAAAATTCAGTCCAGTTATAGCTATGTCAACTCAGTCCCTTTGGCGATTACATTAGTCATTTCATACTTAAACCCATGCAAATCTGGACTTCCCTTCTTCTCTTTCTTTCTGATATTAATTCTCAAAACTGCAGAGATGTGTGAATATGCTGCTGTAGATGTGAAGGAGCGGAAGGTATATTTTCCTTGATCCTGCTCTGTTGAGATCTTGCTCCATCTCCCACGAGCTAACAGTTGCTTGGTTTGGTCTTTCTGCATGGTCTTCTTCACGCTGCCAATCTCTTAAGAAATGATTGTATTCTTGTTAGCCCCCCCGAGGGATTGTGCATGCTGTATGTTTCCTTCAGTGTGTCTTAATTCAGCCTTGAGACCTCTTATGGGTTTGTCAGCAGACCCTCTCAGAGCAAGTGAGATTCAAGTCCCCTCTCTTCAGGGAGCCTCAAACCTACACCTCCCTCCTCCAGCAGTGCCTCTTCTTACTGGGACTTGGCCTAAGGGCGCAGGATCTTGACCCCTAAATCAGCATATAACTTGTTCTTATCACTTCTCCCAGCCTGTAGACACTCTTGTTTCTGAAGGGCTTGGAGGCAGAAGTGGAGGAACTAGAAAGGGGGGCACACCCAGCCTGTAGTCTTCCCAAATCTATTGTTTTTTAGGAGCTAGGCCTTTGGAAAAATAAAATGAACAATTTACTTACTTTGTGTGCACTAGGCAGTGATAAATGGGAGGCTGCGTTAGAGGCTGGGGTACAGTCAAGGCCAGGATCTCGTTTCAAGAGTTGGGTGGAAGAGCGCAGATGTGAAAAACCAACTGGTAGGGCAATGCATGGGCTAACACTTCATATATCACCTGCCACGTGATGATTTCATTTGCTCTTTATATTGTTTCTATGAGTTTTATCTTCTTATTGCCATTTTGCCAATGAGAAAATTAGTTAAGAGAAGTTACAAAAAATTGTCCAAGTCTGTATAGATTGTATGTGTTGATAGAACCAGTAGTCAAAACCAGATCTATTCTGACACCAAAACCCATAAGGAGCTCATAATCAAACTCATAGATTAACATTTTCCTTCCATCTGAATGAACCAAAGCATTCCAGGGTAAGCAAAGAATGGGCGCAGGTTATGGGTAGGAACTACATATTGAGGGCACCTACCTGGTAAGTATGTGTCTAACATCTCCCTTTCTTTTTTCAGATTTCAACCTTCAACAAATAATTATTGAGCGTCCATAGTGTGGTGCAGGGATACAACAGTGAACAAGCCAGTTCTTGCTCTTAAGGAAGTTAGAGCCAGGGAGAGGAGAGAGACAAGTCAAAAGATACTTAAAATACAGCATCGTGAATTGCTACCAATGAATTGAAACAGCTTGATAAGAGAGACCCAGAAGGATCCTCTGACCTGGAGGATGTGAAAAAGCTTCCTGGGAAGAGTGGGATATCAAGAACAGAGCTTTAAAGAGGCTGTGGCATGTGGGGTGGTGGAGGATGAAATGTGATAGCCCATTACAAATCTTCTGGGTCTTTTCCTAAGTGATGTTCTCCTCTGGCTCCTTCAGAGCAGGGTGAACTGAGCTCCAGTTGAGGCAGGGGCAAAGGAGGCCATCTATTAGTGGGCCCACCCCCTAAGATAATGAAGTCCTTGTCCTTAGCCAAAGGTTGGCTGTCCCTTGTGCCTAGTCTAACCATCCCTCAATGAACACTGCAGCCTCTGTAGCCAAAGCTACCACTGCTTCTTACTGATTGCCTCTGAAAAGGCTTCCACTGTTTCGCATCCAGCCTACTCACCTTCTAGCCCATGGAGTTCTTTTCACTGGCTTTCCTCCCCTCTGGCCTGAACTAGGCCGCATTTGGTGAGGTAAACACCACCAGGGCAATCAAATGCCGCAGAAAAACAGCAGAAAGATGCAAAGCAAACTACACCATTTCTTCCTCCCAGGATTTAGAGGCCCTAGGAAGAGCCGAGGGGAGGATGCTCTTGGAGACTGCTTATTCTTACTTGAACAGGCAGTGTTTAAAAGAAAGAAAAGAAATGTGCTTATTTTCAAAATTTGGCTTTTTCCTTCCATTCTCTCCCCACTACAGGCTTCTATTCAGAGATTCATTTTCTCCCTCAGACATTTCAGCTTCTGAAATTATTTCACAAAAAGCATGATATATATTTTTCCCTTATATGTTTTTTGAGGTGATGGTGAATTTCCCCAATTTCCAGCATTTTCTGCCAGTTGCTTCAGCAGGGGAACTCAGAACACACTTCTGCAGCTGCATCTGCCGGAATGAAGCCCCAGGGCCGGTGGCTGGATGACGATGTTTGTCCTCGGGGGCTTAGATGCTCGAGGGGAGCACCTTACCCTGTGTGCAGACGTTTATGCTTCTGGGGACAACGGAGTCCCTGGCGTCTGGGGAAGAACAGAGTGTGATCCGATGGCCTGCATGTTGGTCTGGGCTTCACTTCCTGAAGCCAAGGGTCTGGTGCTGCCCTGAGGAGGGATCCTGGGGCAGGTCCCCTCCTTCTCTGGCTCTTTCTGGACAGAAGATTTGAGCAAGCCACAGTTATATATACTTTGTTGTCTTCAGAAATACGGTGGGGATTTTGTGCCCTCGACCCTCCTACCTGCACACTTCCCGGAGGCTATACTTTAAGCGACCTACCTTAAAAAACCCCAAACAGAAAATCAGAATTTGTGAAAATGATGGTGGGAGAGAAAGGAGGGGGGTGTTGAATATTCATGCTACCACATTTGTTCTTTATATACCAACATCTAAATGATTCAACTTAAAGAATGAATGTGACATACACCTTCTTCATGAGCAGATACATGTAGTTGACAGGAGAAAAAGGAAACACAGAATTTGTTGAGTGACGTTTGTCTTCTGTTACCTCATTGAGTCTTCACAACAACTGTATATTGCAGATAGCATTATTCCTATTTTCGAGGTGAGGAACTGAGGCAGAGAGGTCACATAATTAGCAAATCAAGTAGCTAAAACTGAGCAAGCCTAGAGTCCAACCAGGCACTGTGAGATGCCTTAGGGTGTCTGCCATGAGTCAGGGTCTTCTGCTAGTGCCCTTGGCAGTCACTTCCCTCCTCAGAGTCTGATCCTCAGGAGAATCTTGTCTTTGTGGCTTCACAGGGTTGTTGTGACAGCCATGACATCGAGACACTGTGGCGAAGTGATTTGTAAATGACGATGCATTCTACAAATACCAGAGGGAATCGGTATTACCTCACTGCCACTGAGTAAGGCACATCTATTGCTGAATTCCTGAACCACTTGGCTAAAGGACTTGCTGTGTAGTTTTGTCTCCTGTAGCAGAATACTGACTGAGGCTTCTTGTCACCTGGGCACATGCCCCACAATGCTTTGCTGGATACACACCAATGCAAAGTGCAGGCCTTATGGAAGGCACTTAATGCCCATGAAGAGGGTATGTGGGGTTATCCTTGAAAGCAGGGCTGCTGGAGCCAAACTGCCTGCCTCTGCCGCTTGCCGGCTTTGTGCCCTTGGCCAAGTTACTTAACTTCTCTGTGTCTTAGTTTTCTCATCAGTAAAATGGGCCTACTAACAGCATCTATCTCATATTGCTATTGTGAAGATGAAATGAGTCAATCCATGCACAGTTCTTAGCACAAGAGTGGAACATAGTAAGTGCTGTGGAAGTGCTGGCTATTCCACTTGCTAGTTGATTTTGACCGACTTGATAGCGTTTGCAGGAGGCACACGCTGGTGGCGACAGTAAGCTTCCTGGTAGAGTGCTACACTGTGGAAGGCTCCAGATCAGGGGCTTTCCCTATAAATATTATTCCCTAAGACTCACAAAGAAATGGCTTCTATGACTAGTACTTCCCCTCGAACAAGTGCCGTGGCAGCCTGGTTAGGGTCTAGGTGTGACACTGCCTGATTTGACTCACATTTCCAGCCTCACATCCTGCCGTATCATCCTGGAACTTCACATCCACCCATGCTGTACCCTTTTAGGTTTTAGAATGTGACATGATCTCTTCCCTCTCAAACATGCTATTCCTTCTATATGCTTGGAATGCTTTTTCTTTGCTATCATAGCCCCAGACCCACCTGTGAGCTTGCTCTCATCTCTCTACATATCCCTAAGGTCTCGGTTTAGATGTCATTTTGGGGGGATGTTTGTCCTGATGCCCTTAGACTGGTTTGGAAAAAAGTGTTAGGATGCAGTACAGTCTCTAATAATTATTGAAATGAAAACTGTGACCCTGAAAACTCTGTAAAGTAATGGCATTTGCTTAACCAATTATACATTTGTTTTACGCAAATAGCAAGCTATTTAAAAAATATCAACTGCAAGTAATTTATATGTTATATCCTTTGCTAATTCAAGGTAGTTTACTCATGTTCTGAATTATACAAATTTCCTTTTTTCTTCTGTTTTTTTTTTTTGGCTACCTATCCCCTTGTGCTACCTCTTGACAAAATCAGGATTGATTTTGTCAAGGGCAGGACCCACCCACCCTCCTTTTAAAGAAACAGTGAATTGAAACTTTCATACCATTGAAAAATCTAGAAAATGTCAAATGGCTTCTACCTTTCCTTTTAAAAATGTATCTGAAATACTACTGTACAACATTCAGATATTGCCCATTGGTTTCAGCCCTCATTTTGTAAACAAAAACAATAGAAAAAAGACAGAAAGCTTTATACCTAAGCTTAACAGTGTTATCTGTGAGAGGTAGGTAAAAGTGGATTTTAGTTTACTCCTTTTGTTTCCTCTGTATTCTCTAAATTTCCTAAAATTAATGTATTTTGCAATAACAAAAAGTTATTAAAATTAAAAACAAAAACAAAGACAACTTCAATGTTCTCTAAGTTCATTTTCAATTGACAAGATTCAATAAACAATGACTATTGGGGGAATATTTTTAAAAAGTGGACCATTTTCTTGCCTTCAAGGAGATGAACATCCAGAAGACTAATTGATCAGAGAGGAGCTCTAAGCTGCTGTACTGAATTCCACTCCCCCACCCCCACCATTTTCTTCTTCCTTCTAACTTTCCCACCCCTACTTCTACTTTCCTTTTTAATATTTTCTTAATTACATAAGTTGCAGGTGTACGACATTATAATATGACATCTGTATACACAAAGTGATCACCACCACAATTCTAGATACCACCCATCACTGTACAGTTGACCCTCTTTGCCCATTTTTCCCACCCCTGCAACTCCTCTGCCCTCTGGTAACCACCAGTCTGATCTCTGTGTCTATGAGTTTGTTTTCATTTTATTTAGTTTTTTCATTTGTTTGGCTTTTTTTTTTTTTTTTTTGGGTTCGCGGGCCTCTCATTGTTGTGGCCTCTCCCATTGCGAAGCACAGGCTCTGGACACGCAGGCTCAGTGGCCATG
>NW_006796752.1:1917954-1922329 GCF_000442215.2 Lipotes vexillifer | reverse complement strand
GGTACGCGGGCCTCTCACTGTTGTGGCCTCTCCCGTTGCAGAGCACAGGCTCCGGACGCACAGGCTCAGTGGCCATGGCTCACAGGCCTAGCCGCTCTGCGGCATGTGGGATCTTCCCGGACGGGGGCACGAACCCATGTGCCCTGCATCGGCAGGCGGACTCTCAACCACTGCACCACCAGGGAAGCCCCTGTTTGGCTTTTTTAGGATTCCACATATAAGTGAAATCACATGGTATTTGTCTTTCTCCATCTGACTTATTTCACTTAGCGTAATACATTCAAGGTCCATCCGTGTTATCACAAATGGCAGGATTTCATTCTTTTTTATGGCTGAGCAGTATTCCATTGTGTATATATACCACATCTTCTTTACCCATTCATCCATTGATGGACATTTAGGTTTTTCCATATCTTGACTATTGTAACTAATGCTGCAATGAGCATAGGGGTGCATATATCTTTTTGAATTAGTGTTTTTGTGTTCTTTGGATAAATACCCAGAAATGGAATAGTTTGATCTTATGATACTTTTATTCTTAATTTTTTGAGGAATCTCCATACTGTTTTTCATAGTGGCTGCACCAATTTATAGTCCCATGAACAGTGTGTATAAGGGTTCTGTTTTCTCCATATCCTCTCCAACATTTATTATTTCTTGTCTTTTCAATAACAGCCATTCTAACACGGGCAAGATATCTCACTGTGGTTTTGATTTGCATTTCCCTAATAACAAGTGATGTTGAACATCTTTTCATGTGCCTGTTATTTATCTTTATGTCTTCTTTGGAAAGTTGTCTATTCAGATCCTTTGCCCATTTTTAATTAACTTTTTTTTTTATTGTTGAGTTGTAGGCATTCTTTAAATATTTTGGATATTAACCCCCTATCAGATGTACGATTTGAAAATATCTTCTCCCATTCAGTAGGTTGCCTTTTCATTTTGGTGATGGTTTCCCTTGCTGTGCAGAAGATTTTTAGTTTGATATAGGTCCATTTATTTATTTTTGCTTTTGTTTCCCTTGCCTTTGGAGTCAGAGCTGCAAAAGCATTGCTAAGACCTATGTCAGTGAGGTTACTGCCAATGTTTTCTTCTAGGAATTTTATGGTTTCAGGTCTTACATTCAAGTCTTTAACCCATTTTGAGTTAATTTTTGTGTATGGTGTAAGATAGTGGTCTAGTTTCATTTTTATGCGTGTGGCTATCCAATTTTCTCAACACCATTTATTGAAGAGTATCTTTTCTCCATTGTATGTTCTTTGCTTTTCTGTCATAAATTAATTGCCCATAAATCTGTGGGTTTATTTCTGGGCTCTCAGTTCTGTTCCACTGATCTGTGTGTGTCTGTTTTTGTGTGAGTACCATATTGTTTTAATTACTATAGCTTTGTAGTATAGTTTGAAATCAGGGAACATGGTACCTCCAGCTTTGTCCTTCTTTCTCAAGATTGTTTTAGTCCTTTTTTACATCTTTCCTTCTTACTTTTTTTTTTAAACCTACCATATCTGCCTTCTTGACCTTTATCTCAGTCCCCCTATTCCAGTTATACCCTCTTCAGAGAAGATTGTTTACCCTTCTTTCCATGCCTTCCTCATTACAATGTTTTCTCTCTGTCTTCCAATTAGTTACTCCTGACTTTTTTTCAGTGATGGGGGCAAGGAAAGCATATAATATTAAATTCTAAGATATTTTTAGTTAGTGCATAGAGTTTTTCCTAAACAAAACTTTTCACATAAGCTTTTCACAGACATCAAAATAGAATTTTAGTGTTTTTTAAAAATTTTATTTGTATTACAAGCAATATACAAGAGAAATTAGCTATTGGAAATTGTGTTTTCAGAGACCCTTGGCTAGATTTCCTGTTACAGGCCTAAAGGGCCCTGTCACTTACCATACATTTTATGATATTTACCTCTCTCTTGCAAAGATCTGGAAGTAGGAAGTTGTGACTCTTATCTACTATTTTATAGTATGTCTCACCAATATCTATCTGCACCTTTCTCAGAAAGATAAATTTTACATTTCAGGAAATAAAATATGTGATGCTTCCTTGCAAGAAATCTCTCTGCAAAAATCAGCTTCTGGTCTTTACTACAACTGACGACCAGAAGAGGGTCTGTCCAATGAACTCATCTCAAATGAGTAATCATGCTATGATTGCACTTCTCCACTGCCAATCATTCCTGTCTAAAGAGAGGTTGGGAAGGAGGTCAGAAATCCTCTCCCCCTGAAGCAAATACCCTTGTATGTAAAATTCATTGTGTCTGTTCCTCAAAAAAAAAAAATGGGGATCCAGATTGATTTGAATATTTGATTTAAAAAATAGTAGAAACTAGCATTATAGGTGCAACATACTATCTCATTATTGTTTTAACTGGCATGTCTTTACTTGTGAGTCCGAACATTTTCCCATATATTTGTTGGATATATATGTATATATATATATCTACACATATAGCTTAATATATATCTCAATATAAATATATATAATTTTGAATATTTTCTGTGCATCCCCTTTGCATTCTTTTCTATCACTATGATCGTCTCCATATTGATTTATATGAACTCTTCATACATTAAGACACTATCCTTTTGTCCCATGTGTTTCAAACAACATTTTCCAGTGTATGTGCCTTTTAGTTTTGTTTCTTATATGAAAAATAGAAAAAATATGTAGTTGAATCTTGATCTTTTAAAAATGTGTTCTAAAAATTATTTTTTGTTTTCCCTGTTTCTGACACATGAGAGAAAGAGAGAGAGAGAGAGAAAGAGAGAAAGAGAGAAGTAATCCAGTGTTTTCAGTGAGTTAATAATCAGCCTCTAAATGTTATTGAATCTGAGGGTTAGAAATCTGTTATGTCCCATTTTACTTATTTAGAAAAAAAATCAAGTGGTGGGAGGAGAGGAGGAAACATAAATTGGTATTAATTCTGAAGAAAAATGGCTGTGGCTGTGCTCACTGACTCTCCCTGTTTTACTGTGCAGAATGGAAAGGGACCTCAGGGTCAGAGGTCCTTTCATCCCCCCCTCCCCCCCTCCCATCCAGTCAGGAATCCTGCCAGTAAGATTTCCACCATCTCCTTGACAACGGCCAGAATAGTTCAACGCTCCCACTACAATTTTGGAGGTCAGCTGGATATACCTTCCTTATGTTTTGCTGAAATTTGCCTGCCTGTAAGCTCTACACACCAAGCCTAACTCTGCTCTTTGGAGGCACAGAGACAAAGTTGGTCTAGCTGGGAAAACGTCAACAATTCAGAGAAGGCTGATATCACATCTGAGATGCCTCCTTTCTAGGACACTTTGAAATCTTTTCTCTGTTCCTCTTCCCACACAGTGTGGGACTCCCCTTTAGCCTGTTTGCCATCTCCTGGACACATCCCAGTGTTCGTCTGTCTCTTCTCTTGCGGGCTCCCCCCATCCCCAACTGAATGCAGAATTCTGTGTGAGCTGAATGAGGGCAGAACTGGTGAAAATATGACATTCTCAAGTCCCTTCTCTCTGCTCATCTCCTTTTGCTGTTTTTTACTTTTCCAGCCACTCTCTCTGTGTCTCAGAAACTCTAGAGCAGGTGACCTGGGCACTTTGCCTTGCCTTTGCTCCATTCTACCCTTATGTGGAAGTTTGTTTGTTTTTGTTTGTTGGGCTTGTTGTTGTGAACAGAACCCTGATAAACTTCTTACTTAGCTGCCTGGCAAGAGCTTGTTGGGGAACACTTATTTGCTTCCACTTCCCTTTCTCCTAGTTTGCAAGCCCCTGCCTTTTGCTGGCAAGAGCAGCAGTTTTCGTCCTGGGTTTGTGGGTCAAGGCTTTGGTTTTGGCCCTTGGCCTCACTATCCAGTTGGTCTGGTGTTCAGGACTGGCTTGTCTGGAGCCTTCTACCGAGACTTACCTAGGGTGCCTGGGGATGCAGGCCGGGGAAGGGCAGGGCTGGGGTAAAGCAAAGGTGGGGTGAATAGAGGCCGGTGGGGCTGGGCTGCATGGGAAACCAACTTCTTTCTCTAAATCAGTTGGGTCTGGCAATGGTAGGGCTGTTAGGTGGCAGAGGTGCACACTGGCTAGCAATGCCAACTGCTGCTTTTCATCAAGCACTGATCCTAGCACTGTGCAGCTAACAGCATTGCAGGCATTGTCCCATTCAATTACAGCAGTAAACTCAAGGAGAAGGTCCTATTCCTGTGCTCATTTTACAGAAGAAGAGATAGTAACTTAAAGAGGTTAAATAACTTGCCCAAGGCCACAGTGTTTGTAAGGAGCTAAGCTGGGATTTGAACCCAGGCAGTCTGGGTGCTTGTGCTCCTAACCACGGTGCTATGCCCTTCTTCCACCCCTCCCTCCGCCACCAATTCTGCTCAGTTCTATGGCCTGTCATGGT
>NW_006796752.1:1809866-1917289 GCF_000442215.2 Lipotes vexillifer | reverse complement strand
CGCCTCAGTTCTATGCCTTGTCATGGTTCAGCAGCAGCTCTAAGAGCTGGGGAAGACCATGTTCAGGCCATTTTTCATTAGTTGGCAGCAGCATCCTGGAAACCTGTGAGTTTATGCTCCTCAATTTTCCACCTCTAAGCTAAGGCCGCCTACACTCTCCTAACGTGTGCAGGCAGCAAACATTCAGGTAGCTAGAGAACATTTCTGCCAGAAGTGGTTTTATGTCAGTTTTGCTATCAGCATCTCCATATTCAGGGATAAAAACCCAGTAGCAAAACCAAGTATGAGTTTCCCTTGAATGGGAAGCCTCTTTAAAACATTGCTATTAATTATTCAAGTTGGCTGAGGTTGTTTACTTAAAATATTTTTTCTTCCAGTAGACATAGGAAAAATTAAATGCTCTGGCCTTTTCTCTGTGATTTTTGATGTCTTGGCATGCCAATGCCTGAGAAAACTTAACCCACAGAATGAGTAATACGCTGTAGCTAAGGACAAGTGTTTCAATTGCCCAAGGTTGTGGAAATGTTATTGCAACATGGGAATCAGACCTTTAGAAGGAAAGAGAGAGAGAGAGAAGGAGAGAGGAGGAAGAAGCCTGCCATCCTCTACTGAAAAAATTCTTTCCTCTTTAAGGGTTTTAATTTGCCTTTCTTCAATGCGACATAATATTGTAGTTATTATCTCCTTGGATTTACACATTATATTGACAGAGCTCAGGGATCCTTGGGTTTG
This sequence comes from Lipotes vexillifer, assembly GCF_000442215.2. Lineage (NCBI taxonomy): Eukaryota > Metazoa > Chordata > Mammalia > Artiodactyla > Lipotidae > Lipotes > Lipotes vexillifer. The sequence continues at coordinate 1,916,557 of NW_006796752.1, read as the reverse complement.
TGAGTGCTCTCCTAAGAATGGAGCATTTTCATATTTATTATCACCGCGTGCGTTCCTGTGTGAGAGAGAGCCAGGATTAGAGAAGTGTTTCCACACTGAAAGCAGATCTGAGGTATCAAGAACTGCCAGCAAAGTGGTGAGGGACTGGAGAAGAAATGAGAGAGCTTTTTTTTTTTTAAATCTTGGCTGTGCCCTGTGGCTTGTGGGATCTCAGTTCCCTGACTGACCAGGGACTGAACCCAGGCCACGGCAGTGAAAGCACAGAATCCTAACAACTAGACCATCAGGGAACTCCCCAGAGAGGCTTACTTTTATAGATTCATGAACTCTGTGCCTTAGAGACAAAGTGCAACTTTCCAAGAAAAATACCTAAAGTCTTGGCGTAAATACTACATGGCACATAGTAGGTGTACTCAATACATGTCAATTCTAGTCTCTTCCCCTCCAATAATATAATCGTATTTACCATAGACTTGCCGCTTCCATAACTAAAATGAATTGGCGCTGTCCCACAAAAGTCAGATTTCTCTGTCTCTGTAGTTGTTTACTTTTTAAGGTATTTTGATCCCAATTACATCACTAGGAACCCTCCAGCAACATTTATCTAAATATGGTTCTAGCTTACATGGCTTCGCCTGTGTTCTCTCTCTCACCTGTTTGTACTGGGGTATAACTTCATCTTCTACCTTTTTGTTTTCTTTCTGCCCAAGTGAAAAGCAAGAATCCCGAGATTGCTCCCCGACACACCTGTGCGCTGTTGCAGAGCTACTGATATTGAGGGAAGGCTGGTTTTGCCACACAGGTGGTGACTGGGAGGCCTCAACAAGCCTCCAAATAAAGAGGGGAAAAAACCAAAGCCCGGACAGGTGGAGGTAGGGGCTGGGACGAGGGAAGGAACACCTTTGACAGGGTATTTAGCAGATGTTGCTTAATTACTCTGGGTGCCAAAATAGAATTAGAAAGCCAAATGTCACAGGGAAGTAGAATTTTAACATGTGTGCATGTGCACACACACCTACCACCCCCTCTTCCCCCTCCTGTCTGAGGTGTGCCCTTTCTACATTTTCTTTCTCAGGTGGCTCCTCTTCCTTGACACTGTCACAGAAAATGGAAGATTGAGACACTCCATCCAGTTAACCCCATGCACTGTTAGAGACAAGGGTCAGAGGTGGACTGCCCCCAGATGGAGCTAATTTTTCTTTGGGGTTGAATCACTTTTTTTTCCTCTCAACCCAGAATATAATGTTTCAATATCTTCACCACACACTAAAGAAGAACTGAATGAACATAGCACACGGTTACTATTGGCATTTTAGGTGCTAGTGCGGCACGCAAAACAAGGGGTTTAGATTTTGGAGTTTTGGAACACAAACTCAAATGCTTTGTCAGTTAGAATGATTTTTGTTGTATAATATGTGGTGTTTGTGAGAATGCGGGTATGTTGAATCAACTTTTCCCATAAGCTATATTATCAACATATTTCAAAATTAAAAATGTCATGCATTTGGATGAAGTGACCTCTTTTCTAGAAATTTATTCTCAGGAGAAAATTAGAAAAGTATTCAAAGATATATTTATAAGACTGTTCATCTCAGCTTTATTAAAAAGACTGAAAAATGGGGAATAAGCTACATGCCCACTAATAGGAAATTATTTAAATGAATTACAAAATGACCCCCAAATGGAATAAATACTCAGTGGCTATTCAAAAGGAGGATGTAACTCTTTATTTATTGATATAGAAAGGAATCTAGAATATATTGTTAAGTGAAAAGTGAATCATGGAACTATATGTTTAATATTATTCCAATTGGATGGATATATTTATACATAGATTTATATTATATACATGAAGAATTTATTTGTGTACAATGGTCTTTGGAAAAGGGGGGTATTGTAGAGGGACTTTGTATTTTATACACTTCTGACTTGCTTAAAAAATTTTTTTTATGATGAATGGTGTTATGTTTCATAATCAGCCAAAAATAATAATAATAAAGAAGAAAAAAGAACCCAAGGGGCACTCAAATGAAAGAAACCCTGAATTCTACTGCTTCTTACTAATTTCTCTCATTTGTAATATGACCATTGAATTGGATACGCTCAACTTCTGATCAGCTAAGTAGGTACATGGGCCTAGGCTATTTACAATGGACTAAAGAAACAGTAAAAGATAAACAAGTATAAGATAAACAGTATGAAAATATTATATAAATTGGTGGGGACTGCCATAAATAACACACTGGTCTATTTAATGAAATAATATATGACAGGCACCTGATGAGCTTGTGAATTGAATATCATGTGAAAATAAGGTCACTGGACGTTACAGTAAATGATAGGGGCCACCGCCGGGCGATGATAGGCACTGTATTCAACGCTGTGGGAAGTATGATTCTCTCTCCAACCTCTTTTCTTTCTGAGAGACCCAGCGGTGGGCATTAGAGACTTTCAGTCTACTTTGCCTTTATTTTGGACTGAGACTTAGATGTTATCATGTAAAAATATCCCTGCTAATGCATATTAAGATGTGACATGCTTCCTTTTTTTTATTTTGTATGCCTTTGTATCATTAACCTGAGAGGAAAAAAAAAGAACTCATATCCCGACGTGTAACTAAAAACCTCCCGGTGGGATTTGTTTAGTGTGAGAGCGTGATTAGTAATTTTTAGTGATTAGTAATTTTCTCCCTCAGGTGGTTTTTCTGCATTCCTGTAGAGATCGTGTACACAACAGGGCTGCCAAGTGAGAAGAAAAGGCTGAGGCAGAAAACATCACACTTTAGAAAACAGTATGTGTGCGTGCGTGCGTGCGCATGTGTGCGCGTGTGTGTTTTAAACAACTATTTCAGTTACTTTGACAAATGAAGTGCTTTGATTTGGAATCATTGCTTTTATGTCATATATTCTCTGGTCTTGCAAAAAGTTCCATTATGCAATAATTTTATACAAGGGAGTTATACCTGTATTTCTATCCATTCGCAACCCATCTCCCTCACACCTGTTCTATCCCACATTGGTTTTGGAGAGCAAGCAATTCTAAAAATCTTAGCATAAAGGGCTTCCCTGGTGGCGCAGTGGTTAAGAATCCACCTGTCAATGCAGGGGACACGGGTTTGAGCCCTGGACTGGGAAGATGCCACATGCCACAGAGCAACTAAGGCTGTGTGCCACAACTACTGAAGTCCGCGTGCCTAGAGCCCGTGCAACAAGAGAAGCCACCTCAATGAGAAGCCCGCGCACAGCAATGAACAGTAGCCCCCACTTGCCACAACTAGAGAAAAGCCCACGGGCAGCATCAAAGACCCAACGCAGCCAAAAATAAATAAATTTATATATATAAAAAAACCTTAGCTTAAGGAGGCCTCAGGGTTTTTTTTTTTTTTTTTTTGCAGTTTTTTGTAGGGCCCACTGTGGAAATCATGGGATTGAGGCAGGAGTTTAGCTTTTTAATTAACAAAAGGAAAAAAAGACTGCAGAGGTCTGCAATAAGAGCTCCAGGAAGGACAGCCATTTTTTAGTGTCTCTCCAGGTCAACCCCAATCCACTTTCCCAGTAAAGTTGGCATTCACATGAACTCACACACACCCCGAGAGTTGGGTTGCTAGCAAGAGTGAGTAGTTGTTTTTCTCCCTGCCACTCCCTGGGGATTGAAGTTATTTAGCACAAAGATTAAGCAACCTGTATGGCCTCAGGATTTCCCCACTTGCAGCTTTCATAATCTTATTTTTGCATATCCATAGGCACATATACTAAGCCCAGAGACCTCTTTGGTAACTGCTAGATCCTTAGAATGTTGCTCTCTGAACCCATGCAAGTGATACACTGTGTTTGTGTTACTCTTTGGTTTCTAAGGCTGAAGTTGGCACTTAGGACAGTAAATGAAATAAGCTTTAAAGTTGAGAGTTAATGCATCTGCAGTGTAAACTAGGCATTCTCATATGCAGTACCTCACGTATTCCTTACAAAATCCCTACTAGATGGATACTCTTGTGTCATTTAGTAGAAAACTAAGGCTTTGGAAGACTAAATGAGTGTCCCAAGCCACTGATGGAGTGACTGATGGAACTGACATTCATACCTGGGTCTGCTTGAAAATCTCTGCCATTCAAGTCAACAAGAGAGCAGGGGCACTGAAAGCAGAAGCACCAAACAACCCACATCTTTCTTAACATTTTGCTCAAGGCTTTCTTTGAACCTGAGAAAGGAGTCATCTGCATTCTAACATAATACCCTCAGAAATTATACATCACTCACATTTAAAAATATCTTTACTCCTGGCTGTACACATTACCTATGATGATAAAATCACAGGAAACAATAAAAAAATAGATACATGAACTCTAACACTATCTACCACCTCAGATTCACCAATAGTTTCTCAATAATTTCAATTTACACACACACACACACACACACACACACCACACACACACACACACACACACACATAGGTCATAGGGGAGAAAAGAAGCATAGGCACAAATGCTAAGAAATATAGAACTAAGTTAACCACTATTTCATTTCATCTTCCCATGAAATACATGGGCCAAAATGGCAGAAGGAAAGAGAACATATTAGTGCTATAGATGATCAACTAACTATATAATCATTCTATTCCATTTCTTCTCTCCATAGATATCCATTCTTAACTATTTGGTGTATATTCTCTAGACCTTTCTCTATGCAAATATACACAAATATGAATATATATATAAATATAGACAAATAGAAAATACATACATGTAAGTATGTATACATTCATGATAATATATACGTGCATATATATGCAATAGTATACATTTATATATGATAATATATTACGCATATACATGTACACATATATATGCATATACATACACTTACATATAGGCTTTTTTAAAACAGTTTGATCATACTAAGCAAATTATTCAGCCCCTTGCATATTAAACATAAAAATATATCCTGAATTTCCCTAATTCCTTTGACTCGAATAATATTCTACTGTATGGATACATTATAATTTATTTACCAGTTTCTTTGTTAATGGCCTTACAATGGCTTTTGTTTTTTTACAATCACAAATAATGTGTAATTAAGTGTCTTTTCAATTACACCCTTGCACACTTATGTATCTGTAAGTTAGATTTCTGGAATTGAAATTACTGGATCAAAGTGTTTACACTTTTTTTTTGATAGATACTGCCAAGTTGCCTCCAAAAAACTAAATTTTTCAGCCATAAAAAAGAACAAAATAATGCCATTTGCAGCAACATGGATGGACCTAGAGATTGTCATACTGAGTGAAGTAAATCAGACAGAGAAAGACAAATATCATATGATATTGCTTATATGTGGAATCTAAAAAGCACAAATGAACTTATTTACAAAACAGAAACAGAGTCACAGATGTAGAAAACAATCTTATGGTTACCAGGGGGAAAAAGGGGGAAGGGATAAATTGGAAGATTAAGATTGACTACTATATATAAAATAGATAACTGATAAGGACCCACTGTACAGCACAGGGAACTCCACTCAATACTCTGTAATGGCCTATATGAAAAAAGAATCTAAAAAGAGTGGATATATGTATTTGTATAACAGATTCACTTGCTGTACACCTGAAATTAACACAACATTGTAAATCGATTATACCCCAATCAAAATTTAAAAAAATAGGGCAAGCCAGAGAATAAATGCAGCATTGCTACCACCAGGCAAAGCCAATTACCAGGTTATAGTAGGTTTATCCACATGAATTATTAAAAACAAGTCCAGTTGTTTAGATACCTAGATATGACCTAAAAGATTTTCCGTGAATCACTAATAAATGATTGGTTAAATATGCCTAGATGCTACAAAAGCACAAACAATATGTGGATTTCTTTGGTTAGCCAAACGTTCTGCTTTGAATGTGAAAATGTTAGGTTAGAATGATTAAAGGAGATTTCATGTTTAATCTGGTCTGGTTCACCAGCACTTGACAAATAGTCAACTAGAGAAATCCTGCTTCCTCCCATTCTCCCACCTTAGCGTTTAAAGCCAAGGTTAATAGTGAAAATCAAATATTCTGGTTTTTTTGCATACTGAATTCCTTTAAAAGAAGTCTGACGTGGTCAATTGAGTGTTTTAACTAACTTGAACAGTGTTAGAAAGCTTTTTTTGAAATATAACTAGTTTTAGTTTGACAAAGTCCATGTGAAATATAAGAATATTTTGAATGTAAAAATATTGCTTTGGCAACGTAGTCATACTTGTATACATAATGTCAGAACTTGCAGAGTAGTTTATAACCCAGTCTGTAGTGTTTGGGGATAAATTTCTCTATGGTTTCCAAGTACAATTACACATGGTCTTTCTGCTAACTCTTTTATCATTCTCCCTCTTCCATTTCTTTTCCTCTTCCCATTCTCCCTTCCCTTTTGTGATAGATAACTTTATAACACCAGACTTCAAAAAGGAAAGCATTAAAAATTAAATTTAGACTGCCACGGTCCTTCTTAATGGTGACTTTCATTTCTTTTTTTTTTTAATTAATTAATTAATTTTTGGCTGCATTGGGTGTTCGTTGCTGCGCGTGGGCTTTCTCTAGTCGCCGCCAGTGGGGGCTGCTCTTCGTTGCGGTGCATGAGCTTCTCATTGTGGTGGCTTCTCTTGTTGTGGAGCATGGGCTCTAGGTGTGCGGGCTTCAGTAGTTGTGGCACATGGGCTCAGTTGTTGTGGCTTGCGGGCTCTAGAGCACAGGCTCAGTAGTTGTGGCGCATGGGCTTAGTTGCTCCATGGCACGTGGGATCTTCCCAGACCAGGGCTTGAACCCGTGTCCCCTGCATTGGCAGGCGGATTCTTAACCACTGCGCCACCAGGGAAGTCCCATGGCTTTCATTTCTAATAAGCAAAAACTTAGATTTAAGATGATCATCACATCTGGCAAATAAAACACCAAACAAATAAAAATTAAGGAGTCCTAAGTCCTCAGAAACCAAGTAGTAGTGCCTTCCTGAGCTGATGGTCTGGGCAGTCAGGGGCCCTCACGATTTCGTCAGATGCTATGACAAACTAGAATAAGCAGGTGAACTCTTTGCTCCTTCCTGCACTGGGGGTTATGGGGAAAATGACTCATACCTGCTAGTGTTTGGGCATGGCTCTGGAAATCTCAAGTTATTCCTCTTCTAGAGACTATGGAAAGAGGTAAACCAATTTGTATAGAGAAATGACTGCTGCTTCTCAAGGTGGAGGTCCATTCCCATCTTCTCTGAGATGTCAGAAAGGCCTGTGAGGCTTCTGAGACCTTGCCCTTTGCCAGGCTCTGGATTTCCAGTGAAGCCCAGTGCTCTTTCCCCACAGCACAGCTACCTCCTGGTTGGGCTACCACTACTAGTCATTTACCCTTCCTATTCACCATTACTAATCAATCACCTTCTCACGCCCAGAAAGGGAATCTCAACAGCGTCAATGGGCCTCACCTTATCATTTTTCTAGCTATGTTTTTTCTTTGCTGCTTTAGTGGGGGCCCTCATCTTAGGAACACTGACACATATATAGTGAGACTGTCACTGTACCCCCGTAACCTTTGAGAAAATAAGTTGACGTTAATCGCAATATCTCACATTTCAATGGCTAATTTTAATGTTCCCACATAGCACAAGTCTTTAGACCCTCTGTTCAAAGTCATTCTCAGTTACTTCTGGTGTTACTCAGTTGCTTCTCAGTGACTTCATGGGGGTTTCCATGAGCTCGTGATCAGTTCTATCCAGTTCTGCTCTAGATCTCCCTTTTGATGCCCACGGCCATCAAAGCCAAATCTGTGAAACCAAATAAGAGAGACTCCTCATTTTTTGCCAATCTTCATGAGAATGTTGATTATTTTCTAGTATACTCCAAGGTTGAAAACCTGTGAAATGCCAAAACAGTACCCCACTTAGCTTCCATTCCACTGGAACCACACAGCCTCACATAGTAATTAGGAGAAAACTCCTCTTTCTCAGTGTATTGCCCTTTGTTACCTGGTTATGAAAAAAAGCACTATCTGTGTTCCAACTTTTCACAAAGTCCTCAAGAAAACAACTCTTTTGTCTTCTGATGGAAGCCTTGTTTTTCACAAGGTATTTTGGATGGGGTAAAGGAAAACAATCTGTTCTTCATCTTTCCTTGTCTTGTTCTACGCGTCTGTAACAAAACTCTTCCTCATGGACTTTTGGCTCCTGTTTGTGTGTTTATGTTTTGGGAGCATTCCTCCTCCCTTTTAAGGAGACTACTCAGAATCCCATAGAATGCATCCAGAACCTGATCACCTGGCAACAACTAGCTGCAAGGGAGGCTGAGAAAATGTGGCCTTTTATTCCATGTGCTAATGTACCTAGCTAAAAATAAGTATTCTGCTTAAAAAAAGGGAGGAAGAGAACACATTTTGGCACAGACAACCAGCAATCTCTGCTACAGGTTTTAACCCACTTTTCCAGTTTTTTCTCCTACAATCCATATTTTGTGTGGAAAACTCCCAGTTTGCTCATTGATCTAAATATGATACAACTTTTTCCATGTCTGTGCCCTTGCCCATCATGTTCCCTCACCTGAAATGCCTCTGGACTCCTTTTCTTGTTCTGAGTTCTCATCTTTCAAGGCTCAAATTGGAGCTTTCCTCCGACATAAAATGGTGATTACATTTTCTTCTGGAGTCCAGTGTTCTTGTCTCTACAATTTATGGCAACTTTCACCTTTTAAAATTTATACCCGGGACTTCCCTGGTGGTCCAGTGGTTAAGGCTCCAAGCTTCCACTGCAGGGGGTGTGGGTTCAATCCCTGGTCAGGGAACTAAGATCCGACATGCTGTGCAGCATGGCCTAAATACATACATAAATAAATAATTTTAAAAATTTATACCCAACGCCTTCCTTTTAAGCCTGTCAGTGCAAGGGCTAATAGGTTTTCTGAAGCAAAGAAGCTAGCATGATATGCTACTGACAGCCAGTGCTTGGCAATTATTTATTTTTGTTGTTGCTGATAACCTAGGCTAAAGTTTGATGAGGAGTATTAAGGTCTGTGTAATAGTTCTGGACTGAGGATAGTTGAGTCAAGTCATGGGACTGTGCTATCACTATGCCTCTCTTCTGAGACTAAAAACAATACAGGGAACATTAGTTCATCACAGTGGGATAAAGAGAAGGATTAAGGAATTTCAATAATTATTGTAACCTTAATCCAAAAATTAAGCCTTATTATTTTTGAATAACATCAGGATTGGGATAATATAAACCATTCATTTTATTATTATTTGAACTGCTGATACATTCACATTTTTTTTTTCACATTTTAAATATAAAATATATAAAAGATATTTATTAAAAGACTTTTTCCTTCCCTGCCTTTCATCCAACCATCCTTATCTCTCTGATAGGTAACCACTATTATTGATTTATTATCCTATCAGATATATTTTTAAATGCAAATAGAAACCAGTGCAAATATATATTCCTTTTCTGTCTCATTCCCCACCCCCCCCAAATTTTAATATCCTATAAACCCTTTACTTTTCATCAGTATAACCTAGAGATTTTTCCATATCAATACATTAATCATTTTTAATTCTTTTTCTACATTTTCATAGTATTCCATTGTGAGGATGTACCATAATTTACTTAATCAGTCCCCTGTTGATGAACATTTAGATTGTTGACAAATTTTTTCCATTACAACCATGCTGCAGGTAACATCATTGAACTTAATTCATTTTGCATTTGTATATATGTAGCATAAATTCCTAGAAGTAGAACTGCTGGGTCAATGGGATATGTATTTGAAGCTTACTGTCTGATAGCCCTCTATAAGAATTCTACCAAATTCATACTCTCACCAGCAACAATATAAAAGTATTATTTTTCTGCAGTCTTGCCAATATAGTTTATTATCAAGCTTCTGGAACTCTGCCTCTGTTACAAAGATGGAAAAAACCCCAACTTCACCTCATTTTAATTGTAATTTTTATTACTGTGAGTGAAGTTGGGCATCTTTTTTTTTTTTTTTTACACTTATTCAAGGATGATATCTATTTTCTTTTCTGTGAATACTCTGTTTATCTTTGTGGACTTTTTAATCAGATAAACAATCTTTCATTTACTCTTATGGATTTGTAGGTATTCTTTATATATGTGAGAGATTAGCCCTTTGTCTATGTTTCAAGCAGCAAATATTTTTGCCTAGCTGTCATTTGTTTTTTACATGGGTTATTTTCTTTCCCCAGAAAAAATATTTTTGATTTTTATAAAGTGGATCGTATCAAATTTTTCTTCCATGACTTCTGAATTTTGTAACTTAGAAAGGCTTTAATACTCAAGGTTATAAAATAATTATCTCAAATTTTTCTTTACTTCTTTTACATTTACTTCTTTTACATTTAAATACTGAATCTATTTAAAATTTCAGGCTCCCTTTTAGGCCATATCAAGCAAACATATCCCTGGGATAAGTTTGCTAGATTTTACAAATAAAAATACAAATACCCCATTAAAGTTGAATTTCAGGTAAACAACAAATCATTTTTTAGTACAGCAATGTCCTATGTAATATTGGGAGTTTTACTGGGGACATACTTATACTTAGTAATGATTCATTGTTTATCTGAAATTCAAATTTAACCGAGTATCCTGTATTTTATCTTGCAACCCTATGCTGGAAGGCAGTAGCCTCTCTGCTTAGATACTTTAGATTGGTCTGATTCTCAATTTAGGCTATGTCAAGGTCTTACTACTCTTCTTCATTTGCTATTTAAAAGTTTAATGGTCTTATACGATGTCTGCTTCCATCTCTTACAGGTTGTGCACACAATTGGTATTAGACAAATTGAAATCAGTTCACTTGCTTATGAATAAATGAATATCTAGTTCCCTTCTGACATTCTGTCCAATGTGTGCTACAAGAAAATCATTTCCAGGAGCAAGAAGAAACTGCCCTATGGTAGTGAAGAGCTAGTTCCCTGTCTGTTTTGTTCTAATGAAACAATTGAGTTTCTGAGAAAATTTCCTAATTGGAATAATTGTCTCAATTATTGTTTCAAAAGGTTAGAAGCCAGAGTTTCAGATTGACATAACATTGCTATTTTTTCTTACAGGAGTTTTAAATAATAACATTTAAAAATTATAAATTTAGTAATGTTTGATTAAATTGCACGAAAACAAGTCTAATGTCTCTTTCTTACTGCTTCTGAAAACACAGAGTCAGAAGTCTTATCTCTCTGAGCACTTCCATTATGATTAACAAAGCACAGTGTCGAGATAATACTCTCCTTCCCTCCACAGCATTGTAGCACAAATCATGACCATCATGATAAATAGAGACTGTGATGTCACTGAAGCAGCAAGGTCCTGGTTATATTATAACCAGTGGAAGATAGTATACTTCTACCTAATTTACTTGATTGCATCTCATTAGTTCACTAATTCATTCATTCCACGAATATTTATTGAGTGTCTACTGACTTAGGCACTGTGTTAGGTGCTAGGCTGAGCAAAACAGTCATGAACACTGTCTTCATGAAACTTTGCAGTGGTGTGCTAGAGTCAGCTCCTATTGGCTGGTTGAGAGCCCATTGTTAAATTTTTAGGAACTTTGTGAGCATTATAATGGGCAATGGTGAGAGTACTTATACACAAAAATGAGCAAACACTACAAATCAGGCCTTTCTTTGTTTTTTCTTTTCTCTTCCATTGCCCTTTTTATTTAAATAGAGAGCTGGTTGTTAAACACTGACCAGCACATCACTGAGTTTACAGAGATGGGTCTCGACCGAATCACCCTTCCTGCCTTTCTACCACCACACAAGGGCCCCCACAGCACCAATATACCTTGCTTTTTACAAATAATAGCTTCCTGAAATATTGTGAAGGAATCAAATCATTATAAGATATTTTAGTTGACACATATTGTTGGTTGTTGGCTATCTAAAGAATCCAAAGGGAAACTTTTAAAAGAAACTCTGCAATGTTAAAAAAAAATTCTGAGTTTATATTTAGCTATGTAAGATGGGGATAATAATAGCACCTCCTTCACAGGGTTGTTGTGCGGATTAAATGAGCTACTATGTGTAAAGCACTTTGGGAAGTGTCTGGCACAGTCACATAGAGTACACAAAACATACAAGTCAAGGTCCACCCTGTTCTTATTTTGCACGATATATGCAGATGAATTTTCTTTGTGGTACTGATAGAATGGAAGGTAAGTAGGAAACTTCAGCTGTATCTCTCAGCTCCGTTCAATAAGCTAAAACGACCTCTATGATTTAAAAAGATCCTTAAAGGATTTTAGATCTGGAATCTTAACTGCTGGAAGAAAGTTAAGAAAGGCAATATGATGTCCTTGGAGCCGGGAGAAATGCTGTACTTGCTTCTTTTTGCCATCTGACAGAATTAAGGCTTTTTATGAAACACCTTACTTTTTTTCCCCCTCTTTGTTATTTTCATGGCTTTCCTAAGTGAGTTAGGGCACTCTGAGTATGCCACAACTGATTTTGTTTCCCTTATTCTATAAGAAGAGCACAGAGGGGAGAAGGGGACCAGAGAGCCTCTGATGGGCTACTAATCCTGGGAATTTGAAATCTAGAATCTCACCTCAGGCAGAATTCCCCACTCTTTACAAAGATAAAGAATATACTCTATTCCTGATTCTGTTAACCTATTTTTATGTACTAGAAGGTTTTTCTCTCCCCTTTGAAGGTAATTTTTCACATGCAGTTCCTGTATATATTTTGTTAGATTTATGATCAAGTTGTTGATGTTCTTCTTCTTGGTAGTATTGTAAATGGTATTGTTTCATAATTTCATATCCAAGTTGTTCATGGCTAGTGTATAGGAAAACAATGACTTTTGTATATTGATCTAGTTTCCTGCACCCTTGCTATAATCACTTACTAGTTCCAGGAGTTTTTTGGTAGATTCCTCAGACTTCTCTATATTAACAATGACGTCATCTGCAAATAAAGACAGTTGTATTTCTCCCTTTTTAATCAGTACATTTTTTATTTATTTTTCTGGTATTATTGCATTAGCTAGGACTTTGAAAAGGAGTGATGAGAGAGGATATCTTTGTAGTGTTACCATCTTATGGGAAAGGTGTCCTGTCTCTCACCATTAAGTATGACGTTAGCCCTATGTTGTTTTGTGTGTATGCCCTTTTTTAGATTATGGAAGTTCTCTTATAGCTTCATTTTCTGAGGTATACAGAATGCAAATGGTTTGTTTTAATTTAATCTATTGAGAAATTTGATTTTTTTGTCATTGCTTTCAGGGCGGGGGTGGTTTAAAAGTGGTAGAGGGAGAAAGAAGGACGTTCTACCCTTGATCCCATGATGACTAGTCCCTGAGTCATATCTCTGCTGTTTTCATCCTCCACCCCTTGTCATAAAACAGGGATCTGTAGCAGCTGCATTTGGGAAAGAGGCAGCATGAGATGGAGTGATGAACTTGCTTTTAAATCTGAAGAGCTGCCACTTCTTATCTGTGCGAACTTGGATGAATCATAAAACTTTATTTCTAAAGTCAGGGCCATAATTACCTTTTAGGGTTGTGAAGATAGGTTAGTATGATATAAACTTGAAAGTACTCTATAAATTTAAGTTTTCTTTTAGACTATAAATTCTTGGACGTCAGGATCCATATCAGTTCTTTTTTGTATCCCCTACACAGTCTGGGGCACAGTAAATGCTATTATATATCTAATTATTGTGTTACTGCATACATTTGTTCCTCCAAGATCTCTTTGCTTGCCCTTGGGCTGTGTGTGTGGGGTGCTAACTAGTGGGCATTACTGCATGGTTTATCACAGCCAGGCTCTATGACGTTGGGAATAAGCCACCCAAACTCCCTAACAAATAATTGGACTGTTTGGATGACTATGTGAGAGGACCCAGGTAAAGCACTCTGCAAATATTGACTCATGGAAAATGCTCATTAAATGCTAGCTGTTATTTTTATTTGGGTGATACCTGCATTAGGGAACTAGAGAACGAGAGAGGGAAAGCCATGGGGGTTTTGGTTTATATGTTTGTGGTTGTTTTTTGGTGTCTCCTTAAGGGAACTTTCTTGTTTGCTCATAGGTGATAACAGAGGGCCAAAATAAGGGGGAAATGTGGCCCAAAGCTGACAGCTGGTCCAAGCTTATATTTGTGCCGATTCACTGGTTTTTCTTCTTCTCCTGTCCACTAGGTGACACTGTTTACTCATCTATACTCCGTTCAGGCCTTTCCACAAACCTTAATTCAAAAGTAGAGTATTTTTGTTTGGGGTAATGGTGGTGGTGGTGATGGGGATGGGTGCGTGGAGGGAGTGTATTGGGAAAGAAAATATAAATGAACTGCCCGTGACCAATCTTTGAGGTATAATTGTCACCTATGGTTATGTTACTTTATAGGATAAGTTTCAAACTATTTTTTAAACTGATTTTAAGAGCAGCATGCAATTAGTTTCCATTTCCATTCCAAGAAATGAACGAAGGGAGGAACTGCTCGCCCTCAAGCCTTCACCAAACCAACGGATAAAATAAAAATGTTGTGGCTCTGAATGTAGAGTTGAGTAGATGCTCTTAAAGGTCTATCATTCCTTCTCTTCAAGGATAGTTACTGAGGGCACAGACCATTAATAAGCAGTTGAAACAGTTTCTAGGCTCAGCTTAAGCTGGGCCTTCAAATCTAATAAAAATTAATCACTGCAGAGAAGAGACAAAACGCCCTGTGTTCACTTGGATGTGGAGTTTGCAGAGGCCTTCCTTGTCTTCCAGGTTAGTTTTGATCCCGTTTCTGCATTGCTATATTGCCACATACTCAGTGGAAGCTGTCATTTGTCTGGATACCACCCAGGTGAAACTTGTGATGATTCCAAAATGGCACATGTAAACTTTTGGGTAGAAACAAAATTCAAAATGATTTTCTTCCATTGCATTTCCAGGCTACGAGCCAGGGGAAGCATGTCAACCATATAAAACTAAAGGGGCAAGAAACCAAAGATTTCATCCATTTCCTTGTAGTTTGGGGTGGGTCTTTTCTATTTATCATCACCTCTTCATTGTCGATTACAACTTTAAAATTAAATTGTTTATGCTGCTTGTTTAGGGCTTAGATTATTCTTGTCTTCAAAAGTAACTGAAATTCTCTAACAAATACTTCCCAGTTTAGAATTTTCCTAAAGCTTTCCTGGCCTCCTTTGCTAAGGAGCTCCAATTTTCTTTGCTTTTCTGTGTGTTTACCAGCATGCACCACCTTGAGTTGGTGTGTAATAAACAACTAAATATAGTCACAGTTTTGGCAGTTAACTTTTGGAAGACTGTCACAAGGCCCCTTAAAACAGAAATTAAGCAGATTTAAAATGAACAGGCAAACTCTTTTGTGCTTGGTAAGAGAGGATTTTTATATGTTGTGAACAGTAGTTACCACAATGTTTTCTACGCATTTATGCCCACTTTACTTAACTAACAGTAATAACTTTAATGATTGTTAGCAAAGCACTGTCAAATGCTCAGCACCCCTCTCTGAAATAGCGCTTCTTCCCGAAAATTCTTTATGTGGAACCAACACTGTGTAATCAGCAGTTGCATGAAGAGGTTTGGGCAGCAGAGCAGATAACAACAGCCTCTGCTAGCTACGCAGAACCGCTGTGGCTGAAACATGCATTTTATTTCCTGATTCTGTGTAGAGCCCCCATGACATCTGGGGTTTGCTTATTCACATCTCTAGTTTGCACGGTCCTCTGAGGAAGAAATGAGAGAGCAGAAAAAAGAGAGGAGGGAAAAGGGAGAGAGGAGGGGGACAGAGAGAAATGCAGGACCTGCTTCAGTACATTTGAATTCTAACTGTTGGGGCATTCTCCTAAGTAGTGAATACTAATTATGCCGAGCGAGTGTGTCAAATCATGTCCTTTTTTTTTGTAAATCAAACAAATGTTCCCAGGAGATAGGTGGAGGCCACCAAGCCCGTTTCATTTATGATGCAACCAGAATTGAAAGCCAGGACTGGAGAGGGGATAGGCTTTGTGAATTTATTTAATTTTATGACATGTGACTTGCACCTTCAATGTTACCTTGACATAAATGCTGCAGCCTTTAGTATAATGCTTTCATTTGAACAGTTAATATGCTATTAGGGATGGCTATAGCACTTTTTAGGGACATTGAGAATAAATAAATTGTTTTGAGGGACAGGGGTTGTAGTGCTTTTTTTTTGGGAAAAATGAGAAATAGATCATGGTGCATGTGTGGTGTTGCTCTCATCCAAAAGGCCTACAGATCTTTACCAAACTCTAGCTAGGTATTTGTGAGCTATTTATTGGTGAAAATATAACAGTGCTGCTTCCAAGAGGAAGACTTGACATTCCATGTTATATTGGAGCACCACAGGCCCTCAATGATCCTGTCTTAGCTTTTAGAAGAAAGGAAATAAGTTTTTCTTTTTGTTGCGAGATTGATTTTCCTAAAGCACTCTTTTTTTTTTCTTTTTTATCCCCTCCCTCTTGCATCTCCCTCCCACCCTCCCTATCCCACCCCTCTAGGTGGTCACAAAGCACCAAGCTGATCTCCCTGTGCTTAAAGCACTCTTGTTGTTTACTAACTAGTGCCTAAACTTAGTGGGGACAAAAGCCTTTGCAACCCAGCAGTGCCTTTTCCAGTCTTTGCACTCATGCTCCTCTATGTCTCACAGACCAACCAGATGGGACTCTGGATTTGGCTCTCCCAGTCTTTGCCAATGTCTGTCACATTTTAAAATGTGATATGAACTAACACTGACATTTATTGTGCACTTATTGTATACCAGGCACTCTGCTCATCAGCTTACATGCATTATTTCATTTGGTCTCCCAATAATTATAATTTCCATTTATAGATAAGAAAACTGAGTCTTAGGAAAGTTAAGTGAATTGCTCAAAGACACATAGCTAGTAAGTGGCAGAACTGGGATTCGAACCCAGGCTAACTCCAGTGCTTATACCATTCTGCCTTTTTGTGAAAATTTATGTCCTTCCAGAAGAGAATATAATATAGTGTATCTTAGGCAGTCTTAGAAATAGAACTTTTCATTCAGCCCAAACCTTCTCTCCTCAGTGGCCCTATTTTACAGATGAAAGAACTGAGGCCTCAGAGAGGTTAAATGACTTATCCAGGATCTCAGAGCTAGTGAGATCTGGGATTAGACCACAGATACCTAGACTTCCAGTCTGTAGAGCCCCCACCACCACCACCACCACCTTAGAAAATGGTGTATTATCACACAGGTTTGCATGTACATGAAGCTAGCTGGGTTCCCTTAAACATAAGCCCTTTGTGCAGTGAAAGTTCAGCTGACCCTAGATGGTCTCAGTGTTGTCTGCTTTGTCAGGAGGTCTGACTACCTCCCTTTTTGCTTATTAGCTAATCCAGCAGTACTCATTTCAATTTGGCATCTATGTGATTTATCTACTTTAATCTTTCTGAATCTCTGACCAAAGCAACCAAGGGTGATGAAGTTGGCCATTTATGTACCAGAGACAGAGACATTTCCTCTTCTGTGGCTGACTTTGCCCTCTTGTATGAGAACCAGGGTCTGAAGAGGTGGCTTGGGTTTCTGTGTGGTGCCATTTGGAGGCTAGTCTGCTACTTGGGGGCCACAGCTTTCTAAAATATTCACAATGAAGGGTCTCTTAGGGTTAAGGCATTTCCTTAGTGATAAATACTGAGATTGTGGAAACAAAACGAAATAAACGAATAGAGATGACAAGGATGAAAACAACAGCACAACAAAAATAATACAACAGAGCATTTGGAATCAAAAAGCTACAGAACTGGGCACTAAAGGGTCATGACTTCAGGGTGAGTGCCGCTTCCTTCTCAGTTAAGCAGGGGATGGCCCTGCTTAAGCTCTCCTGTGGAGATTATAAGCACTCAGGCTTCCAGAAATTGAGATGAGATTTGAATCAGAAATAACTCTGCTTCTTAGTGTCAGCTGATCATGGAAAAGCTACTTAGTCTGTTTGGACTTCAGTTTCTTTTTCTGTAAAATGATACATATCTTACCGTGCTGGTGTGGCAATTAGGTTAAATTGGACAATGTATCTGAAAGCTTTTAGCAAATACAGCACTATACACACACCTGTTCTCCATTAATGACCAACTGATGCTTTTAGAGGGTCCTCATGAAAATGAAAATATACCTTCTGGGAGAGCAAACTAATTTAGTTATTTTTATATCCACATTACCTTAAAAAAATTGGTCTTATGATAAAGGATGGCTCTGGGTGAATAGGGCATAGGCAGGGACATTTCTTTGGGTGGGGTGAGTAGGAGACAGAAGGAGAATGAAAAGTCAGGAGCAAGAGCTTCATCTAAGCAAAGGTCTCAACAGCCAATCAATGTGAAGGTCATGGGTACAGGCGAAAAGTAAGAAGGGGTCAGTGAGGGCAAACATTTCTCATATCACTGTTTGGTCCAGGGCTGTCCTTTTGCAGGTGTCTGAGTTACCTCATGTGGTGTTTCTCAGTCACTGGGCTTTCAAGCTTCTGATATCAAAATTACTGTGGTGGGGCTTCCCTGGTGGCGCAGTGGTTGAGAGTCCGCCTGCTGATGCGGGGAACACGGGTTCGTGCCCCGGTCCGGGAGGATCCCACATGCCGCGGAGCGGCTGGGCCCGTGAGCCATGGCCGCTGAGCCTACGCGTCCGGAGCCTGTGCTCCGCAACGGGAGAGACCACAACAGTGAGAGGCCCGCGTACCGCAAAAAAAAAAAAAAAAAAAAAAAAAAAATTACTGTGGTGACTTAGCAACTTAAAGATCTTGTAGCCATCAGATAACACAGCCTCTGATATCCCAGTAGCAGGAACACTGCAGGGAAGGAAGATTGAAATGAGTTTTAACCAACATCTATATCTTCCATTTGTGTTTCACATACTATGACTTCTGTTTGGAGAGGTGAGTCTAGGTTATATTTTACATTTTCTATTTCAGAGAGAAGGGAACCTCAATTATCAGGGTGGTTTTGCCCTTATGTATAGGAAAACTCCCAGCACCCAACAGACAGGTAATAGTGATCATTATAGTGTCTACCTGTACATTATAACTTTCTTGCCCAAGTATCAAATCAGGGTTTTAAAATCTTAGAATTTAAAGACAACTTAAAGTATTTTTTATCCTCTCTATATATTTAAGCCATTCTAAATAAAAATGATATTCTCCTGCTTCTAGAAAGAGATTCCCAGAGTCCTTTGAAAACGAACTTCAATATTTTGCTAGCCTCCCAACTACATATTAAATCCCACAGCTATTAATTTTTCCCTAAATGAAAATGGAGGCTAGCTTATTGCTACACTTCTGTGGGTGATGCTTTGTGTCATACTCATATTTGCATTCCCATCATTTACCGTTGTCCCTGGCATAAAGCAAATGTTCAATTTGTGTTTGTTGAATGAATGAATGAAAAAATGCATGCATGAATGAATGATTCTTGCATCTAACTTACTCCATTGGTGTGTCTCCTTTTTAGTCAGAAAAATTCTAGTTCTTTAATGTTTCATGAGGAATCTGCCTTCTTTTGAACATCTGAACCTTTGATTGGCTCTTTACTCAATTCTAAGTTTTTCATGTTTCCCTTTGGTTTGAAGCACAGAATTGGAGATCAGTGAAGCTATCAGGTAAAAACACTAAAACTCTTCCTCATTTATAGAATGGAGTAAAAAGCTTTAGTTTTAGGAAAAGGTGGCTATAACAGACTAAAATCTAGCTTGTGGGAGTTTTGGGGGCTTAAAATGTTAGAGTTGAGAGTGATTGAAGGAATTATTGCCAAGTGTTTTTGTTCTTGGTTTTGTTGGTTTGTTTTGATGTAATGATGACAATGCAATGTGGCTAAGGCAACAGTCTTTATCTCTTAGAAATACTCATTTACAGCTTGAATGTCATGATGTCTAGGGTTTGCTTTTAAAAAAAAGGCAGGAAATGATGTGGGAGAAATCAAGGCAGTATAGATGAAGCAAGGTATACTGATAATTTTTGAAGCTGGGTTAACTGTACTATTTTCTCTACTTTTGTCAATGAGTTTTTCTTTCCTTTTTAAAAATATTTATTTATTTATTTGGATGTGTTGGGTCTTAGTTGTGGAATGAGGGATCTTCGTTGGTGTGTGCAGGATCTTTATTGTGGCACGTGGGATCTTTTGTTGTGGCATGCAGGATATTTAGTTGCGAACTCTTAGTTGCAGCATGTGGGATCTACTTCCCTGACCAGGGATCAAACCTGAGCCTTCTGCTTTGGGAGCGTGCAGTCTTAGCCACTGGACCACCAGTCCCGAGTTTTTCTTTTTAATAATACAAAGTTAAGGGTACTTCTCTGGTGATCCAGTGGTTAAGACTTTGCCTTCCAATGCAGGGGGTGCAGGTTCGATCCCTGGTCAGGGAACTAAGATCCCATATGCCTTGGGGCCAAAAAACCAAAACATAAAACAGAAGCAATATTGTAACAAATTCAATAAACACTTTAAAAATGGTCCACATCAAAAAAAAAATCTTAAAAAAAATATACAACGTTAAGAAAAATGTATGTAGACAAACCTACTTATTCTAGATGAGAAAAACCAAGATCCAGAGAGGTGAGGAGGCATGTGTAACATCACAAAGCTAGATAATGGAGAACTTGGACCAGAGGGCAAGGCTTCTATCTCCTACTCAAATGCTTTTTCCAGGACACTACATATTAGTTCAGCTTGTTGTGCACTCTCTGTAGATCTTATTCATATCATCTTCATCCTGCTTATGATAATATTAACATGCAAAGACCATTTATGATTCTAGTCTACTTCCAACCTAACTTGGTTTACTATCCCTGTGATTTTAATAAGCACAAAGATTTCCCTAGTACAGGTAATAATCAAAAGAGAAAAAAAATGTTGATATAATGCTTTCTTTTTTAACATCTTTACTGGAGTATAATTGCTTTACAATGAATCTTGTGTTAGTTTGTTTTATAGCATTCTTAGGGACTAAAATAAAACAATAAAAGAGAATAAAACACAAACACATGTGCAAGAATTTCAACTGATGAACAGTCACTAAACATATTTAAACTTTTAAACAAGAAATTGCACACTGCAACAGAATCTAAATAATGCCCCAGAAGTAAATGCTAATTTAAGTGTGTACCCAAATGACGAAATGCTTTGATAGGGCTCTGGCCTGCAGAGTCTCTGTGATACATGCAGCAGCTTGGCAGCCATCCAAAGCCCAGAGTGGTTTCAAGTTTGGAATATCTATCTCATCAGAAGCCAAAACCACCTCAGGAATTCACCTGTGCCCAGCACTTTCAGGGTTATATGGTGTTTTCCATGTTTCTCTTAAAAAAGAAAGAGCAAGCATCTCTTTTTTTGGAGGAAAGGAATAGGGGTTGGTCTAAAGAGGGGAGGAAATGGAGAACTGTGTTTGTGTAGGGGTGGGAAGAGGAAATTGTTGGGGGAGTTAATTCATTCAGGTTTAGCCCTAAGATAAATACCATGAAATGGTTAACGACAAACTGCCAGAGTGGTGTAGCCCAGAATACGAGTTTGATAGTAGAAAACCTAGGTCAGGTGACTTACTCCAGGTGTGGAGAAGTGTCTCAGGGAGAGCCTAACCAGGAAGCTCTCCTCCTGTTCTGAACCAGGGGAAACGACCTGTGAGATGGCTCTTAAACCAATTAGTGCCAATAAGGTGCTGGAGGCACTAAGAAGGAATTTCTAAACCAATGTGGAATTCAGATAGCGCTCACTCCCTTATAAGATAGGCTCAAGGATGTATCATACAACATGGGGAATATAGCCAATATTTTGTAATAACTGTAAATGAAAAGTAACTTTTAAAAATTATATAAAAATTAATAAATACACGAAAATGAAGAAGAAAACCCCAAACAAATAGCAGTCACACCCTTAAATAGTTTTCAAAACACTTTTGGATTAGGTTTAAGACACTTTAAGTGATTTGTACACATAGGCAACACATAGGTATTTTGCCCATTTTTTTCCAATCAGAATTAATTCTCTTTGCTTAAAAGATGCATGTCATCAGAATAAAATTCTTTTTTTTTTTCTAACTTTTGACTGTATCCTCTAATTCCCAGGGTGATATAAAACTTCTTAAGAGGTTATGTTAACTACGGATTTCAACTTTTAAAAAAAAATTATTTATTTATTTTTGGCTGCATTGGGTCTTCATTGCTGTGCGTGGACTTTAGTTGTGGGGAGCGGGGGCTGCTCTTCGTTGCAGTGCGGGGGCTTCTCTTGTTGTGGAGCACGGGCTCTAGGTGAGCGGGCTTCAGTAGTTGTGGCTCGCGGGCTCTAGAGCGCAGGCTCAGTAGTTGTGGTGCACGGGCTTAGTTGCTCCGTGGCATGTGGCATCTTCTGAACCAGGGTTCGAACCCGTGTCCCCTGCATTGGCAGGTGGATTCTTAACCACTGCACCACCAGGGAAGTCTCCTGGATTTCAGTTTTAAACAAGTTTCTGAGTGAGAACCAGACAGATATGAAAGCTTACTTTCAAGTGAATTGTGTATTCATTTAAAGTCAAAAAAATAAAATAAAAACAAACCCTACTCCACCCCACCTAGTATGTGACTCCAGGTCACCACCCTTGGAACATTGTGTTTTTGAGCTTTTGACTGGATTTGCTTCTGAGGTTAAGAAAGTGTGTGGCAGATGTTAGGAGGCAGTTGGGGACAGGGGGTGGGGTGCAGGGATGAAGGGGCTGCCAGATGTTGAGCGTGAGAGTGGAGTGTGAGGATAAAAGCCTGCCAGATGTCTGCAGTGCTGAGTGTCAGGGACCTGCTTTCCATGATCTTTGGAAGATGATTTACATCCCTTCAGTAGGATCTCATAAAGGTCTTACTCTTCCTCCAATAAATACTGAATCCAGGGCTCATGTAACTATTTTCTTCATGGTATCTTGCCTCAGATTATGTCTTTTTAAAAATCCAAGCTGAGGGTTATATGAATGAAAATACACGATCAACCAATATACTCATTCGTAAACAAAAGAGGGTTGGGGAGCTTTACATTTAAATCTGGTTTTCTGAATTATAAAGACAATCACCTTTTATTTTCTATTTATTTTATTTTTCCAATAAGGAATGATTTGCTTCTCTCTCTTCCCCACAATGAATTTAATAGATTTATTCATCAAGTTTTCTAAATTTAGACACCAAACTGATGTTTTTCTCCCACTGCTTAATTTTATTCTTAGCAGCACTTACATAAAGCCAGGCAGTGAAAGATATGGCAAAATTACTAACTTGCTGTGACCTGGAATGCACTGATAGAATAAAATAACAATAATGAAGATTGATGTACCAGAGAGACTTAATATCATGCACCCCTAATGAAATCTGTTTTATGCTTACAGTTTTTCCCCACAGTGCTTTTGGCTACATGTTTCTTGTGGTTTTTAGGATTCTATATTTTCCTTGTGATGCCTGGAATAGGCTCAATTCTTAGGCTAATAGATGGATCACACAAAAGAAAATATGTGGACCTTATACTTCCCTTGGATTTTGAAAACTTTACTGTTTTATAGGACTAGATTTGATTATAGCATGTAAAATTTCTCACTCTGCTCTTCTTTGAAAGGCTTAGAAATAATGGTATTTGGGAAGCTGGAGCGTGAACCAAGAGACTGGGAAGACTGAAAGAGAAGCTACATTTGTCCCAGTGGCTTCTCAATCTTCAGAAAGCCAAGGCTTGTCATTTACCACAGACCACACTTAGCAGTGTTGATCACCGTTCCTCTAGATTGCACTGACATTCATGCATTCAGTAAATAATTACTGAGCATTTAGTAGGTGCCACACTTCTAAGTTCTGGGAATATGTGGTGAAAGAAGCTTTCCTTCTTGGACTCCCTGTGTATGGGGGAAGACAGTCATTGAACAGATAATTGCTCAAATAATTATTCACAATGTGAGCAATGAGAGTATATAATAGTGGGGACTTTGGTAGATGTAATCAGATAACCGTGGAATCATGATCTGGCAATTTGGTCTCTCATCTAGGATCACCAGGCAGACTATCCACTTGGTTGGGTGAGTCAGATTTCAATGTGATGGTGTGCAAGCATTTTGTCAGGCTGTACTTTCTTCAGTACCACTGAAGAAAACTCTTTTAGCCTGTGTTCCAGATTCTTCCGGGGACAATTCCAGAGTTGGAACTGTTTTCACATCCAGGCCCTGTGTTTTTTTTTTTTAAATAAGCTTTCAATTTTAGAATAGTTTTAGATTTATAGAAAAGTTGTGAAGATAGTACAGAGAGTTTCCATATACTCCACACCCAATTTCTCATATTATGAACATTTTACATTAGTATGGTACATTTGTCACCATTAGTGAACCAATATTGATACATTACTATTGGCTGAAATTCATCTTTTTACTCACATTTCCTTAGTTTTTATCTAATGTTCTTTCTGCTCTAGAATCGCATCCAGGATACCACATCACATTTATTTGTCATGTCTCCTTAGCTCTTTGGTTGTGACAGTTTTTCAGACTTCCCTTGTTTTTGATGATTTTGACACTTTTGAAGAGTACTGTTCGGGCATTCTGTAGGATCCTCCACTAGTGGAATTTGTCTGAAGTTTTTCTTATGATTAGTTAGGGCTATGGGTTTTGGGGAGGAGGACTACAGAGGTAAAGTATCATTCTCATCACATCATATCAAGGGTACTTACTATCATATGACATCACTGTTGATGTTGACCTTGATCACCTGGCTGAGGCAGTGTTTGTTTCTCCACTGTAAGGTTACTCATTTCTCCTTTTTCCATACTGTATACTTTGGAAGGAAGTTACCACGTGCAGTCTGCACTGAAGGATTGGGGAGTTATGCTCCACTTTTTGAGGGTGGAGTATCCACATAAATTATTTGGCAGTCTTCTGCATGGAAAATTTGTCTGTTCTCCCCCATTTATTTCTTTATTAAATCATTTATTTATGTCAGCTATGGACACATGGATTATTTATTTTATACTTTGGTTTATAACCCAATACTACTTTATTTTGTTGCTCCAATTGCTCTAGCTTTGGCTTTTGGAAGCTCTTTCAGTTGGCTCTTGTGCCCCTTAGACATACGCACATCATTGTGTGTGTACGTGTTTTCTTTTTGTAAGTTTTTGGAGTGCTTCATTACTTGCTGGCACTACAAATGCTCCAGGCTCATCTTGTATATTACCAGCTACAGTCCTAGACTCAGCCATTTCTCCAAGGAGCCCTGGTTTCTTTTATTGGAGAATGGTATTAGAAACTGACACCTGTCTGTGCCTCTGGTTTGTTTTGCATACTATAAATTACCTGTGAAATAGTGATTTAACAGAAATGTGGGGTGGAGAAGGAAGTCTGAACTTCAGAGACAGGCCTTATTTCCATTTCCTATATTTCCCACTTATTAACAGCAGAGTTCTGGGCAAATAATTTGGTCTCTCATGATCTCAATTTTCTCATCTATAAAATAGGCATAATATTACTGACCTTACAGGGTTGTTTTGAGAATTAGCAAAAAAAAATATTTATAATGGGTCTGGCACACAGCATCTCTTCAAAAAGTCATTTATATGGAGTGGTAGGTCCATATGGGTGTCACCACCCTGGAGTTGTCTGAACACCAAGGAAAATAAATGTTTATTTTTTTAAATTGTATAAACAAAACAATATTATCCATGAAGGAAACTTAAAAAAGAGGATGTTTTACTTACAATTCTATTACCCTAACATATGTTCCCTTTAGTCCTTGTCATTATGTATTTGTTTTAAAAATATTTTCATCACATTGCATATAATAAGAGAAATAATGTTTCACCATAGCATATATAGTAATAATAAAATAGCAGCACTTATTGAGTGCTTGTCTTATACTCAACCTTTTACATGAATTATTACAATTTCCATTTTATAGTTGAGGTAACTGAGGCACAGAGGGGCTAAGTACCTTCCTAGAGGGCACTCACCAAGGAGAGGGGAAGACAGGGTTTGAACTGAGGTCTGTCTGACGCCAGAGCTTGAAATGCTTAATTATTGTTATATTTTCTCTTTAATGCAGACACACACACACACAGTCACATATACACACACATATGCATGTATTCATTTCTTTATGCAACACATACTGAGCATCTACCATGCTAAAGGCAATGAATGATGTTGGTGATAAAAAATGCATTGTTCGTAGTCCCTGTTTTTAAAGGTTCTCAGGATTTTATAGGGGATATTGCACACAATGACTGCAATGCAATTCTATGTGTAATAAATACTATTTGAACCATACAGATTTCAGTCTTTGGAAAAAGGAATGATTATATCTGCCCAGTGACGCCAGGGAGAGTTTGATGGAGGAGGTGACATTTGAACTGGGACTTTAAGGATGATGGGCCAGATTTAAATAGGTACGCTTGTGGATAGTAAAGGTATTTCAGCCAAATGGGGTAGTAAAAATAAAGCTGCAGAGGCTTGTGGGAAATTAGATCACTGAACAGCAGTTATTCATTTCATTCCCCAAACTGCTTGGGGGGGAGCATCCTCCCTTACCCTCAGCGTCTTTGGTCTTGGCCTTGTGACTTTCTCAGGCCAATGGAAGTGACATCATGATACCTGTGAGCAGAGGCCTTAAAAGAGGCATGATAAGTTTCTGCCAGCCCTCTTGGAGCTTCTTCCTTTTGTCTTAAGAAAAGCATGTTTCAGGTAACAGTTACTCCTTCAGCCTGGGACCCAGTATGAAGGCACACGCAAGCAGACCTGAAAGTGACCTGGCCTGAATCCAACCCGGCCCAGATGAGCCCAGCTGAGATCACATAACCTTTGGCAGATATGCAGACTTGTGAGTGTAAAATAAATGTCAGTTGTTAGGAATCCATGATATTTTGGGGTGTTTGTTATGCAGCATAATCTCAGCAAAAATGTGATTAAGACAGGCCAGAAAAGACAAATTAGAAGAGAAGGTAATTGTCCAGTTTGGCTGAAGAATATGCATGCATGCCTGTAAGAAGAATTTACACTTAAGATGAAAATAATGAGTAAAATGACTTGTACTTTGTTGGATTTTGGCTGCCAAGATGATTTTATAGGTATCTTATGTAGGATTTAAGAAAAAATCTACAAAGTTATGGACTTGGAATAAAAGCACAGACTATCTTGGGTATTTTTCCTTCTCTCCCCACCACTTCTGTGCTCTTTGAGCACATACCAAGTGAACAATGGGGACATGGGTCTTTCCCCCAAGGACTTTATAATCAGTTTAATAAGCAAGATAGATATACAAATAGGAAATACAAGGGGAGTTTTTGTAAACAAGAAAGTAGCAGGATTTAAGGTAAAGAAGGACTCTGATACCATTCTAGCTTAATAACATAAAGGTTATATGCTAGCAAGAAGTTAATCACAACAGTATGAATGGGTATGATTCATTCATAAATATCCTCTCCTGAGGACAGTTAATTGCCACGGGTCCCCTACTCTTTCTACTTCTCCATCTTCCAAGTCCAGGAACATAAATGCAAATTGCTGATGATTGACAAGCCACCTGGACCCTAGTGGGAGGAAATATAATGTTTCAAAAGCAAAATGAAAGAATAAAAATTGAGTGAGTGTGTGGCTCCATGGGAAAGGACCACGAGGGCATAGCTTTTTGGGAAAGACCTAGAGTGTAGAACTAAAACTAATGCTGGGCAGGGGATGGGTGGCATAGACTAGAGAGGCCTTTCTTTCATCTCCATCCATTTTGGACTCAGGTTGGAAAATGTCGCTCCAACTTCACATTAAAGACTGTTTCCTCCTGGTTTTGTTGTTGTGTTTACTGTCAGTAAGGCCATTTGGTTATAAACTATGCCACCCCAGCCTCTTACTTGCAACTCATCTATATATTGTCATGTCTAAAGAGCTTGTCTCCTTCTCAGCCTTCAGGACACGCCCTTGTATTACATGTCTCCTTTTATGAGAGACGAACTTGTATCGTTACTTTTCATCTAATGAATTCTGCACCATGGAGTAAATTTACAACCATAACTTTCCTCTGGCTTAAAGATGAGGGAAAATTTGTGTCTTTGGTACATCATTCTGGAGTGTTTCTAGCACTGCCTCAGCCTCCAGTGAATCAACCCTTACTTTTTCCAGGGTGGGCAGGAGAAATATAAGGTCCTCCAGCTGAGTTCTGACTAAGCACTGCCCCGATCCCCTCATTGGTGTGACCACAGGGACTGCAGCCATAAACAAGCTCCATAGGAAGTCTTGCCATTAAAGAACTATAAAACATATTTTACCAACATTTGTTGAACACGTGCTATTTGACAGGCATTGTGGTAGGCATAGCAAGGGACACAGAATGAATAAGACATGGTTTTCTCCCCCATGGAGGTTTATAATCAAGTGGAGAAATAGATAGGCACAGAAGCAACACAGGATGTGGGAAGCTGAGTGGAAGGACAAGTTTGAGCATGGGCCAAATAGAGAACCACCCAGTCTGTAGGTTCCAAATTGGAACGTAGTATAACGGAAATCCTATTCTAGTCACATGGAAAGCCAGAAGAAGACCCAATGGAGGAGACTGATTTAAAACATTATCCTAGCAGGGTGGTCAAAGCTGAGGTACCCTATACTGATCTGGGGAGAGAAGAATAGGCCCAACTGGATAAAAGGTCCTCTTTTTAAAACCCCATTTCAGCACCTATTCTTCCTAACTTCCTATTTTTGTTTCACCTCCCAAGGCACTGGCTAGAAGACTCTAGAACATTCTTTGCCTGTGGGATAAAGATGGTATGATTTTACTGGGCCTCAGATCAGAACCAAGTGGGTTTGTACTTTAAGCAACAAAACTCCTGCACTCACCATGAGCTAGTTTCCTTTTGGATTGAATAGAAGTGAAGGAGTTAGCACTCCATTCCACCATGTAGATGCTAAACTCCTTTCAGCTTCAGTGAGCTCTTATGTAGATCATCTTGGAGATCTGGTAGCAAAACACCACTTGCTAATAGTTCATTCATTTTTTTTTAAAGTAGAACAGTCTTGGAAGACAGGCCTGGGAACTAGGCTTATAGGCTGGAAAAAAAGACAGGGATTCAGGCAGCAGCTGTTTTTAATGTGCTTAGAGACTACATATGTTCTATGTAGAGAACACACTGCACTCAGTAAGATCGTAAAATATGCATGCGAGTGTGGTAAGAACATGACAGTAAAAATGGTGCTGCCAACACAATGGAAACACTTTGCTGCTAAACCATGTGGCTTCATGTCTCAGAACATGGCAGCAGGATATATACACACACACACATAGTTGAGATTTGTTGTGTTCTAAGGCCACAATCCTCTACTTTCCCCACATGTTTAATATATAACACTAATAGTATTGCTAATGGTACCCTCTAAACTCTGGGGGGAATGCAAGGCTCCCTCTGCCCCCAATCTATGGAATAGTTTAAGGACAACATAGTTAAGGACAAAATCCTCAGAAACGGGCAATTTGCCATACTAGCAAAGTTTTGAGAAGGGAGGGTAAATGGTGTCAAATGAGGTAGATGGACCTAGAGTCTGTCATACAGAGTGAAATAAATCAGGAAGAGAAAAACAAATACCGTATGCTAACACATATATATAGAATCTAAATAAAAAAAGGTTCTGATGAACCTAGGGGCAGGACAGGAATAAAGACGCAGACATAGAGAACGGACTTGAGGACACGGCGGGGGGGAAGGGTAAGCTGGGACGAAGTGAGAGAGTAGAATTGACATATATATGCTACCAAATGTAAAATAGACAGCTAGTGGGAAGCAGCCACATAGCACAGGGAGATCAGCTCGATGCTTTGTGACCACCTAGAGTAGAGGGGTGGGATAGGGAGGGAGGGAGGGAGACGCAAGAGGGAGGGGAGATGGGGATATATGTATATGTATAGCTGATTTACTTTGTTATACAGCAGAAACTAACACAACATTGTAAAGCAATTATACTCCAATAAAGATGTTAAAAAAACCAAAAAACTAAATAAGCAATCCTTTAAACTCTCATTCAGTGCACCTTAAAAAATTACGTTTTTATTTTAATAAACTTTTCATTTTGAAATGGTTTTAGATTTACAGAGAAGCTGCTAAGATAGCACAGAGAGTTCCCTTGTACCCCTCAACCAGTTTCAGTTTTCCCTCATGTTGCGATCTTACAGTATTATGGTACATTTGTCAAAAATAGAAGACCACATTGGTAAATGACTGTTAACTCTAGACTTCATTTCACCAGTTTTTCCATTAATGTCTTTTTCTATTCCAGGATCCAACCTAGGATACTATATTCCATTTATTTGCCATGTTTCCTTAGTCTCCTCTGGTCTGTGACAGTTTCTCAGTCTTTCCTTTTCACAACCTTGACAGTTTGAGGATTATTGGCTAGGTGTTTTGTAGAATGTAAAAAATAAATGCCGTGCTTTAAAATGAGGCCTGATCCTCTCTTACTTGGGAGAAACTGCTTTCTGTCTTGGAAGCCCAGAGAAGAACCATGGTCGATTCTAGGGGAGAAAAGGCATAGAGGAGGACACTAGGCCTCCTCCCACTCTGGTCTTCTGCTCTGGGGATGAAGAGCACCTGATGACCATAGGTGGTCCAGTATATTTGAGGGCAACTCCCAGAGTCAATGGTCTAACCCGGTACACATCAGAATTACTTGGGGAGCTTCTAAAAATACTCAGAACTCACACCAGACCAATTAAATCAGAATTTCTGGAGACGTGGTCCAGGCCTGGGTATTTTTTTTCTTTTTTTAAAAATTTTTATTGGGGTATAGTTGATTTACGATGTTGTGTTAGTTTCAGGCGTACAGCAAAGTGAATCTGTTATACATATACATATACCCACTCTTTTTTAGATTCTTTTCCCACATAGGCCATTACAGGGTACTGAGTAGAGTTCCCTGTGCTATACAGTAGATCCTTATTAGTTATCTATTTTATATATAGTAGTGTGTATGTATCAATCCCAGTCTTCCAATTTATCCCTCAACCCCCCTTATCCCCTGGTAACCATAAGTTTATTTTCTACATCTGTAACTCTATTTTTGCTTTGTAGATAAGTTCATTTTTAGCCTTTTTTTAGATTCCACATGTAAGCGATATCATACGATATTTGTCTTTGTCATGGACAATCTCTAGGTCCATTCATGTTGCTGAAAATGGCATTATTTCGTCCTTTTTTTACGGCTGAGTAATATCCCATTGTATATATGTACCACATCTTCTTTATCCATTCCTCTCTTGATGGACATTTAGGTTGCTTTCATGTCCTGGATACTGTAAACAGTGCTGCAGTGAATATTGGGGTGCATGTATCTTTTTGAATTATGGTTTTCTCTGGATATATGCCCAAGAGTGGGATTGCTGGATCATATAGCAGCTCTATTTTTAGTTTTTTAAAGGAACCTCCATACTGTTCCCCATAGTGGCTGTACCAGTTTACATTCCCACCAACAGTGCAGGAGGGTTCCAGGCCTGGATATTTTTCAACAGCACACCAGGTGATTTTCTTCCTTCCTTCCTTCCTTTCTTTCCTTTCTTTTTTCCTTTATTTTTTAATTAATTTATTTTAAAAAAATCTTTATTGGAGTATAATTGCTTTACAATTGTGTGTTAGTTTCTGCTTTATAACAAAGTGAATCATTTATACATATACATATATCCCCATATCTCCTCCCTCTTGTGTCTCCCTCCCACCCTCCCTATCCACCCCTCTATGGGGACACAAAGCACCGAGCTGATCTCCCTGTGCTATGTGACTGCTTCCCACTAGCTATCTATTTTACATTTGGTAGTGTATATATGTCCATGCCACTCTCTCACTTCTTCCCAGCTTCCCCTTCCCCTCCTCGTGTCCTCAAGTCCATTCTCTACATCTGCGTCTTTATTTCTGTCCTGCCCCTAGGTTCTTCAGAACCATTTTTTTTTCGTAGATTCCGTATATCTGTGTTAGCATACGGTATTTGTTTTTCTCTTTCTGACTTACTTCAGTCTGTATGACAGACTCTAGGACTATCCATCTCCTACAAATAACTCAATTTCCTTCTTTTTATGGCTGAGTAATATTCCATTGTATATATGTGCCACATCTTCTTTATCCATTCATCTGTTGATGGACACTTAGGTTGCTTCCATATCCTGGCTATTGTAAATAGAGCTGCAGTGAACATTGTGGTACATGACTCTTTTTGAATTATGGTTTTCTCAGGGTATATGCCCAGTAGTGGGATTGCTGGGTCGTATGGTAGTTCTATTTTTAGTTTTTTAAGAACCTCTATACTGTTCTCCACAGTGGCTGGATCAATTTACATTCCCACCAACAGTGCAAGAGGGTTCCCTTTTCTCCACACCCTCTCCAGCATTTACTGTTTGTAGATTTTTTGATGATGGCCATTCTGACTGGTGTGAGGTGATACCTCATTGTGGGTTTGATTTGCATTTCTCTAATAATTAGTGATGTTGAGCATCCTTTCATGTGTTTGTTGGAAATCTGTATATCTTCTTTGGAGTAATGTCTATTTAGGTCTTCTGCCCATTTTTGGATTGGGTTGTTTTATTATTTTGAGCTGCATGAGCTGCTTGTATATTTTTGAGATTAATCCTTTGTCAGTTGCTTCATTTGCAAATATTTTCTCCCATTCTGAGGGTTGTCTTTTGGTCTTGTTTCTGGTTTCCTTTGCTGTGCAAAAGCTTTGAAGTTTCATTAGGTCCCATTTGTTTATTTTTGTTTTTATTTCCATTTTTCTAGGAGGTGGCTCAGAAAGGATCTTGCTGTGATTTATGTCATGGAGTGTTCTGCCTCTGTTTTCCTCTAAGAGTTTTATAGTGTTTGGCCTTACATTTAGGTCTTTAATTGAGTTTGAGTTTATTTTTGTGTATGGTGTTAGGGAGTGTTCTGATTTCATTCTTTTACATGTAGCTGTCCAGTTTTCCCAGCACCACTTATTGAAGAGGCTGTCTTTTCTCCATTGTATATTCTTGCCTCCTCTATCAAAGATAAAGTGACCATATGTGTGTGGGTTTATTTCACACCAGGTGATTCTAATGCGCATCCAGGATGGATAAGAGCAGACTTAGCTAGAAATAAAGAACATAATTGCCTAAGTATCCTAGATATAGCCAGGGAGAAGGAGTAGGCCACAGGCATGCAGTTGGTCAAGGATTTGGGATTTGGGATCCTGGAAAAGGCTCTTTATCACAGATTTAATTGACAGTATTATTCTATTTACTTACTTTTCTTAACTAGCTTGACAACTAAGTGCCAAGCAGTGGATTTGTTTCCTTAATCATCAGTCTGATGTGAGACTAAAACAAATGAGATTTGGAACCCTGTTCCTCCTTTAGTTGTCTAGTGACTAGAGCTGACCATTTGGAGATGCAATCTATTGCTCAGGTAAAAACACTGAACTGGGAATTGGGAAACTGGGTTTTAGTCTTAGGGCTTTAAAGCCATTTGACCACTGGTTAGTTAAGTCACTAAATTTCTCTAAAACTCAGAACACTCACCAGAAAAATGAAGGGTTTGAATTAGGTCACCACTGAGGTCTCATCTGGCTCTAAAATTCTATGTTTCTTATAAGTCCCAGTTTGTTCCTGACTAAATGTTCGTCCTTAAGTGAGCCACTTTATCATGCTAGGCCTCATTCCCATCTGTTAAATGGAAATAGGGATATCTCACTTCAGGGTTGTTGTGGGCAGTAATTGAGATCATTCTTTCTGAGGTATTGTACAATTCTAGCTATAATGTTTTCTGAAAAGGTAGGTGATTTTTCCCTCTCTTGGGGATCCTTGTATCACCATTGTATATCTTTCCCATACCACATAAATGCCTCCCAAGCACTCAATAAATGTTTGTGGATTGAGTAAATGGCATAATTTGAGGATAAAACTTTAGACAACATAGCAGTGGATTGCAAGAGTGGCTTCCAATTAGATTCACCTGAGATGCTTTAAAAATCATGATTCTACTATTGCCCCACAGACCATCAAATTAGAATCTCTGGGTTTGGGATCCAGGTGTCAGATTTTTTTTTGTTTGTTTGCTTGTTTGGGATCTCCAGATGATTCCAATGTGTAGCCAAAGGTGAGAACCGCAGCTTAGGATGGCTGGTTTTTCTTGCTTAGCAAGTTGAAGAAATAGATGGATCAAGTATTAAAGATTGCCCAATTCTTTTTTTAAAAAATAAATTTATTTACTTTTTTACTTAAAAAATTTTTTTTGGCTGCATTGGGTCTTTGTTGCTGCACGTGGGATTTTTCTCCAGTTGCGGCGAGCGGGGGCTACTCTTTGTTGAGGTGTGTGGGCTTCTCACTGCAGTGGCTTCTCTTGTTGCAGAGCACGGGTTCTAGGCACACAGGATTCAGTAGTTGCAGCATGTGGGCTCAGTAGTTGTGGCTCATGGGCTCTAGAGAGCAGGTTCGGTAGTTGTGGTGCACGGGCTTAGTTGCTCCGTGGCATGTGGGATCTTCCTGGGCCAAGGCTCGAACCCATGTCCCTTGCACTGGCAGGCAGATTCTTAACCACTGCACCACCAGAGAAGTCCAAGATTGCCCCATCCTTTAAGGACATGGGTTGTATCTTTATCTACCACAACACTTAGCTCAGGTGCATGGCTGGAACTCAACGCAAACTTGTTGAATTGGATGGAATGAAAGAAGAATTCCTAGATCACCATTTACTCCCTTAACCATTTCACTCACTGTGTGATACAATGAGAAAGGCAGGGGAAGTCAAGGATTCTAAACCCCTTGATTGTATTCTCACTACAACACAGGTTCAGTTTTAAAAAATGATTCTTACAATTTAATGAATCTAGTTTGAAAAAGGGCTCCTCCCTTATTTCACCCCCACTCTTCATCCTCTTGTTGATTGGGCTCCATAGTCCTGCAGCTGATTGAAGCCTGGGGATGGGGAGCAAGGTAAGCGTCAGCTGGAGGTGGTGGCATTTTCAAGAGCCAGCGTTACTGCGATGAGCCCAGGGCATGTCACTGCTTCAAGGTGTTTCATCTACTGACCAAAAGGTACCTGATTTGATCTCCACACTCCTTAGGTTCACAATGCTTTATTTATTCCCATATGAAAAACATATTTTTAAAAAGATTCTGAGATGCTCCTCTTATTATTAATACAGGTGCTTACTTAGTTCCAGATAAATACAGACACCCCCCCCCCTTTTTTGAATGAGTTGTAGCTTTATATGAAGCTAATGGAGCAAGGCAATGCTCAAACGTCAAATTAAACTGCACAGCTCTGTAATCACTCAGACTGACATGGCATAAAAGGATAATTAGTAGTTCATTACATGGAACATTGTTTGTTCAGCTAAATTGATTTCTCAGCTGCCCATGTTTTCTGTTTACTTAGTAAGCGCTCCACTGCACATTTTTATTTGAGAGCTAGGAAATCCCTTTCCCTGAACTTTTTTTTTCTCGATCAGTGCAGTTTTAAAATATTATTTGCTTGAGCTGGGTGAACCTCTGAATGACATACAGGTGTACGGTAACAATCACGAGTGTGGATTGATGCACGGAACATAAAACCGGCTGTGGTTAGAAACCTGGGAGACTCTCTCTAAAGGCTGGGATGTACCCCGTGGCTCTGTATCTGGAAATGCTTTTGTGGCTGTTTGCTTTTCAACTTAAGAGTGAACTCCCCTCTCAGAAAGGGAGGGAGGGAGAGAGAAATTGGAATAAACACTAAATCCCTTGACGTTCGAAGTGGAAATTTTCCAACAAAGTTTTCTTCATGTTGCCTGCTAACGCCAAGATAAAGAAAACAGTGGCTGTTTTAGGATTTCCTGTGTCCCTGTGCACCAACAGCAGGGTTTAGGGAAAAAAAAAAACAAATGCTGACTTCAAAACTTTCTGAAATTGCTACCTTATAACGATAACGTGAGTTTTCTAGGTTGGTGCAGCACAGCTATCCATAGAACATGCCTGTCGGCTGTTTCCATGTCCATGGCAATTCTCCTTCCTGGGGAGTGAAGCAGCCACATAGATTTTACTGGTCAAATATAGGCATTCAGATGCGTGGTCTTTGACACCATCAGCACCTGCCTCCTAATGCGTAGCTCACCCAGGGTTTTGCCATTGGCTTGCTCAGCTCTGCTTGACCTATAGGTTAATGCATTGACCTGAATGGCACCTTGGCGTTGTGACAGTCACAAAGGCAGGAGAGACACCAGTTCTGCAGCAAGTTCAGGCTTTGGGCACATGATGAAATATAAATCCGGGCAGGGTGTCAGGCTGGTAGTTCTGCCACAAAGATTCTCAACATCAATTAGGTTTTGCTAGTCCTTGGAGGAACTTAGAAATCTGCTGTTTGAAATTAAATATTTATGTTGTCTGTATTAAGTGGAGAACGTGGGTCCATGTGAAGAGAGGGGAGGTCTTTTGAGGCTGGGCAAAGAAAAGCTTAGTGGCTCACCCTGGTTAAGAATTCTTTCAAAATACATGTGTACAGCTGGAGTTCATGCTAGTGGAACTAAAGATTGTATTAAATTCCACCACAACAAGTTCTGGTTTCTTTCCTTGGCCCATTAGAAGGCTCCTATAACATAAACATGACATATTGAGCAGGCATTTCTCAGTTACCAATATTAATGGAAGGAAATAGAACCTGCATGAATGAAATCCATAGATAATCCCAGAGGCTCACCTGTGCTTTTTGATTTAATCTTCTTCCCTAGCAACATTTGGTGCTGGAGTCAGAGTTGAAGGTATACTCAGAAGAAGAGAATCCCATCTTTTGAAGAGAGTATGGACATATTATAGTTGCATTCTTCAGCAAAGACCCTTTATTTTCTGTAAAGAAAGTAATTTGGGGGTCAAAATCCTGGGCAGGCCATTCTCCTATAGGCTTTGAATGTGAAGACCAGTCAGAGTGAAGATCTGTGATTACCTGGTTTGTATTGGGACATTGCTCAGGTTAAAACAATGCTAGCTAATGAATGTGCCCATCATGAACTGAAGCCTACTGTGTGTCTGGCACTGTGCTATGTGTTTTACATCTGTGATTGTGGTCCCTTCCCTCCCAACTTTAATTGCAGATTTCCTTTTCCTTCTTTGGCTAGTCCCAGTACTCTACGTTAAGGCAATGGGGCGGTTATCAATATAAGACTGTCCTTTATTCCTGAGCAGTACCTGCCACCTGGAGGTTTGCCTGTATGCTTGCTCACCTGTTCTACCCTCTTTATATGCTGCAACCTCCCTGGGTTCTCTTGGACAGGGCTTGGACCTTCTGGCTCCCTTTTGTCATCCTCTATTTCATTTTTCCTGTTACTGTTTTCCCTCAGTTTTGACAATCTGATTAGCTATTGCTGGTACCCCATCCCCCAACCCCCCTGCTAATGTGGGAATATGGGCTCAAACATAGCCCAATTCCTAAGCAGATGCCTATAAAGGCAGAATGAAAGTAAGTAGTCCTCCCCAACTTGCTCTTGCAGTGTTTTATCAAAGTTCTGCTGCTAAACTGAATTATCTGAAGGTCTTGTTACAACTCATGAATTCCTGTTTACACTAGCTCTCCTTGGCTGCCAAAGAGACCTGTAAACTGCTTCTCTAAGGGCAAATCCTGGGCACCATATATCTCTCTCCTTTATCACAGACTCTCCTCAGCCCTCTTACATTGGCCCAGGATACAGGGGTAAGATTCTGTCCGGATGGTCCTTCCCCTGTGCCTGAAACAATGCCTGGCATGTAACAGATGCTCAATAAATACTTGTTGAATAAAGTCCGGCATACTTGTCTAGACTGGGGAAGGGTCCTAACCTGTTAACACTTATGTCTCTGCCTTTGCTCTCAGGCTGGGATCCTGCCTTGCTTGGTCAGGAACTCTGCCTGGTTTCCAGTTCCTCATCTGCCATCACCTTTGGAGATGCTTTCCTCCAGCTCATTTCACTCTGCCCTGTCTTGCTCTGTGTGGCTAAGAGGACTATGATGTCTCATTCCTGAGTTTACAAAGCTGAGTTACAACAGCTTTGCCCTCCAGTTTCTCATTTGAATCTCTTGGCTTTCATCTGTGCTCCAAACTGCTGAGAATCTGAATGTTTGCTCTAATCACTGCTTCTCACATATGACTTTGGTTTTGTCGCCATCTTGCTCTCACCTTGATGCTGGCCTAAACCACTAGGTCTTGCTTCATATTCCCCAGGAAGAAGCATTTGGAAGCTAAACCCCAACAGAGCCTGAAGAAGGCAAGTTGACTTTTCATCTCAAGCACAGTTTCCAGTGCAGTCATGTGCCATGGATGTTTGCTGCCACTCCCTCAGGCATTAGTGAATCAGGAAGTATGTTGGTTCCCTTGACCCTTGCTGGTGAAGACCAGTCACATAGCTAAATATATTAAGGCCCATTAAACTGCAAAATCTGGTTGTAAAGCAAACCAAGGAAAGCAAAATTTACAAGATTCCCAGCTTGAGACACAGTCTAGAACTGATATGGGAAAATAAGTGTAATAGAAGCCTCAGAATTAAAAAGGAAATTCCACTCTTATGTCCTAGCTATTGTTGGGCTTTTTGATAGTAGGTGTGAGTACATGAGTGTAAATAATTTGCATATATTTATACTCCAATTACTGGTTTATAGATGATATATAAAAAATGTAGGTGATATTTATATTTTACTTTAATGAAAAGTTATAAAATAAGTAATATTTATTCAAGAACCTAGAATAACTCGTTTGGATTTACTTGGATGATTAGGCCAGGAACACATTATATACATATATATATATATATATATATATAATATAGTCTCTCGTCTCTGAAAGAACAAAGTGCTAGTTCTGCAGCATTTCAATCTGTCAAGAAAATATATATGAGCATGTTTTTCTTTTGAAAGGCATATTATTATGTACCCAATAAATCAAAATGAGCTCTTCTGAGTGACTTACATCTGTCAAATAAAATTTGATCCCATGTATATATATCACCTGTTAAACAAATCCAATGTGGGGACAAAACTAATTCAGTTATGTAATGCTTTTAAGAACAAAAATTAAAATAGATGTTTATATCATAAAACTTGTTTATAAAAGAAATACACTCTATAATATGGATAATTCATACTTTATTTAATCATGCTGCTATTGATGGACATTTAAGATTATGTGATTATAAACAATGTTTATATTTGTATCCATGTGGAAATATTTCTGTAAATTTAATTGTCGGGACTTCCCCGGTGGCGCAGTGGTTAAGAATCAGCCTGCCAATGCAGGGCACATGGGTTCAATCCCTGGTCCAGGAAGATCCCACATGCCGTGGAGCAGCTAAGCCCCTGTGCCACAACTACTGAGCCTGCACTCTAGAGCTGGCAAGCCACAACTACTGAGCCCACGTGCCACAACTACTGAAGCCCATGCACCTAGAGCCCATGCTCCACAACAAGAGAAGCCACTGCAATGAGAAGCCTGCACACTGCAAGGAAGAGTAGCCCCCGCTCACGGCAACTATAGAAAGCCTGCGCGCAGCAACGAAGACCCAACGCAGCCAAAAGTAAATAAATAAATTTATTAAAAAATAAGTGAGGGGCTTCCCTGGTGGTGCAGCCGTTCAGAGTCCGCCTGCCGATGCTAGGGGATACGGGTTCGTGCCCCGGTCCGGGAAGATCCCACATGCCGCGGAGCGGCTGGGCCCGTGAATCATGGCCGCTGAGCCTGCGCGTCCGGAGCCTGTGCTCCGCGGTGAGAGAGGCCATGGCAGTGAGAGGCCCGCGTACCGCAAAAAAAAAAAAAAAAAGTGAAATTGCTGTTTTAAAGAGATTGTGCATTTTAATTGATAGATATTGTGAGATTTAAGCTCCAACCAACACTGCATGAGAATGTGCATAACCTTATACTATCTCCACTACAGGACTTCTGTTTTTTGCTTACTTGGTGATCAGTGAACATAGTTTCCTTTGGATTTATTTATTTATTCTTACAATTTTGCTGACTTAAGTATAATTGACCTACAATATGCTTGACATGTGACTTCGTGTGTTTATGTATGGGTTGTGTATGAGAAACTATCAACACAATCAAGCTAATAAACATTACTATTGCCTCTAAAAGTTTCCTTTGCCCCTTTGTAATTCTTCACTACCTCTTCCATCCCCTCCCCACACTGTCCCCAAGCAACCAGTGATCTGCTTTCTATCATTATTCTATTTTCTAGTCTTTTATTTAAATGGAATTAAATTGTTTTCTTTTTAGTCTGGCTTCTCCTACTCTGTATAATTATTGTAAGATGCATCCATGTTGTTGTTTGTATCAACAATTCATGCCTTTTTATTGCTGAGTATATATGTCCATACTATAGGATATACCACAATTTATTTTCCATTTGCCTGTTCATGAATATTTAGGCTGTTCTCAAATGTCTTGGTTATCAGAATTGTGTGCCTACATGCTTTTATTTTTCTTGGGTACCCAAGCATGAAAGGGCCAGGTTGTATGGTAGGTTAATGTTGAACTTTTAAAGAAACAATCAAATGGTTTTCCAAAATGGTTATAACATTTTACATTCCCACAGTGAGAGTTCCAGTTGAACCACATCCTCTCCAGCACTCTGTCAAGTTTTAATTATTTTAGTGGATGCGTACTGGTATTGCATTGTCATTTTAATTTGCATTTTTTTAATGACTAATGATGTTGAACATCTCAGGTGCTTAACTGCCATATACATATCTTCTTTGGTGATGAATTTTTTGCCCATTGTTTTATTCAGTGGTTTGTCTTATTATTGAGTTGTAAGAATTTTTTATATCTTCTAGGTACATGTCCTCCATCAGATATATATGTTCTGTAAATATTTTCTTCCAGTCTGTTGGCTTGTTTTCTCCTCCTCCTCCTTCTTTAACAGTATTTTATGAAGAGCAGAAGTTTTAAGTTTTGATTAAATCCATTTTATTGATTTTTTTCTTTTATAATTTGTGTTTCTGTGTTGTATCTAAGAAACCTTTGCCAAATCCAAGATCACTTGCTGACTTTGAAGCTAGAGGAAGAAGGCTAGGATCCAAGGAATCAAGTATTCTCTAGGAGTTGAAGGCCAGAAAATGGATTCACCCCTAGTGCTTCTATAAAGGAAAACAGCCTTGCCAAACCTTGATTTTATCCCAGTGAGACACACATCAGACTTCTAATCTATAGAACTTTAAGATAATAAATCTGTGTTGTTTTAAGCCACAAAGTTTGTCATAATTTATTACAACAGCAATAGAAAACTAATACGGCATAGTTTATCTAATTTTAGATTTTGATTTTCCTTAAAAGTATGTAGAAATAGAATTAATTTTTATATATTGGTCTTGTATCTTTCAAACATGCTAAACCTTTCCTACTTTCCATGGAATTTTCTATATAGATGATCATGTGATCTTGTATGAATAAAAACATTTTTTTACTTCTTTCCAATCTGCATACTTTTTTATTTCTTCTTCTTGCGTTATTGTACTGGTTAGAACCTCTAGTACAATGTTTACTGGAGGTAGTAACAGTGAGTACCCTTATTTTTTCCTGACCTTAGGGGGAAAGCATTCAGTCTCTCACCGTTAAATATAATGTTAGCTGTAGGCTTTTCATAGATGCCCTTTAACAACTTGAGAAATTTCCTCCTATTTTAAATTTGTTGAGAGTTTTTATTAGAAATGGATTTTTGGTCTTGTCAATTTTTTTTTGTCTTTTTCATTATTGAGATGACCATATGGTCTTTTTTAGTTTGCTAATATGATGAACTACATTGATTGACATCAAATGGTAAAGTAATCATATATTGCTGGCATAAACCACATTTGGCCATGATTATGTTATCCCTTTTATTTAACATTGGGTTCAAGCTGTTAAAATTTTATAAAGAATTATTGCATTTAGGGCTTCCCTGGTGGTGCAGTGGTTAAGAATCTGCCTGCTAGTGCAGGGGGCACAGGTTCGAGGCCTGGTCCAGGAAGATCCCACGTGCTGTGGAACAGCTAAGCCTGTGCACCACAACTATTGAGCCTGCGCTCTAGAGCTGGTGAGCCACAACTACTGAGCCCACGTGCCACAACTACTGAAGCCCGCATGCCTAGAGCCCATGCTCCGCAACGAGAGAAGCCACCACAGTGAGAAGCACACGCACTGCAATGAAGAGTAGCCCCTGCTCACTGCAGCTAGAGAAAGCCTGCGCGCAGCAATGAAGACCCAATGCAGCCAAAAATAAATAAATAAATAAAACTATGAAAAAGAAAAGAATTATTGCATTTATATTACTGAGGGATATTGGTCTGTCCTTTTCTTGAATGTCTTTGTCAGGTTTTGATAACAAGGCAATGCTGGCCTCATAGAATGAGTTGGGAAGTATTACCCCCTTTTAAATTTTCTGAAAAGTTTGTGTAGAATTGATATTACTTCTTTTTTTTTTTTTTTTTTTGCAGTACGCGGGCCTCTCACTGCTGTGGCCTCTCCCATTGCGGAGCATAGGCTCCGGACGCGCAGGCTCAGCGGCCATGGCTCACGGGCCCAGCCGCTCTGCGGCCCGTGGGATCCTCCTGGACTGGGGCACGAACCCGTGTCTCCTGCAACGGCAGGCGGACTCTCAACCACTGTGCCACCAGGGAAGCCCCGATATTACTTCTTATTTAAATGTTCAGTAGAATTCACCAGTGTAGCCTTCTATGCCTGTGGTTTTCTTTGTAAGAAGGTTTTAAACTACAAATTTAATTTCTTTAATAAATATAAGCCTACTGATGTCTATTTCTCCTTGAGTAGACTCTGACAGTTTGTGTTTTTCAAGAAATTTTTCCATTTCATCAAAGTTGTAGAATTTATTGACGTAAGATGTTTATAACATTTCCCTTCTATCATTTTATCATCTGTAAGATCTATAGTTATATCTCACATTCTTTTTTTTTTTTTTTGCTGTACGCGGGCCTCTCACTGTTGTGGCCTCTCCTGTTGCGGAGCACAGGCTCTGGACGTGCAGGCTCAGTGGCCACGGCTCACGGGCCTAGCCCCTCCACGGCATGTGGGATCTTCCCAGACCGGGGCACGAACCCGTGTCCCCTGCATCGGCAGGTGGACTCTCAACCACTGTGCCACCAGGGAAACCCCTCACATTCTTGTTATTGGAAATTTGTGTCTTTTTTCTATTTCTTGATCAGTCTGACTATATCAATCAATTTCATTGATATTTCAAAATAATCACTTTTTTTTCCACTGGGTTTTTTTCTGTTTTCAATTTATTTATGGTTTTAAAATTATTTCTTCTCTTTTGTCCATTTTGGGTTT
Organism: Lipotes vexillifer; assembly: GCF_000442215.2. NCBI lineage: Eukaryota > Metazoa > Chordata > Mammalia > Artiodactyla > Lipotidae > Lipotes > Lipotes vexillifer. The sequence goes on along the minus strand of NW_006796752.1, from coordinate 1,873,343 downwards.
AACTTGCTCTTTTTCTCATCTTATAACATGGAAACTGAAATCACTGTTTTGAGACCTTTCTACTTTTCTAATATAACTGTTTTAGTGCTATAAATTTTCCTCTAAGTACTGCTTTAGTAGCATCTCGCAAATTTTGATAAGGCATGCTTTTATTTTCTTTCAGTTTAAAGTGCACTCTGATTTCCCCTTCGATTTATATTCTGATCCACGGATTACTCAGAAGTGTATTATTTAGTTTTCAAATTTTGGATTTTCTACTTATGTTGTTGATTTCTAATTTAACTCCATTTTAAAGAACATACTTGTATGATTTGAACCTTTTAAAATTTATTGAGACCTGCTTTATGGCTCAGAATATGGCCCATCTTGGTAAATGTTCTCCATGCACTTGAAAAAAAAATGTAGTCTGCTGTCCCTGGTTGGAGTATTCTGCAAATGTTAATTAGGTCAAGTTGGTTGATAGTGTTTTAAATCCTTCTAGATTTTCTGTCTACTTCTTTTATCAATCCCAGAGGCAAGTTTTTATTTTTTAAAAAATGTTGATAATATATTGTGGATTTATTTATACATTTGAAAATAAAATATTTAAATACATTAATTATAAATTATGTGTTTATTTTTATTTTTAGTTCTACCAGTTTTTGCTTTATGTATTTTGAAGCTCTGTTAGGTTCATAAACATTTGTGATTGTTATGTCCTCCTAGCATATTGACCCCTTTATACTGGTATAGTGATGACAGTAGATTTCTTTCAATTAGAAAGAAATTATATGCATGGCATATAATTTTCCATTATTTTACTTTAATCTATTTCCGTCTTTCTATTTAAAATGAGTTTACTTCAGGCAGGATATAGTTAGGTTTTACTTTTTTATCCAATCTGATGAGCGGGAATAGAAACAGTACCCTTGTGAGTTCTTAGGCTTATTTTTACTTATTTATTTTTTTTGCGGTATGCGGGCCTCTCACTGTTGTGGCCTCCCCTGTTGCAGAGCACAGGCTCCAGATGTGCAGGCTCAGAGGCCATGGCTCACGGGCCCAGCCATTCTGCGGCATGTGGGATCTTCCCGGACCGGGGCATGAACCCGTATCCCCTGCATCGGCAGGTGGACTCTCAACCACTACGCCACCAGGGAAGCCCAGGCTTATTCTTTTTAATCATTTTGGGAGTTTATTTTGCCGGTCTCAGGTTTTTTTACAAGCATGTGCTGATCTGAAGGCTCAAGGGGAGGTCTCTGCAGATCTCCAGAGTTTTCTTCATGCAGATTTCTCCTCTCTAGTTCTCTGCCCTGAAAACCCTAGCCAACATGGCTTCCTAGACTTTCAACTCCATTTCCTCAGTCTTTTCAACTCAGGAAGATTGCCAGGCAACACTTGGGTTCTCCCTGAATTGTGACCTGGAATCTTTTTCAAGGCAGTAAGTTGGGACCATTCTTGGTCTTATCTTTTTTATTTCTCTTCTTTCAGATATCACTTTCTTGCACTATCTCATTCTAATGTCCAAAAGTTTTTGTTCTAAATACATTTATTTTGTCTAGTTTTTAGTTGTTTTGGGCAGAGGGTAAATCTGGTCCTTGTTACTCCATCTTTGCTGGAAGTGGAAGTTTCAAATGGAACTTGGATATGACTTAAATTTAAAAATTTCCTTATTTCTAGTGATATCAAGCATATTTTTGAAGGTTTGTTAGATATTTAGTTCTTTTAATGACTTAATCTTTATATATTTGCCAGTATTATATATATATATATTTTTATATTAAGTTGTAGGAGTTAAAAATATATTCTGGGTATAAAATCTTAGTCTGTTTTATATGATGAAATATTTTTTCCCAGTCTATTATTTGGTTATGGTGATTTAGAGGTATATGTACTATATGTTCTGATATGGAAAGAGCTTCAAGAAATTTTCAAGTTAAAAAAAAAGTAAGATGTAAGATAATCCATATAGTATGATTCCATTTTAGTAGAAAACTGTTATGCATAATATGTGTATTATGTACACTGAACAGAATGTCCACTAGAATGTAAGTTCCTTGAGGCCGGGAGCATTCTTCTGTTCATTGTTGTATTTCATTGCCTGTAACAGTACATAGAAGATAGTTAGCAGTGGGTGGTCAATATAACTTGCTGAATGATTGAATTAATAATCTATGATGTTAGGACTTCCCTGGCGGTCCAGTGGTTAAGAATCTGCACTTCCAATGCAGGGGGTGCAGGTTCGATCCCTGGTTGGGGAACTAAGATCCCACATGCCACATGGCACAGTCAAAAAATAATAATAATAAATTTAAAAAAAATCTATGATGTTACTACATTTATGTAAAATAACTATATAGGTACAAGTTATGTGGAGGAGGTTGCATGTATAGCCATATATATTCATTTATATTTTTAAATGCGTAGAACAATGTTTGGGAGAATATATACTAAACTGTTACCAGTGGTTATCTGTGGGTTATCTGTTGGGTGGAAGGGAAGTGAAAATAGACATTTACTATTACTTGATATATTTCTGAAATCGGATGTTCATATAATCATTTATTTTAATAACAAAAATATATATCAGTAAAGAAAATAATTATCTCAATTCTGATCAAAGATATTTAAATTTGAAGATCCTATGTCCTATATCATTAAGCACTATTTTTGCCAAGGAGATTTTAAAGGGACACTTAAAACAGTCCTTTAAAAAGTAAGACACAGGCACTTCTTATAAAGAAGTGCAAACCAGACTTGGAATATGGCATAAATAAAATATGGGTGCATGGTGAATAGGAACACAAGCACTTTTTTCTATCATCAGGCTTTGGGCAAGAAGATCCAGATGGTAGTGTCATAGTGGGTAGATCAGTGGGCTCGTAACAGGTATCACTGAGAGGACACTAGAAATTACTTAATAAGGGAACCAATAATCTGATATCCAGGGATGAAATTGAGTCAGGAACTAAAGAAGAGCAAGATGCAATCCTACTGATGGACTGAGTTATGAGTCATCAAGCAACCTGGATGATTTTTCTTGCTGGATTTTATTGCCCAGCAGTGCCTGTGGCAGTTGTTATATTTGGGGTTATTATGAAGGTTCCAGGTGTCTCCAATTAGGCAAAACCTATCGTTTTGAATCAGCTTCATAATTAATATTGTCAAAGAGGAATGTATTATGTGAAGATCCAGATTTCATTCAATAAGAATTTATACAATGCTTATAGCACACAAAGATCTGGAGTAGGCTCTGTCAAGAATACAGCAACAAATTAGGCATGTACCCTCTTCCCTAATAACAGGCTCTTGGAGGTGAATCAAAACATGAACATAAATTGCCATGAAAGGATTAAAGTGATGAAGATACAAGATTATTATTATTATTATTATTATTTTTGTGGTATGCGGGCCTCTCACTGTTGTGGCCTCTCCCGTTGTGGAGCACAGGCTCCAGACGCGCAGGCTCAGCGGCCATGGCTCATGGGCCCAGCCGCTCCGCGGCATGTGGGATCCTCCTGGACCGGGGCATGAACGCGTGTCCCCTTCATCAGCAGGCAGACTCTCAATCACTGTGCCACCAGGGAAGTCCCTAGAATATTTTTAATTTCATTTATTGTGTTGTTCATCATTGTTTGTTTGCTCTTTAGTTCTTCTAGGTCCTTGTTAAATATTTTTTTGTATTTTCTCCATTGTATTTCCATGATTTTGGATCATCTTTACTATCATTACTCTGAATTCTTTTTCAGGTACACTGCTTATTTCCTCTTCATTTGTTTGGTCTGGTGGGTTTTTACCTTGCTCCATCTGCTGTGTGTTTCTCTGTCTTCTCATTTTGCTTAACTTATTGTGTTTGGGGTCTCCTGTTTTGCAGGCTGCACGTTTGTAGTTCCCATTGTTTTTGGTGTCTGCCCCCAGTGGCTAAGGTTGGTTTAGTGGGTTGTGTAGGCTTCCTGGTGGAGGGGACTAGTGCCTGTGTTCTGGTGGATGAGCCTGGATCTTGTCTTTCTGGTGGGCAGAACCGAGTCCAGTGGTGTGTTTTGGGGTGTCTGTGAACTTATTATGATTTTAAGCAGCCTCTCTGCTAATGGGTGGGGTTGTGTTCCTGTCTTTCTAGTTGTTTGGCATGGGGCATCCAGCACTGGAGCTTTCTGGTTTTTGAGTGGAGCTGGGTCTTAGCGTTGAGTCGGAGATGTCTGGGAGAGCTCTTGCCAATTGATATTAAATGGGGCTGGGAGGTCTCTGGTGGTCCCATGTCCTGAACTCAGCTCTCCCACCTCCGAGGCTCAGGCCTGACACCCAGCCCGAGCACCAAGATCCTGCCAGCCACATGGCTCAGTAGATAAGGGAGGAGAAAAAAAGAAAGAAAGAAAATAAATAAATTAAAGAAAATAAAGATTAAAATAAAAAAATACTTTAAGATAAAAAATTTAAAAAGTAATAAAAAATAAAAGAAGAGAGCAACAAAACCAATAAAGAAATCCACCAATGATAACAAGTGCTAAAAGCTAAACTAAGATAAACATATAAGTCAGAAACTAGTCAGTCGCATATAGCATACCCATGTCTACAGTTGCTCCCAAAGTCTACCGCCTCAATTTTGGGATGTTTCATTGTCTATTCAGGTATTCCACAAATGCAGTGTACATCAAGTTGATTGTGGAGATTTAATTCTGCTGCTCCTGAGGCTGCACGGAGAAATTTCCCTTTCTTTTCTTTGTTTGCGCAGCTCCTGTGGTTCAGCTTTGGATTCGGTCCTGCCTCTGCATGTAGGTTGCCCTCTCATGTCTGTTCTTCACCCAGACAGGAGGGGTTAAAGGAGAAGCTGATTAGGGGGCTCTGGCTCTCTCAGGCCAGGGGGAAGGAGGTGTACAGTAGTTATAATTGGAATGTGGCATGAGCCTGCGGTGGCCGAGGCCAGAGTGACGTTGCAACAGCCTGAGGCGTGCCATGTGTTCTCCTTGGGATCTTGTCCCTGGATCACGGGACCCTGGCAGTGGCGGGCTCCACATGCTCCCGGGAGGGGAGGTTTGGATAGTGACCTGTGCTTGCACACAGGATTCTTGATGGCTGCAGCAGCAGCGTTAGCGTTTCATGCCTGTCTCTGGTGTCTGTGCTGATAGCCGTGGCTTGCACCCATCTCTGAAGCTTGTTTAGGTGGTGCTCTGAATCCCCTCTCCTCACGCACCCTGAAACAGTGGTCTCTTGCCTCTTTGGCAGGTCCAGAGTTTTTCCCACACTCCCTCCCAGGTAGCTGAGGCTCACTAGTCCCTCAGGCTGTGTTCACGCAGCCAACCCCAGTCCTCTCCCTGGGGTCTGACCTCCAAAGCCCGAGCCTCAGTTCCCAGCCTCCACCGCCCCGGCGGATGAGCAGACAAGCCTCTCAGTCTGGTGAGTGCTAGTTGGCACCGATCCTCTGTGCAGGAATCTCTCCACTTTGCCCTCTGCACCCCTGTTGCTGTGCTCTCTTCTGTGGCTCTGAAGCTTTGCCCCCGTCCACCCACCATCTCTTCCAGTGAAGGAGCTTCCTAGTGTGTGGAAACTTCTCCTCTTTCACAGATCCCTCCCAGATGTGCAGGTCTGACCCTATCCTTTTGTCTCTGTTTTTTCTTTTTTCTTTTGTCCTACCCAGGTATGCGGGGAGTTTCTTGCCTTTTGGGAGGTCTGAGGTCTTCTGTCCACGTTCAGTAGGTGTTCTGTAGGAGTTGTTCCACATGTAGATGTATTTCTGATGTATTTGTGGGGAGGAAGGTGATCTCCACGTCTTACTCCTCCACCATCTTGAAGGTCCTCCTGGCAGTGAGTCTTGATGAACAAAAATATCTTCTACCACATTACTCCTCTGTACTACATTTTCTCAACCCTAAGACTTCATGTCTTAGAGGAAAATCTTGAGAATTTAAAGCATTTCTGGAGAACAAGGAATAGGGTACAGGAATAAAGAAGATGTTCTGAGAGAAGCTGGGACTATGGGAGAAAATTCAAATAAAGGAATCTTCAGGATAAATGTGAGAGAGGATTTTTTAATTTAGCCATATACCCAATAAGGTAGTTGGTAGGAATGCTGTGAAATCACAGAATTTTATTTTTCTGTGCAGATGATATTATCATATGCTTGTCACGACTAGGCTATTACTGTAAATTTTTTAAAAGAAGAAAAATGAAAAAATTTTGATCTAATGTCATCTTTATTTCAGAAAAAAGATAAGAACACTAATTGTTAAGACTGACAAAGAATTAATTTCTAGTTGCATTGAGAGGAAAAAAATTAGCAGACTATCAAAATTATAACCTTAACATGATTGAACTCATTACTCTTGAAATGTGGAGCAGATACTTTGTGTTGGTTTTTTAGTTTGTTTATAGAGCTGGAAATGACTTTAGCATGTTAATATTTTATCAAATCAAAATTAATACATTATGTTTTGAGAATCAAAATGTAAATGCCATTATATATGTTATAGCATGTGTTTTATTTTTTATAAAAAAACACAAGCTTATTGACAAAACTTTCAAGTAGTACAAAAAAGTACAAAGAAAGAAAAAATTACTTATAAATAACCTAGCAGAACATTTGGTGAACACTATCTTTAGTCAACCCTATATGCATGTATAGAGATTGACAGATGAACTGAGAGGCAGGGCGATAGATAAATAGATAGATATAGAAATAATTTTATAAGAATGAAATCATACTATGTCAGCTATTAGAAATATATTTAATTTTACTTTACTAGATTTTTTTTTTTTTCTGTACGCGGGCCTCTCACTGTTGTGGCCTCTCCCGTTGCAGAGCACAGGCTCCAGATGTGCAGGCTCAGCAGCCATGGCTCACGGGCCCAGCCGCTCCGCGGCATGTGGGATCTTCCTGGACGGGGGCGCGAACCTGTGCCCCCTGCATCGGCAGGCGGACTCTCAACCACTGCGCCACCAGGGAAGCCCCAATGTTAATCTTTTTTTTCAGTACTTGTGTCAGAAACTGTGCTAAACTCTTTACAAACATCATCTACCATATCCTCATAGCAACTTTATGAAGTGGGTACTATTATTTCCATCTTACAGATGAGGAAACTAAGGCCAAAAGAGCCAGAGCTCAGACCCCAGAGCCCATGCAGTCACTGTGCTGTGCAGCCTACACCCACATTCGTACACCTTAATTTCTGGCATAAGGAGATGTTTATGCTCATCTTTTAATTCCCCTGTCCTAGCCCTCCGCACTCCCTCCAGCTCTACAGCTAGGAGATATCTTTCTCCTTCTTTCTCTCTATCTCACACCCTGTCTCAGTCTCTCTCTCTCTCTCTTATCTCTGTCTGTCTGTCTGTCTCTCTATCCTCTATCATCTTCATAAGGTCATACTGACACTCTCAGTTTCAACCCAGTACCTCAGGGTACATTCTTGTCTTCCTCCTTTCATATTTGTACCTCCTACAAGGAGAAATCTGGCTGTCATATTTTGAGCAATATATTTACTCATTTGCTGAAGCCTAAAATATGTTTACCCACTTGTCTAAACTCACACAAATTAATTTTAGAATTGCTAAGCCATACTACTGAAAAAAGAAAATTTACTAACCAGAGTTTAGTATTTGTTTATAGTTCTTTTACTTTTCTTTTTTGGTGAAATTTAAATACAGTGCACAAATCCTAAGTATACAATCTAATGAGTTTTGACAAATGCCTACACTTATGTACTCCACACCTCTATCAACATACAAAATCTTTCCATTATCCCAGAAACTTTCCTTATGTCCATTACCAATTAATCCCTTCCCTCAAAGCAATATCTTTTCCATTTTTTTCACCTTAGTATAGTCTTGCCTGTTACAGAATTTTATATAAATGGGATCATATATCATGTATATTTTTGTGTCTGGCCTCTTTCACATAATGTGAATAATGTCTGAGATTTGTGCATGTTGTTACATGTATTCATGACTGTTAAATTCGCTTTAAGTTTTAGTAGTTGCTCTGTAGATTCTTTAGCGTTTTCTACATACAAAATCATATCATATGTGAATACAGACAGTTTTACTTTTTCCTTTCCAATCCATGTACCTCTTATTTATTTCTTCTTGCTTTCTTGCACTAGCTAGAAACTCCACTACAATGTTGTATAAAATTGATGAAATCCTTTCCTTGTTCCCAATCTTAGCGGAAAAGCAGTTAATATTTATCATTAAATATGATGTTAGCTGTAGGTTTTTTGTAGATGCCCCTTTATCAGATTTAGGAAGTTGATTTGTTTTCCTAGTTTGCTAAGAACTTTTATCAGGAATGGGTATTGAACTTTACCAGGTGTTTTCTGTATTCATTGAAATTATTATGAGTTTTCTCATTTACTCTGATATTATGGTCTATTACACTGATTGATTTTCAAATGTTGAACCAACCTTCCATTCCTAGATAAACCTTACTTGGTCATGCTGCATTTTCTTTTTTATACGTTGCTGGGTTTGTTCGGCCAATATTTTTTCACCATTTTTTTTTAACATCTTTCTTGGAGTATAATTGCTTTACAATGGTGTGTCAGTTTCTGCTTTATAAAAAAGTGAATCAGTTATACATATACATATGTTCCCATATCTCTTCCCTCTTGTGTCTCCCTCCCTTCCACCCTCCCTAACCCACCCCTCTAGGTGGTCACAAAGCACCGAGCTGATCTCCCTGTGCTATGCAGCTGCTTCCCACTATCTATTTTACGTTTGGTAGTGTATATATTGTCCATGCCACTCTCACTTTGTCACAGCTTACCCTTCCCTCACCCCATATCCTCAAGTCCATTCTCTAATAGGTCTGTGTCTTTATTCCCGTCTTAACCCTAGGTTCTTCATGACATTTTTTTTTCTTAAATTCCATATATATGTGTTAGCATATGGTATTTGTTTTTCTCTTTCTGACTTCACTCTGTATGACAGACTCTAGTTCCATCCACTTCACTACAAATAACTCAATTTCATTTCTTTTTATGGCTGAGTAATATTCCATTGTATATATGTGCCACATCTTCTTTATCCATTCATCTGTCGATGGACACTTGCTTCCATGTCCTGGCTATTGTAAATAGAGCTGAAATGAACATTTTGGTACATGACTCTTTTAGAATTATGGTTTTCTCAGGGTACATGCCCAGTAGTGGGATTGCTGGGTCATATGGTAGTTCTATTTGTAGTTTTTTAAGGAAGCTGCATACTGTTCTCCATAGTGGCTGTACCAATTCACATTTCCACCAGCAGTGCAAGAGTGTTCCCTTTTCTCCACACCCTCTCCAGCATTTATTGTTTCTAGATTTTTTGATGATGGCCATTCTGACCGGTGTGAGATGATATCTCATTGTAGTTTTGATTTGCATTTCTCTAATGATTAATGATGTTGAGCATTCTTTCATGTGTTTGTTGGAAATTTGTATATCTTCTTTGGAGAAATGTCTATGTAGGTCTTCTGCCCATTTTTGGATTAGGTTGTTTGTCTTTTTGTTATTTAGCTCCATGAGCTGCTTGTAAATTTTGGAGATTAATCCTTTGTCAGCTGCTTCATTTGCAAATATTTTCTCCCATTCTGAGGGTTGTCTTTTGGTCTTGTTTATGGTTTCCTTTGATATGCAAAAGCTTTGAAGTTTCATTAGGTCCCACTTGTTTATTTTTGTTTTTATTTCCAAATTTCTAGGAGCTGGGTCAAAAAGGATCTTGCTGTGATTTATGTCATAGAGTGTTCTATGTTTTCCTCTAGGAGTTTGATAGTTTCTGGCCTTACATTTAGGTCTTTAATCCATTTTGAGCTTATTTTTGTGTATGGTGTTAGAAAGTGTTCTAATCTCATACTTTTACATATACCTGTCCAGTTTTCTCAGTACCACTTATGGAAGAGGCTATCCTTTCTCCACTGTACATTCCTGCAACCTTTATCAAAGATAAGGTGACCACATGTGCATGGGTTTATCTCTGGGCTTTCTATCCTGTTCCATTGATCTACATTTCTGTTTTTGTGCCAGTATCATACTGTCTTGATTACTGTAGCTTTGTAGTATAGTCTGAAGTCAGGGAGCCTGATTCCTCCAGCTCCGTTTTTCGTTCTCAAGATTGCTTTGGCTATTCAGGGTCTTTTGTGTTTCCATACAAATTGTGAAATTTTTTATTCTAGTTCTGTGAAAAATGCCATTCGTAGTTTGATAGGGATTGCATTGAATCTGTAGATTGCTTTGGGTAGTAGAGTCATTTTCACAATGTTGATTCTTCCAATCCAAGAACATGGTATATCTCTCCATGAATGTGTATCATCTTTAATTGCTTTCATCAGTGTCTTATAATTTTCTGCATACAGGTCTTTTGTCTCCTTAGGTAGGTTTATTCCTAGATATTTTAGGAATAAATGTTTTTGTTGCAATGGTAAATGGGAATGTTTTCTTAATTTCACTTTCAGATTTTTCATCCTTAGTGTATAGGAATGCCAGAGATTTCTGTGCATTAATTTTGTATCCTTCTACTTTACCAAATTCATTGATTAGCTCTAGTAGTTTTCTGGTAGCATCTTTAGGATTCTCTGTGTATAGTATCATGTCATCTGCAAACAGTGACAGCTTTACTTCTTCTTTTCTGATTTGGATTCCTTTTATTTCCTTTTATTCTCTGATTACTGTGGCTAAATCTTCCAAATCTATGTTGAATAAGAGTGGAGAGAGTGGGCAACCTTGTCTTGTTCCTGATCTTAGTGGAAATGGTTTCAGTTTTTCACCATTGAGGATGATGTTGGCTGTGGGTTTGTCATATATGGCCTTTATTATGTTGAAGAAAGTTCCCTCTATGCCTACTTTCTGCAGAGTTTTTATTATAAATGGGTGTTGAATTGTGTCAAAAAGATTTCTCTGCATCTATTGAGATGATCATATGGTTTTTCTCCTTCAATTTGTTAATATGGTGTATCACGTTTATTGATTTGTATATATTGAAGAATCCTTGCATTCCTGGAATAAACCCCACTTGATCATGGTATATGATCCTTTTAATGTGCTGTTGGATTCCGTTTGCTAGTATTTTGTTGAGGATTCTTGCATCTATGTTCATCAGTGATATTGGCCTATAGTTTTCTTTCTTTGTGACAACTTTGTCTGGTTTGGTATCAGGGTGATGGTGGCCTCGTAGAATGAGTTTGGGAGTGTTCCTCCCTCTGCTATATTTTGGAAGAGTTTGAGAAGGATAGGTGTTAGCTCTTCTCTAAATGTCAGATAGAATTCACCTGTGAAGCCATCTGGTCCTGGGCTTTTGTTTGTTGGAAGATTTTTAATCACAGTCTCTATTTCAGTGCTTGTGATTGGTCTGTTTATACTTTTTTTTTCTTCCTGGTCCAGTCACAGAAGCTTGTGCTTTTCTAAGAATTTGTCCATTTCTTCCAGGTTGTCCATTTTATTGGCATAGAGTTGCTTGTAGTAATCTCTCATGATCTTTTGTATTTCTGCAGTGTCAGTTGTTACTTCTACTTTTTCATTTCTAATTCTATTTATTTGAGTCTTCTCCTTTTTTTTCTTGATGTGTCTGGCTAATGCTTTATAAATATTGTTTATCTTCTCAAAGATCCAGCTTTTAGTTTTATTGATCTTTCCTATCGCTACTTTCATTTCTTTTTCATTTATTTTTGATCTGATTTTTATGGTTTCTTTCCTTCTGATAACTTTGTGATATTCTTGTTCTTCTTTCTCTACTTGCTTTAGGTGCAAGGTTAGATTGTTTATTCGAGATATTTCCTATTTCTTAAGGTAGGATCGTATTGCTATAAACTTCCCTCTTAGAACTGCTTTTGCTGCATCCCATAGGTATTGGGTGGCTGTGTGCCCATTGTCATTTGTTTCTAGGTACTCTTTTGTTTCCTCTTTGATTTCTTCAGTGATCACTTCGTTATTAAGTAGTGTATTGTTTAGCCTCCATGTGTTTGTATTTTTTACAGATCTTTTCCTGTAATTGATATCTAGTCTCACAGCATTGTGGTCAGAAAAGATACTTGATACAATTTCAATTTTCTTAAATTTACCGAGGCTTGATTTGTGACCCAAGATATGATCTATCCTGGAGAATGTTCCATGAGCACTTGAGAAAAATGTGTATTCTGTTGTTTTTGGATGGAATGTCCTATAAATATCAATTAAGTCCATCTTGTTTAATGTATCATTTAAAGCTTGTGTTTCCTTATTTATTTTCATTTTGCATGATCTGTCCATTGGTGAAAGTGGGGTGTTAAAGTCTCCTACTATGAATGTGTTACTGTCGATTTCCCATTTTATGCCTGTTAGTATTTGTCTTAAGTATTGATGTGCTCCTATGTTGGGTGCATAAATATTTACAATTGTTATATCTTCTTCTTGGATCGATCCCTTGAACATTATGTAGTGTCCTTCTTTGTCTCTTGTAATTGTCTTTATTTTAAAGTCTGTTTTGTCTGATATGAGAATTGCTACTCCAGCTTTCGTTTATTTCCATTTGCATGGAATATCTTTTTCTATCCCCTCATTTTCAGTCTGTATGTGTCCCTAGGTCTGAAGTGGGTCTCTTGTAGACAGCATATATATGGGTCTTATTTTTGTATCCATTCAGCCAGTCTGTGTCTTTTGGTGGGAGCATTTAATCCATTTACATTTAAGGTAATTATCGATATGTATGTTCCTATTCCCATTTTCTTAATTGTTTTGGGTTTGTTATTGTAGGTCTTTTCCTTCTCTTGTGTTTCTTGCCTAGGGAAGTTCCTTTAGCATTTGTTTTGAAGCTGGTTTGGTGGTGCTGAATTGTCTTAGCTTTTGCTTGTCTGTAAAGGTTTTAATTTCTCCATCAAATCTGAATGAGATAATTGCTGCGTAGAGTAATCTTGATTGTAGGTTTTTCTCCTTCATCACTTTAAGTATGTCCTGCTAGTCCCTTATGGCTTGCAGAGTTTCTGCTGAAAGATCAGCTGTTAACCTTATGGGGATTCCCTTGTGTTATGTGTTGTTTTTCCCTTGCTGCTTTTAATATGTTTTCTTTGCATTTAATTTTTTTTTTTTTTTTTTTTTATCGGTACGCGGGCTTCTCACTGCTTTGGCTTCTCCCATTGCGGAGCACAGGCTCTGGACGTACAGGCTCAGCAGCCATGGCTCATGGGCCCAGCTGCTCCGTGGCATATGGGATCTTCCCGGACCGGGGCACGAACCCACGTCCCCTGCATCAGCAGGTGGACTCTCAACCACTGCACCACCAGGGAATCCCCTGTATTTAATTTTTGATAGTTTGATTAATATGTGTCTTGGCGTGTTTCTCCTTTGATTTATCCTGTATGGGACTCTCTGTGCTTCCTGGACTTGATTAACTACTTCCTTTCCCATATTAGGGAAGTTTTCAACTATAATCTCTTCAAATATTTTCTCAGTCCCTTTCTTTTTCTCTTCTTCTTCTGGGACCCCTATAATTCAATGTTGGTGTGGTTTAATGTTGTCCCAGAGGTCTCTGAGACTGTCCTCAGTTCTTTTCATTCTTTTTTCTTTATTCTGCTCTGCAGTAGTTATTTCCACTATTTTATCTTCCAGGTCACTTATCCGTTCTTCTGCCTCATTTATTCTGCTATTGATCCCATCTAGAGTATTTTTCATTTCATTTATTGTGTTGTTCATCATTGTCTGTTTCATCTTTATTTCTTCTAGGTCCTTGTTAACTGCTTCTTGCATTTTGTCCATTCTATTTCCAAGATTTTGGATCATCTTTACTATCATTATTCTGAACTCTTTTTCAGGTAGACTGCCTATTTCCTCTTCATTTGTTAGGTCTGGTGGGTTTTTATCCTGCTCCTTCATCTGCTGTGTGTTTTTCTGTCTTCTCATTTTGCTTATCTTACTGTGATTGGGTTCACCTTTTTGCAGGCTGCAAGTTCGTAGCTCCCGTTGTTTTTGATGTCTGTCTCCAGTGGCTAAGGTTGGTTCAGTGGGTTGTGTAGGCTTCCTGGTGGAGGGGACTAGTGGCTGTGTTGTGGTGTATGAGGCTAGATCTTGTCTCTCTAGTGGGCAGGTCCACGTCTGGTGGTGTGTTTTGGGGTGTCTGTGAACTTATTATGATTTTAGGCAGCCTCTCTGCTAATGGGTGGGGTTGTGTTCCTGTCTTGCTAGTTGTTTAGCATAGGGTGTCCAGCACTGTAGCTTTCTGGTCATTGAGTGAAGCTGGGTCTTGGTGTTGAGATGGAGATCTCTGGGAGATTTTCACCGTTTGATATTACGTGGAGCTGGGAGATCTCTTGTGGACAAGTGTCCTGAAGTTGGCTCTCCCACGTCAGAGGCACAGCACTGACTCCTGGCTGCAGCACCCAGAGCCTTTCATCCACATGGCTTCTGTGATCCTAAGCCCTTTTAAGTCAGGAACTGAGGGAGATTCTGGAACTGTTCTTGCTGTATTCACCAGCACCAATAGACAATGGCATCTGCAAATCCTCTCCAAAGATGATTCATTCACAGCTTTATCTCTGCTAGTGTTGGAGGGTCGCCTGCAGAGGCGGGGGCAGCTGTGGCTCACCAAGGGACAAGGACACTGGCAGCAGAAGTTCTGGGAAGTACTCCTTGGTGTGAGCCCTCCCAGAGTCAGCCATTAGCCCCACCAAAGAGTCCAGGTAGGGTCCAGTGTTGGGTTGCCTCAGGCCAAATAACCCTCACCATTTTTATTTTTATTTATTTTTGAATTTTATTTTATTTATTTATTTTTTATACAGCAGATTCTTATTAGTTATCTATTTTATACATATTAGTCTATATATGTCAATCCCTATCTCCCAGTTTATCCAACCCCCCACTCCCACTTTTCCCCCATGGTGTCCATACATTTGTTCTCTACATCTGTGTCTCAGTTTTTGCCTTGTAAACAGGTTCATCTGTACCATTTTTCTAGATTCCACATATATGCATTAATATATGATATTTGTCTTTCTCTTTCTGACTTACTTCACTCTGTATGACAGTCTCTAGGTCCATCCATGTCTCTATAAATGACTCAATTTTGTTCTTTTTATGATTAATATTCCATTGTATATATTTACCACATCTTCTTTATCCATTTGTCTGTTGATGGGCATTTAGGTTGCTTCCATGACCTGGCTATTGTAAACAGTGCTGCAGTGAACATTTGGGTGTGTCTTTTTGAATTATGGTTTTCTCTGGCTATATGCCCAGTGGTGTCACCATTTTTATATGTATATTCATTTGATTGTATTAGTCTGTAATTTTTGTTTCTTGTAATATGTTTGTCATGGTTTGCTATCAGGTTTTGGGTGGTCTCACAAAATGAGATGAAAACTCTTCTTTTTCAATATTTTAAAAGGATTTGTATAAGATTGGTGTCATACCTTCCTTAAATGTTTGAGAGGATTTATTGGTGTAATCATCTAGGCCCAGGGTTTCCTTTGTAGGATGTTTTTTGATCATGAATTCAATTTCTGTAATAGGTACAAGGTTATTCAGATTTTCTATATCATTTGTCTCATTTTAAGTTGTGTATTTTACAAGAAATGGTTTCATTTCATCTATGTTGTAAAATTAACTGGTGCAAAATTACCTTTTAATGTCTGTGTTATTTGTTGTTGTAACTTCTCTTTTGTAAATGATATTAATAATTTTAATTTCCTTCCTCCCTTCCTTCCTTCCTTCTTTCCTCCTTCCTTCCTTCCTCTCTCCCTCCCCTCCTTCCTTCCTTCCTTTCATTTTCTGGTTAGGGATTTATAAATTTGGTTGATCTTTTCAAAGAATTAGCTTTTGCTTTTGTCAAATTTGTCTAGTGTTTGTTTCACATTTCATTGATCTCTGCTCTTTATTTTTTTCTTCTTTGCCCGTATCTAAAATTTACTATTTTAAACCTTAAAATTAGAACTTGAACGTTGATTGTAAACTTTTTCTCTTATTTAAGATATGTATTTGACACCATAAATTTCCATCTAAGCACTGCATTAGCCATGTCCCATAAATTTCCTATAATGTAAGTATCATTCTAGTAAAAATAATTTATATTTTCTCTGTGTTTTCTTTAACCCATGGATTATTTAGAATTGTGTTGTTTAATTTCCAAATATTTGGTGGCTTTTCTTGATATCTTATTACTATTGATTTCTAATTAATTCCTTTATGGTTACAGAATATACCCTGTAAGATTCCAATCTTTTAAAATTTATTGAGACTGAGTTTATGGCTCAGCATATAGGTATTATTTTAGTAAATATTCCATGTATACTTGAAAAGAATACATATTCTGAAAATTTTGAGTGTTCTGTAAATGTCATTATGTTAAAGGAGCTAATAGTGTTATTCAGCTCTTTTATATTCTTACTCATTATTTTAGCAGTTTTTCTATCAATAACTAAGAAAGGGATGTTAAAATCTCCAACTGGTCAGTTTTTGCTTTATATATTTCACTTGTCTGTTACTTAGGTGCATACACACATATGATTGTTATGTCTTCCTGATGAATTGACTCTTTTAGCATTATGAAATTTATCTCTATCTCCAACAGTAATCCTTACATTTCTTACAGTTATTTTTTTCTGATATTAATATAGCCACTCTACCTTTCTGTTGCTTCCTGTTTTTATAGTATATGTATTTTTTCATCATTTTACTTTTAACCCATCTGTGACTTTACCTAAGGCATTTATTATGTGCAGCATACAACTGAGTCTTACTTTGTTGTACAGTCTATCAATTATGCCTTTTGATTACATATTTAGTCTATTTATTTTCAGTGTGATTATTGATATGGCTGTATTTTTGTCTACCGTTTTGTGCTTTGTTTTCTATTCAGTCCATTTGTTTTTCTGTTCTGGTTGTCAAATACATATATATATATATATAATTAATTGTGTGGGTGTAATTATTACATTTAGTTTTTCACATATATTAGGATGCTTTTGGATATATATATATATATATATATACCCTAGAACAGAATGTTAAAACTTTTGCTTTAAACATTCATATGTTGTTTAAAAAAATTAAGAGAAAACAAATAGGGGGTTTTATATTATCATTTATGTTTTCATCTGGTGCTATTTCCCTTTAGCTAGAAGAGCTTTCTTTAATATTTCTTGTAGTGTAGATAAACTGGCAACGAAATTTTCAA
Organism: Lipotes vexillifer; assembly: GCF_000442215.2. Taxonomy (NCBI): domain Eukaryota; kingdom Metazoa; phylum Chordata; class Mammalia; order Artiodactyla; family Lipotidae; genus Lipotes; species Lipotes vexillifer. The sequence goes on along the minus strand of NW_006796752.1, from coordinate 1,856,267 downwards.
CTTTTCATTTATTTGAAAATGTGTTAAATTCATTTTCATACTTAATGGATAATTTTGCTGGATATAGAAATCTGGATTGAAAGTTTTTTATTTTTCTTTCATCATTTTGACAATATTGTTCTCTTAACTATTGCTGCCTCACAAACACCCCCAAAACCTAGTGTTTTAAAACAACACCAATTTGTTATATTATAACTAATGATTTTTTTTGTTCAGAAATTTGGGCAGGGGTTGGCTGGGTAATTCTTTTGTTCCACATGTCATTGGTGGTATTCAGCTGTGGCTGGTCAGCATGGTCCAGGATGATTTCATTCAAATGCATGTCACCTTGGTAAAATGTATGGAAGCTAGGGCTTAGCTATACATTTCTCCCTCTTCATGTAGTCTCAGAGCCTATCCATGTGATCTTTTGAGCAGGGTATTTGGACTTTTATCTGTCATCTCAGGACTTCAGGAATAAGTGTTTCAAGAGATGAAAAGAAGCTGCCACTCTCTTAAGGCCCATAAACAGATACAATATTACTTCTACCACATTCTTTTGGTTATGCTATTACCTAGCTCACTCAGATTCAAAGGAAGGGAATCTCTCAATTGCAGGAGTACCAAAGAAATTTTGGCCATCTATTATCTACCACAGCCCTCCACAGTTTTCTCTTGGCCTCCGTTGTTTCTGATGAGAACTCAGCCATCATTGCTATCATTGTTTCTCTATCATGTAATATGTTGTTTTCTCCTGTTTTCAAGACCTTACTTTTATTTTTAGTTTGCCGTTGTATGACTACAGTGTATCTAGCTGTGATTTTCTTTTTATTTAACTTGCTTGAGGTTTATTGAAATTTTTTGTCTGTAAGTTTATGTTTTCCAGTAAATTTGGGAAATTTTTGTTGCTATTTTCTTCTTCCTTTTGTTCCCCCTCCATTCTCTCCATCTACTCCACAGGTAACTGAATACCTGCTCACATTCTCCTCTTTTTTCCCCTTCTTTTCTGATTGGATAATTTCTATTAATCTGTCTTCAAGATGTTAGAGACTTGCTTCTTTTTCCTTCAATATTTTATGTGGTGAATTTAATGTAAAATATTATACTTTACCATTTTAGGATTTCCACTTGGTTCCTTTTTATAGTGTCATATCTTTGAGATTGTTCTCCATATGTTCATTTATTTTGATGAGTCATTTTTTTTAAAGTTATTGAACATATTCTTAATAGCTGCTTTAAGTTCTTGCTTGCTAATTCCAGCACCTAGATCAACCCAGATGTTAATTTCTGTTGACTACTTTTTAATTGACTATGGGTCACATTTTTCTGTTTCTTTCTTTTCGACTTTATGCTGGATACCATGGCTAATACACTGTAAAGATTCTGAATTCTACTGCCTATCTCTGAAATGTGCTGATTTTTGTTCTAGCAGGCTGTTAACTCAAATTCCACAATCTGTCTCCTCTGTGGTATGCCCCAGCTACAGTCTCTGCTCAGTTCTTTTAGCCTTCCAGCTGTCACCTCTCAGGATCCTGGTGAGACATTTTAATTTTGTCCTTGTAGTTGCCTTCATTTATGTTCAGTTCAGGGTTAGCCAAAGACTTGGGTAGAATTTACATGCAGATTTTGTTTTGCATACATTTCTCTGATTCTCCAGTTTCAGAGATTTGTCCCCTTACTTCCTTACTTTTTAGCTGTTTTGGCAGCCCCGAACTCCATTCTCTAACTTCTTAAGTCAGGAAGAATGAAGCTTCCTGCTTAGAAAGTTGTGATGTGCTGTGTACAACAGAAAGTGACTATAAGTGAAAAGCTGTAGAAATGCAAATGTTGCCCAGCAAAGTTGCCTTTTAATGAGTCAACTCCTTTCCAGTATGACTGCCTTTAGTCATTCTCCAATGCATTAAACTAATTAAAAAATATTTTGTCTAGATTTTGTAATTGTTATATGTGGGAGGGTTAGTCTGATACAAACTATTCTGTTATTACTAAAAACAGGGACCAGACATTAATTTTTCCTATGTCATGGTTATAATATTTTCATTTTATTCTGTAGCCAAATTCCCCCAGAGATATAGACTTTGTTATATGTTAAAATTCATTAAAATTTAACCATGACTCCTCTTACCATATCTTATTTAATGATGATTTCTTTATTAGGGTTTCATATGGCTTTATGAGTATTTTATTTTCTAAGCTCTTCCAGGTGTAAATATATCTAGACAGTTGCCTATTTGAATGGTAACAGGATTGGATACAATATTCTTGGTCACAGATATTTTTTCCCCTCAACTCTTAAGGGAAGAAAAGTTGAATTCAGTTATTGAATAATGTTGCATAGATTTCAGAGTACAGGCTGATATTTTTTCTTCTTGTAAGTTACTTAATTTTTCTGCCTAGACAACAATTCTTTCTTCATCTTTAAAGTTCAATAACTTAATCATGATTGGTTGTTATACAGATGATTTTGTGTCACTTTTTCCTGGTATATGCTATGCCCTTTTGATCTACAGATTTAGTTGTTTCTTCATGTTAGTACAGTTGTCCCTCAGTATCCACAGGGGACTGGTTCCAGGACCCTCTGTGGATACCCAAATCCATGGATCCTCAAGTCCCTTATCTAAAATGGTGTAGTATTTGCATATAACCTATGCACGTCCTCCCACATACTTTATTTTTATTTTTTAGATATTTTATTTTTACTTTTTAAATTTTTGTTGGTGTATAGTTGATTTACAATGTTGTGTTATTTCAGGTGTACAGCAAAGTGAATCTGTTATACTCCCATATACTTTAAAGCATCTCTAGATTACTTATAATACCTCATACAATGTAAATGCTATGTAAATAGTTGTCAGTGTCAGTAAATTCAAGTTTTGCTTTTTGGAACTTTCTGGAGTTTTGGGGGGAATATTTTCAATCTGCAGCTGGTTGAATTCACAGATGCAGAACCCACAGATATGGAGGGCTGACTGTAATCCTATATACCTCTGAATTTTCTTCTTCTGTTCTATTAGTTGGTTTCTCTGATACCAATTATCATTTTGTTGTAAAGATTTTATCTCTTTCACATCTAACAGTTTCTTTGTAATTGCTTTACTAGCTTGTCTTTTTCCTTTTATATTTAAAAAATTATACATATAATGTATAATATATATAAACATATAATTCCTTTATGTGTAATCATCTGAAGCCTTTCTTCTTTGCTATTTTTTCCATATATTTGCTGCTTCTAATTTATTAGACCTTCAATATTGTTATTTTGCTTCTCAATTTGTTTGTTGATATGGTATCTTCTTTGCAATTAGTTATGTTGTTGTACCATTCCATCTTTGAATACATATTCTTTTAAGTTCCTTTATAGATAAAGAATTCAGGCATTTTCTGCTCTTGGATGATATTTTCTGAGTTCATTAGGCTTTTGCCTCCTAGGATATTTGATACATTTGAAAATTTTTTTCTTCTACAGTGTGATTGCAAAGTTGCCATATTTAAGTTACTCAAGCTTAATGTGGGAAACTCAGTCTAGATCGTACATTTACTCTGACTTTTCCTTGACTCCATTCTCCTCCATTTCTTTTTTTTTTTTGCGGTACGCGGGCCTCTCACTGCCGTGGCCTCTATCGCCGCGGAGCACAGGCTCCGGACGTGCAGGCTCAGCGGCCATGGCTCATGGGCCCAGCCTCTCCGCGGCATGTGGGATCTTCCCGGACCGGGGCATGAACCCGTGTCCCCTGCATCGGCAGGCGGACTCTCAACCACTGCGCCACCAGGAAAGCCCTCTCCTCCATTTCTTGATCCTTCTCCCTTTTATCAGTGTGGGGACAAAGTGTTGCTTTCCATGTACTTTCTTAAAGTCTGAAGGAGTATGGGTAGAGTGAGCTGGGTTCCCATGGTGACCAGCATAGCCACTTCCTGTGGGCTCAGAGATCTCCTCTCTCTTTTGAGAACCCACTGAATCTTTGGTACCAGGATCCTCTCCATTTTGCCAAGGGTGTATCATAAACCTACAAGCTTCAGCTTATTCCCCCAGCTTAGCATAGAACCCTGGGATATGGCAAACTCAGGCTACTAATCATGCTTAATAGAGGTCCTGGGGCGTTAAAAAGCAGCTTTTACTTTTAGAGGTTTTCCAATGGAATATCCTACGGTGCTTTACTCACCTGAGTCTCCTTTGCTCCAAGAGTACTTTTTAAAATTCTCAAGATTTTGGTGACACACTTTGTTCCCTCGGTTCTGCTTTTTAAAAGGTTAGAAATTGTGGGTGCACGTTTAGAAGTTGGGCTCTGATACACCAGAATCTTTTATTTCTTTTCCTGGTTACCATCTTGCTGAGGTTAGGTTATAAGGATGAGATCCTTTTCTGGGTTTGGTAGCTGTTGGTTATTTTTTCTAAACTTTCTTTTCAACATTTTTTTTTCCCCATTCAAGCCACTTGGTATTGGGGGAGGAACATTTTGTGATACTGATTCATTTGGTCACCTTTCCTCAGATGTTTCCAATAAGATTTTGTTGTTGTTGTTGTTTTTTAAACATCTTCATTGGAGTATAATTGCTTTACAATGGTGTGTTAGTTTCTACTTTATAACAAAGTGAATCAGCTATACATATACATGTATCCCCATATCTCCTCCCTCTTGTGTCTCCCTCCCATCCTCCCTATCCCACCCCTCTAGGTGGTCACAAAGCACCGAGCTGATCTCCCTGTGCTGTGTGGCTGCTTCCCACTAGCTATGTATTTTACATTTGGTAGTGTATATATGTCCATGCCACTCTCTCACTTCATCCCAGCTTATCCTTCCCTCTCCCCGTGTCCTCAAGTCCATTCTCTTCGTCTGCATCTTTATTCCTGTCCCAATAAGATTTTATAAAGTTTTTTGTTCATGTTGATGCGTGTTCATGTTGATGCGTGTTATTCACTTAAATCATAATTATAATTGTAAGAGAAGCAGGAAAGACACAGTTCTTTCCACTACTGTAAATGTAATAACTATCTTGCAAGATCTCAAATGACAACACACAATCATATAAATGTTTCATGAAGTTTGGGTTTAATTGATTAAATTATTTTTTCTCCCTACATTAAATAATTGTCACTAAGAACAAGGCACATTTTAATAGATTTTCTTGATACTATTTTAGATGAATGAAGCTCCTGGCGGGCAGAGGCCCAGCTGTATTTGAGGGTGCTAGTGTGGCGTGATAGGAAGGTGTGGCTATGGAATCAAATTAACCAAGGTTCAAACCAATAAACATTCACAGGAAATCCATTCAAAAGGTTATGTTCATCTTGCCTAGAAATATATAGGCTTCCCTGGTGTTCTGAGCAGTTACATGGCTATTGATGGCTAAGAGTAGGAGCATTTCTTATAATCTCACTTCGAACTGCTCTGGAGAAGTACGGTGAAAGGTTCATACTATTCTCTATCAAAGTTTAAATCCCATTAATAATAATAAAGCTACCATATGGTGATGGAAAATATTTTTTTATCCTCTGCTTCATTTAATTAATTTCAAAGTACTAAAGAATTTGCATTCTCTGGTGGTGAGCCCTGAGTCTGAATGGGTACACATGAAAAAAGCCAAATAAATAAGTGAAATATAGCAAGTGGCGTCCACCAATCTTCAACAGTTACTATAATTCACAAAGTCCTGGAATAAAATTTATTTTTGGATTCTGCATAAAGAAAGGATTCGCCAAGATTAGCTGTTTAAAGCAATCAAGAAAAGAAACTACTTTAAGACAATTTAGAAGCACTTAGTTACTGTAAACAATAAAGATATTAATAAAATCACCATTATCTTTTGTGGAATAATTAATTAATGGATTAATTTTTTTAGTGAAGATGAATAAACTGCAGTTTCTCTACCTGAGGCTCTCATAATATGGAACGAATATCAGACTAAGCTCCCAAATGAGGTATGGGTAAAGTGTTGTGAGAGTTTGAAGAGAGCAATACTACATTTTTTGGAGACTAATCTTAATAATGAAAACTAACATTTATAGAATGCCAACTAAGTGACCAATCCTGAAAAATCTGGCTTTAGAAGGTTTATCGCCAAAGCTGATGGGAACTTGCCCTGCCTTCTGGGTAGAGGTTGTCGAACACTGTAGCCTGGCATTAAGCTTTAGGTCCCAGTTAATGGAACAAGGAAATGTCCTGAATATTTGTTCAGAATGGAGGTCTTCAACCTTCCTATTTTTGAAAGAAAGATGAAAGAGAAACTTAGACTGTACAAACTCTGCTTCTTTGATTTGTATACTCAAAGTGTCAATACTGTAGCCATATACTTTTCTTGGAAATGGATAAGAATAAACTATCAGATGAGGAATAGTACTGGTAAGAGACTCATGAAACTTCAGTTATGTGAGGAACTTTTAAGTGATCATTCTTAGTTGCAACAAATGAGTACTGGTTTTCTGTTTTGGGCTACCTATCCCAGGGCACTGAGAAAAACTGTAGATGAGCTTAGTCCTTAGGCACCTGTGGAGAATGGAAGAAGCATTCTCTTACTGGTATTACAGTGACAAACTGGTAATCCAGGCATAAAACTGAGATGGAAGTTTGATTTGTGAATATATAGAAAAGAAAGCAGTGGGTTCACTAAGTCCTGTCAAGTAAGTTAAATTTTCTTTCTTGACAGGGATACTAGCTTGGTAGCTTAGGAGATAGCTCTTAACACAGCATTTATTTCAGGATTGCATTTGGCTGTCTCTCTTGAACTTTTTTTTTTTTAAAACAAAATGGAGAAATGCAAATAGGATGTCAGTATCAGAGTATGTATTCATAACTGGTCAGGGAAATAACTGAACCCCAAAGAAGACTAATTAATGCAACACTGATAACTGATGTACAGTCCTATAGTCCTACCACATAGACTGGGCCCTTTTCCTTGTCAATAACTGACAAAGGTTTGTTTAGTGTCTACTATGTACCAGGCATGGTGCTGAGTGTTAGAATTAACACTGGATTACACATGCCATGAACTGTACTCAATACTTTATAATCTTATTTGAGTCTCACAATAACCTTATTAGACGGTATTAGTATCCCCATTTCATAGATGAGGAAATGGAAGGATGGAAAACTTAATTAGCCTGACCAAGGTTGGCCACATAGCTACTAAGTGGCAGTGCCGAGATACAAACCTTGGTCTGTTGACTCCTCTTCACTGCCATTTTTTTTTTAAATTAATGATTAGAACAAGAAAATGAATCAATAGGCATATAAAATGAATGCAGAAGAGAGAATGACGTGGGCACATGCTTAATGACAGAATTAGTGTCCAAAAGAATTTTAATGGGCTAGAGCAAATTTAATCAGAGAACATTTAACAGAGATGCACATGAGATCCTGAGCTTGGTTCCAAATATCCAGCTGCCCAGGGCAATGTGGCTTAGCAGCTGCATAAGCTCAATGTGATTTAATAGTGTGATGTAGCGGCCCTAAAAGTGAATGAAAATGAATGCCACATTTGTATAAATCTAGTATTCCAAACAAGGAGACAGATTATTCTGTTTTATTAGGGAGTCTAATAGCTCTGGGCAGCACACCTTTGAAGGGGCATAGAGTTAGCCAGACTTGTGAAAGGACTCAGTATCATTTTTCTTTCATTCTTTTGACAAGTTCTTTTTTTCTTCATTGAAATATAGTTGATGTACAATATTATGTTAGTTTCAGGTGTACTACATAGTGATTTGACATTTGTATACATAATGAAATGATAATGATGAAACGATAAGTCTAGTAACTGTTACCATATGAAGTTATTAGAATCTTATTGTCCATATTCCTTATGCTGTAATTACATATTTTTTTTATAACTGGAGGTTTGTACCTCTTAATCCCCTTCACCTATTTTGAACATTGGGGTGCATATATCTTTTTGAATTAGTGTTTTTGTTTAGGGGTAAATACCCAGAAGTGATTTGTTGGATCATATGGCAGTTCTATTTTTAAAATTTGAGGAACCTCCATACTGTTTTCTATAGTGGTTGCACCATTTTACTGTTCCACCAACAGTGCACGAATTTCCTGAAAAGGATTTTTTTTGAGTGCTTACTATGCACCAGATATTGTGTTAGGCACTGAGGAAATCAAAGTTTATAAAACAGCCCTCTTGTAGTTTACATTCTTCTCGGAGAGGAAAACAGAAACAAAACAAATGAATAAATGTATACCGTATTGTCAGACTGTGATAAATCCTGGAAGAAAACAAAGCAGTATAAAGGGATAGAGAATAGGGCGGAGGCTATTTCAGATAATTTGGTCAGGGAAGTATCTCTGAAGAACTGTCATTTGATCAGAGACCTGGAATAACTAAGGGAGGGCATCATATATTGAAGAAAAAAATTCCATGCAGAGGGAAAAGAAGGTACAAAACCTTGAGGTGGGAGTTCGCTTCTTATGTTCTGGAAGGAACTCAAGGAAGCCATTGTGCTATGTTAGCAGACAATAATGCAGGAGGAAAAGCAGGACTCTGGGCTGTCACAGAAGTCAGGTGAATAAAGGATTGCAAGAAGGACAGAGGGACCAACAGGAGTAACATGAGTAAGATGAGAATAGAGAACTGATCATTGGATTTGGACATGTGAGAGTTTGTTGCTCCTCATAAGAATTAATTGAAAGCGTCTGAAGACATCTAGTCGTGGAAAGAAAAGTCTTAGAGCAGTGTAATTGTGGACCATCTGAAGACCTCCTGAAATTAGATCTCTAGGGACATGGAGGCCTGGAATCTGCATTTTTAGCATTAGGAGTTTCTTCTTCACCTTAAAGTTTGAAAAGTATCTGATTTGGAATATTTACTAAGTTGTTCTGCATTTCCACTGTGGGACTGATGAACAGTGGCTAAAAGTAGACAAATTTTATTTTTAATTTAAATTTAATTTTATTTTTTAACATCTTTATTGGAGTATAATTGCTTTACAATGGTGTGTTAGTTTCTGTTGTATAAAAGTAGACAAATTTTATTTTTAATTTAAATTTAATTTTATTTTTTAACATCTTTATTGGAGTATAATTGCTTTACAATGGTGTGTTAGTTTCTGTTGTATAAAAGTAGACAAATTTTTGTTATACATTAGATGGAACACTCAAATGCTGGCCATCTTAAAGAAGGAGTTGTTTATGACAGAAATAAGTTCTCTCCCATTGAAGCAGAGACTGGTTAACTACTTTGGGAGGGGCGGATTATTTGGAGAGAATTTAAACATTGTATGGAATGGGAAGAGTGTTATACTAAGTAAAGTTCTAACCCCAAGGTCCCATTATTCTGAAATGTAAACAGCAAAACTGCTCCAAAGAGCCAGAGGAACACTGGCTCCAACTAGCTTTTTCTATGTCTTATTTGACTTTCAAAATGTAGGAAAAAGACCTTTCTATTTTGTTGAGTCCTAGGATTAGGGTTGTCAAGTGACCGTAAAGCAACATCTATTAATTAAGGAAAAGGAGGGAATTAAAATCTTACTGAAAAATGGCAAGAGAAAAGAAATCTTAATAATTGAGAAAGCATTGTATCAACATTAATGTTCCCATTACAACATATAGGAAAATTCGGAAAGTCAATTCCCTTGCTGTTATTGGATTTATTATTATTATTATTATTGAATTAGGGCAAAAGCACGAAGTCAGAACAGATTATCTTGTATCTGTTAGTGAATGAGATGTTCCAAATTTTGTGTCACACAATAAGTGTGGTGGGTTTCTTTCCTCTGATCATAGCATTTCCTGTATGCTGCAGAGGCTGGGCTGTGGACCTCCTCGTTTGTTGAAGCATATGCACTATTGTTGAGCTCACCACACAGCTGTGGGGGGAAAACGTTGCTCACCCTAAGGTTATAACCCCCCTTCTCTAAATTACTGTTTACTGATGTGGGAGAAAAGGACTCCTGGCATAGCCCAATAATTACTCTTGGCACAGCTCAATAATTAATGAAGTGTTAGAAAGACACTGTTAAAGTTTGTGCATCTGCTATGGAGGGTGCGAAAGTACAAGAAACTCGCCTGCGTCGCCAAGTCAAAGACACACATGGCTTGGCCCGTCCTCCCAGGAGAGGACCCGGTGGGGAATGAGCACAAGCGAATGAGTTAGTGAAGAAGAGAAGGGGACTCTTACTACCAAGCTGTTTCTACCTTACTGAGAATAGAGAAGCCCAAGGTGGTAGAGTTGTAATTTCTCAGACTTTTCTCCCCTGTGATTTATAGGTAGGTCCTTTAATTTGTGAAAAGAAATTTATATGCAGAAACAACCGCTCTCCTTTTTCTATTGGTTATAATATAGTACTTGTTAAATCAGCAGTTTAAAATAATTTGATGATGATAATGCAACAAGGACAAATAATTACTGCCACTAGTGTGGTATTTATCTCCTGAAGTTTTCTGAGGTTGCAGGCTGGCATTTAGTCTAGTGAATAAGATATCAAGAGTGCTTTTTTAGTTGCAAAATTAACAAAGGAAGGAATAAATATTATTTTCCCTCAAAGGACCCAGTTTGGAAAAAGCCCAAGGATTAACTCTTTGTGCCTCAGTCTGATTTCACAGTGTGTCACCTCTCACACTTGTCCTCATCAATCACTGACATAGGACCAGGACTCAGACAGGCCTCTGGGCTTTCCCAGGAATCCCTGCTGCTTGGCTGCAAAGTCAGGTCCAGGCCAAGGGTTTCTGAAACACAGCTCAGGTACAAGCTGACTCTAGCTTCAAGCCAATTTCTTTAAGCAAAAGGTCTTTGCTAATATGTGGAACAGAAAAGAATGTTGGGAGAATGAGTTGGTGTCTTTTCATTCTCCCTCTTCCTCTGTCCTCCCCTCTCCCATCCCTAAGTTTTTTAAGTTCTAGTTCAGACTAAAAGGAAGACATTTGACAAGTTCTGTTTTATTAACTCTACTCTAGTTTGGTTGATGATACATTGAATATTGTTTTCTCTTTTCCTTTTTTTTTTTCAGTGCTGTGTATATAAATTTCTTAATGGTCACAATTTCTCTATGTGACAGCTAAGGGGGAGTACAGGGCAAGGAGTAAACCTTAAAGTATTAAGGTGCAGGCTATCCTCTTTTTTCCCCCTCCTCTTTGATATGAAACTGGTTACAGGCATAGTTTTTTAAACCTCTCAGCAGGAATTGCAAAGTTTTCCTGGTCATCACCTAGCAACAAAACCCAGCAAAACATTCGCAAAGCAGTTTTTGCAATGCAGCCATCACTGACTGGCAGAACTGACTTGTGGAAGGCTGAATTTGTAATGGAGGCGAATTGAATGCTTTCTTCTTTATTCAAGTAGAATGCTGAGATGTGCAGTCTGGATCCTGTTTGAACCAAATTAATGTACATTAAAGAATAAACCATAATGCCCATTGTGAATAGGAGGTCGGAATGATTCAACAGAATTTGATGATGAGCCAGTTCTTACTGAAACTATTTAAATTGAACTTTTAAAGTAGTTGTTTTAAATAAAGCAATCTGAGATTGATATAACTATCCCTTTATTAGATAAAATATTCTGAGGACCTTTGGGTAGTATAAGAAACCTTAAGTCTATTGGGTAATAAATTTAGAATTCAACTGAAGATTACTTAGCCTCTTCCCTGAAAATAATGATAAAAATTTCCCTTCAGAAGGACAGGAAATCTGCTTTGTCTGGCTTTGACTTCTACTCAGAGTTAGCAGCCAGGCATAATGTCTGTTATCATTAAGAAAATATGCTACTCTGGAACTTGGTTATAATACCCATCTGAAGGTCCATGCTGTGGGTCTTTTTCTTTAGACGTATAAGAATCTTACAACAAGATCCTTTTGCTTTGTCATGTACTTTAGAACCAAAATATTGGATGCAAACACATTTTGTTTCAATTATTTTTTTCTGTAGTAGCTATATGTGGAGACTCAAATACATCAAGTCAACGATTTGATTTTTAATACTCAGGGCCTTCTGAATGCATATCTCTTTTGATAACAGAGGAAGCTTTTTAGCTCAGTATTTCAGGCAGACAGCAAAAGGATTTGTTGAATGTGACAGAATCCTCACTCTGCAATGAGAATTCTACAAAGTTTGTTTCACATAGTACAATATGTGATGGAGGCTGTAGAGTATGTTTTCATATCAGGCTTCAGCTCTTGATCACTGAGGAACTAGCAAGACTAGTAACTTGTGGGGAAATTGTTGTGATCCCGTTTAGATTCTCTTCCTTGTGTCCCATAGTCTGGTTGTCGTCCAGGGTGCCAACTCAGCTTTCTGTCCATTATTGCTAATGACAGAATTTTTCTGTACATTTGCCCATGTCCTTGCACAAAATGGAGCTGTTAAGTACTGAGTCCTTTCCAGTTGGTTTGTGTAAGTCTTTGCTTCCCTCCATTATGCTCTGTGAAATGTTGGCTATCATTTGTCCATCTCTCTTTAGGCTGAACACTCTTTGACAGTTTTCTCTCTTGTCACAATTAGCTGTTCTGTGGCTATGGGAACAATGTGGTAAATCCTTGTTGCACAAAGCAGAGTATGGTCTGCATCAGCACCTGGGGACTTGTTATATATGTAGAATCTCAGGCTCTACCTAAGAACTACTGAGTTAGAATATGCATTTTAAGAAGTTGCCCAGGTGATTCACATGCACGCTGAAGTTTAAGGAAGACTGTCAATCTTTTCGATTCAACAATTAGCTTCCTGCTAGGAGTGCTAGCTGAAAATGGATCTTCCTTTTGGTATTTCCTCTAAAACAGCATTAAACACTCCCTACTCTCAACAATACTGAGGTAAAATTAGAGGCTGAACCATACAAGTAACAAAGAGATGTGAGCAAAGATGTAGAGACTGCCCATATGTTAACTGGCACACACAGCACAAACCAATGGTTCCACATGACTCAGCAGACTATCAGATAGTTTACTCTGTACCCATTTTAGCAAAAATTCTACATTTTGTCTTACATTGTAGTTATTTTTATATATGACAATTCTCTTGCTAGACGAAAAATTTCTTGAGGCAGTATATGTTTATATGCTTAAATATAAGTACTCATATTTATCCCCTTCACATCCCTAGCCCAGGGCTTTCATCATAATAGGAACTCAACAAATGATGGCTGCATCGAATTGGTAACATATCCAGTAGATGCAGTATGTTTAAAAAGGTTACAACCCCGGTCTTTCTAGGGAAATTGCATAGGAACTCAATAATGACCTAACACAAAGCACTGAGGAGATAGTGTGCCTTAGTGAGCCTACGTATTTGGGTCATATTGCAAATGGTACAGTCTGGTTGAAATTAATCCTGTTTATTACCAAATAGGCCAGGTCCTCAAGTCAGTTATGAAAAATAACATAATTTGGGGGCATCCTTTTGATTTTGGTCCTAGATTGGCTTCTTCCAATATTAGTTACCAAAAACGTGTAGATCTTTCAGTAGACTTATTGATTGTAGAAAACTTCTAAAATTTAATCCAATTCAGATTTTCCAATTCGTGGTTTATCCAATAGATTATACAGATGAAGTGCTGACATTTTGGGAGTATGAATTGGCCTACTTATATTTACATGAAGTTTTACAAAGTTTGGGAAGGGTAACACAACTCAGCCACAGTGCTCTCACATCCAGGATTACGTGATATATTGGCAATTTGAATTGGTAGTGGAAAAATTGCAAATGAAAATTCTGCCATGTGCAATATTAGGAACCCACATTGGGGAAAAGAAACTAAGCATAAACAGGCAAATTGGTTTCACCTCAAGGTAAAAAGCAAGAGGTAGGATAAAAATTACAGGTTTATACAAATTACTGCATACATCACCCTGAAAAATACAGGCGACCAGATGGGAATTTTTATCCCGTTTTCATGAAGTGTATGTTTCTTTTAAAGGAAGGGTTGTAGTTACAAAAAGGAGTAGTTAATAACGTGTAAAGGCTGCACTAGTTTCAGCAGCACGAAATTTCATTTATAGCTAAAGGCAAGTTTGTCACTTAATTAGTAATTCTGACACAGGTAAAGGGGAAGACAGCTGCTTTTCTAGGCATTTTATGCCTCACTGGTCCCCGGTAACCAGATGGCATTGTTGTTGCTGATGGATGAACCAGAGAAGATGTGGGAGAGGGTCCACCCCACCCCCCACCCCAACTCCTTGAAATAACAAGCCTGGATAAGAAAACTTGCAAGGAGTAGGCTTTCTTCTGTGGTCACTTGGCCAGGGTGCAATGGGGAACAGTGTTGGAGCTGAACCGGTAACTGAGCCTTCTACCCTCCTCACAACTTGTCTGGAGAGACCCTGAAGTTAGTAGGTAAATGAGCAGCTGCACATACTAGCTTGCTTTCTTTTATTTAGAAATTATTCAATAATATTATTCAATAATATTACACAGATTTTTAAAACTAAAAGAAATCCCATCTATTTGTCTAGCATTTTGGAGTTTTCCACTTGCTTTTTCACCTATTATTTCACCAAACCCTCACATTAACTTTGTGGAGAAAGGCAGGAGTGGGGCTATTACTTCCATTTGTCAGATTGAGAAAATGAGGTTCAGAAAGGTGGATTTAGTTCATCAAAGCCTGCAAAGCTAGTTACAAACCTAGGACTGAAATCTAGTCTTTAGATTCCCATAATTAGTGCTCCTTCTAACTAATGTAAACACAAACAGGCAACAAATAGATGAAATGATGATCAATCTCACTAGTAATCAGGAAAATACAAATTAATGTATCAAAATTTTTATCATTAATTTGGTAAAAATTAAGAAAATTAATATTCACTGTTGGCAAATATATAGAGAAACACACTGGTGTTGTTGTAAATAGGTGCAGCTTAGAAAATATTCATAGTCTTTAACATAACAATTCCACTTCTAGTAATCTATCCTACAGAAAAACACATTTGTACATAAAGATGTATGTACACTGATGCTTATTGTTTCTATTAATAAAAAAGTGCAAACAACTTTAAAGCCCCTAATTTGGGGATTATTAAATAAATATGGCTATATCATGAAATATAATAAAATTATTTTAGAAAGGATGGATGTACATGAACTGATAGACAAGAACTCCCAGACATATTAATAAGTAAATAAAGCAAATTGCACAACACATACCATTTGTTTTTTTAAAAAACAGTGTATGTGCACACACATCTGCATAGGAAAAAAGGTTTGTGAGACCACAGACCAAACTGAAAATAGTGATTACCTATGGTGAGAAGAGTGATATTGTGGGATGGGCAGATAAAGAGGAAATTTTACACTTGGTCTCTATATTTCTATATTAGTAGACTCTTTTAAAAGAATTTATTTATGCATTATTATAAAATTAAGAACATTTAAAAAGAAAAGTTAAATTTCCCAGGGCTGCCTTCATTTCTTGCATCCTAGATAGCTGCCTCTCCTGTACTGTCTGATTATTAGAGCCATTCCTGAGTCTGAGCTGGAGCTCAGCAAGATGTCTCCACCCTGCATCTCCAATATCTTTAGGTAGGGGAAGGGCCTGAAATTGACCTTTCAGGATCATCTAGGTAGACTTTCTATCCTCACACATGATGGATCCTTACCAACCCAGATATACAGTTTCATGCTGATCTTTTTTTAACCTTTGCTAGACCAATGGTTTCAAAATACTTTTGGCAACACATTATATTCAGAAGCACATGCATGAGAAGGTAAAAGTAGAGCTCTTTTGGTTGAAGTTGAGGAGGGTGGAGGCATCTTTTCAACCTCATTACTTCTCCATACTGAACTCCAAAAAACTGCCTCCAAAAAACTCCTAGGTCTCCACAGACAAATCACTGACACCATGTCATTTTATAAAGAAACAGGAGTCCAGCGAAGTGAAGTTCTTCAGCTGAGATTATACAAATGCTCAGTGTAGAGCCTGTCTTTGAATCCAGATATTCTGAGTCCAATTTCTATTGGCCTTCCCAAATAGGGAAAGGTGCTTCACCTTTTAGGCAGCTCCAATTAGCTTTTTCTTTCCAGACTTTTTCAAAATAGCAAATAGCATCTCTACAAATGTTTCACTTTCCTCCTTGCTTCTTCCTAATATCATATTTCATCTTTGCCTTTTCTGTGATCATTTTCTTCTATTCTGATCTTATAGAGGTGATTCCTTGCAAAAATAATAGGAATATTATAGAAGCCTCTCATAGTGTTAAACAGGTAAGGGTTGAAAGTTTTTAAAGGATTTTCTGTTAGTCACAGGCTAGTGAACGAGGCTAGTCACAGTTGAGAAATTGCTTAGAATCTGTTCATCAATAGCAGGCTTCACACACACACACACACACACACACACACACACACACACACACACACACCTCCACTGAAAGCATTTAGTGACTCTGTTATCAGCAGGTCTTATTCCTTCAGACCAAAGAAATCATAAACTACTTATGTTCTAGTTTTCACAACCTTTTATAAATGTTAAAATAGATTTTTATTTATTTTTTTTTTGGTGTATACTTCTCAAATACTCTCTACGATTAACTTAAATTGCTTTCTTTTTTTTTTTAGAAAACATAGTTTTAAATATTTCTAGTATATTTGAAACAATAAGACACCTTTCCACTTATAAAAACTTGACTTTGGGGTTTGGGGAGAACCAGTAAATAACAGCTGTTTACCAGCCCATCTGGGTTTGGTATCAGTAGAGAAAAAGACATAGGACATAGACAAATGGGACCTCAAAACATCAACTTTAATACTGACAAAATATGATTGAAAGACATGCCTTTGGGTGCAGTGGGCCTCCTAATAATTTACCCAAATTAATTTTATCCAGCTAGTCACTAACACAGTAGGCCTTTACTGTGGAGGTGGGGGACAGAGGAAACAGCCTGCATATTAGAAAAGGAGAGCAACTGTATTTTCTCTGGTGTTAGGCAGCAATATCTGTGACCAAAATTCAATTACGATTAACTTTTTTTTTAAAATTCACACTTTTATTTTATTTTACTTAAAAAAAGAGTTCTTTTGGCCACACAGCGTGGCACATAGGCTCTTATTGATAGTTCCCTGTCCAGGGATCAAACCCGTGCCCCTTGCAGTTGATGTGCAGAGTCTTAACCACTGGACTGCCAGGGAAGTACCTGATTAACTTCTTAATTACTTTATCTCAAAGAGCTCCACTGGGTAGATACTACAAAGTAAAGTTCAGTTTCTTTATACTATTTTACTTTAGGAGATGAGAAGGTAAAACTTAGTATCTTGTAACTTGTGTGTTTTGAAATATCCAGATGGTGGTCATGCTATTCTGCATTGAGCCATAATGATCCAGTGCTTAACATCAAGAGCTGGGGTTTGGAAAACTTGTCAGTGTGCAAACCTCACAGTCCTAGTGTTGGTGAATGAGACCAACGAACCTTTAACTAGATTAACTGGTTAGGCCATGCTCATCCATGTTTACTAATTTTCACTCACATTGGAAATATGGGTGAGTCACAGGTTTACAGTGATGTTTTCAACTTATTTTCTGGTTGATAGGCAAATTATTTCACATAGTAAACTACCCTTAAACATCATCAAAGTCAATTTTTTAAACAATTAGAATAAAGAAATTCTAAGACCAGGATTTGATCTGTATTGAGTGTCATAAAATGCTCCATTAGCTATGGTTGGCTTGGCTAAAACAAGTTAATCCCTTTAAAATGAGAATGTTTAATAACACTAGCTTTACCTTATCAATCTTTCATCCCCCCCCAGGCTTACTGAGGTATAACTGACATACAGCACTATATAACTTTAAGATGTACAAAATAGTGATCTGACTTATATATATTGTAAAATGACTACCATACCATATAAATATTATCATTATTACGATCATCATTATGCTTTATTAAGTGCCCCTTGCTGGTCTTTGGGAGTAAAGAATAAGACCAACAACATCACTGTGCTGTAGTGGACACATGGCCAGGAGATAGAGAATATAGTTCCAACTCTAACACTGGCCTTTCTAGAACCCGGTTTTCTAATCTACAAAATAGTGGGGTTTGACTAGATCAATTTTACTTAATCTGGTTTATTTGAACCTCTAAAACTTCATAAAGGAATTCTCCCCAATCATTTTCAGTATTTCATAAAGTCTAAATGAAATGGCATATTTATATTAGATGAGGTCCTAAAAATGAATTAATGCATTGGCCATCTAATTAATTACATAACTTCATTAATTTAAAATATTGCTGATTAACTATGCTCTTTACTGTATTGCATATTATAGTTTTATATGAATAAAAGTGAAGAAATAATCTATTATTTAATAAATAAAATCTCCCAGGAAGAAAAATTCAAAACAGAAACCACATAGAATGTTGAAGTGTTTCTTGGTAATGAAAAATTGGGGATCTCTGCTCTATAAAATCCTTAGGCATCTCCTAAGAGGATTCTTAATGATCCCTGACTTCTAGTATTCATGCCCTTATGCAATCCACTCCTCTTGAGTGTGTTCTGGATTTATTGACTCCCTCCTAGTGAATAGGATATGGCAGAGGTGATGGGATGTCACTTCTGAGATTAGGTTATGTAAAGATTTTGGTTTCTATCTTGCAGGCTCTCTTTCAGATCATTTGCTCTGGGGAAAGGCAGCTGCCATGTCATAAGGCAACGCTGTGTAGGGACTCACATGAGTGAGTTTGGAAGCAGTTCTGAGGCCTGCCAATACCCATGTGAGTGAGCTTTGAAGCTGATCCTCCCACAGTCAGGTCCTGAGATTTTGGTAGCCCCAGCTACACCTTGGTTGTAGCCTCATGAGAGACCCTGAGAGCAGAACTACCCAGCTATAAGCCACTCCCAGATTCCTGACCCATTGAAACTGAGATAACAGATATTTGTTTCCAGTTTCTAAATTTGGGATATCCTGTTATGCAACAATAGATAGCTAGTATGGACCTTTCACCTTTTCCTGTTTTAATTTCCAAATACTTTAAAGAGATTTAAAATATAATAGAAAGACAGATAATACAAAGAGAGATGGTCACTACTACAAGTGGGGAAAATAAAGGAGAACAAACAGGAATAGGAACTATCAGACAGGCAAAGGGAACAACTGCCCTGGAATACTACAGAACACTCTCCTGACTTCTAAAGAATTTGAATGAGTACAGTGACTCATCACCATCTTTTGTGAAGAGTGAGAGTTATTTTTAATTCTGAGATAGTTGGGTGGGGATTGTGGTGGTAGTCACAAAGAGCCTCTCCCTTCCTGCATCCCCCCCAAAGTCAGAACTTTGGCTTTAGAGTTTCTCACTTAGTTTTCTTTCAAGGGTCACCACCTCAGTATGTATACAAAATATTGGCTATGTTTTCTGCATTATTAGTATGAGCATTACAAAAGATGATAGATGAAGAGCAAAAACAAAAAAGTTCTGTGAATTTTAAATTTAAGTTTTAAATTATGTTTATTATGCATTTTTAGCCTTTATTTAGAAAATACATGAAGGAGTAGGAAAAAGAGAAGGAAAGGGTAATTTTTAAAAAGTAAAAGAGAGGAAAAAGTAAAGAGAAGGGGGGTAAGATTTCCAGTCAGGATGGCTCAATGAGTTTCTACTCACTTCACTCCAAATACGGAGCAATGGCAGATAGAATGTGAAAACAGAAAACCTTAGAGAGAGGTACTGATGAAAACTCAAGATAAATATCACTGTAGACCAGTGGGGGGCTGATTTCACAAGCCTGGACACTCCAGACCTAGAAATAAGCAGTGATATTAGGAGTCCTGTGGGGAAATGATTCCATGAAATAAGCAGTCAGAGTAAGACTAACAGTTTTAACTCAGGGACTACATTGGGAAGTCCCCTTCTTGATCACTACCAGGGACTCTGGCTTTAGTGGGTGTCAGGTTGCAGGAAGGTGGGGAGTGGTTTAGTGAGAGGAGGGTAGCACAAAGGAAATCTATTTATCACTTGTTAATCACTATTAGAGAAGAGCTCTAAAATGTAATTGTACAACAATTCTGGACTAGAAGACTGGGAGGCAGGTGGAGGCAACCTCAGAACTGCTAGATGAGGATGGGTAAATACAAGGGCAGAGAGAGAGACAGAGAAAAGAGAGAGAGAGTGAAAGAACCATAAAAATATCAAGAGCCGTTTGTTAAACTTTTGTTATATAGAATGCACATAGAATGATTTATAAACATAGAATATATGACTCATGCATCATCTCAAGAACTCTATGAGGTAATCAGTATTTTTATTTTTCTTATTGTTGTTATTTTTATTATCCCATTGTACAAATGAGGAAACCAAGCCACAGAGAGGCTAAATAAATTGCCAGGATCACTTGGCCAATGAGTGGCAGACCTTAAATTTGAACCCAGGAAGTCTAAGCCCAGAGCACATATGGTAATCACTTCACTATTCCTTCCTGAATGCAAAATTCACTTAAAATCTTCCTACTCAAATGAACCTACAAACTATACTCCAAACACAAATAAATCAATGCAAGGCAGGAAAATAACTGAAACATGAATTCAATACAGATGAAATTAGTGTGACAAAGATTTTAAAATAAATATGTTTAGGATAGTTAAAGAGATAAGTGAAAAAATAACATATTTTTACAAAAGCAAGAAATTTTGAAATGAATGGAACAGGTGAATAGGAAAAGAGGTTTATTAGAAATCTTGGAACTAAAAAATATAGTCATGACCCCACTCTCTTTTTTTTTCAATTGGAGTATAATTGCTTTACAATGTTGTGTTAGTTTCTGCTGTACAATGAAGTGAATCAGCTATATGTATACCTGTATCCCCTCCCTCTTGGACCTCCCTCCCACCCCCCACCCCCATCCCACCCATCTAGGTCATCAAAGAGTGCCGAGCTGAGCTTCCTGTGCTTTGCAGCAGGAGTCATGACCCCACACTTAATCCATAGTTGAGTAACTGTAGCTGGATTTACCCTCTCACTGTATACAGCTAGAAAACTGGACAAAGTATATAAAATTATTGTTCTCAGATATTAGACAATAGGCAACATAGGAATACGATCCCTGAAAGGAGGGAAACACATGAAGTTTGCTTGATGATCACACTGGCGTTCTTCCTAGGGGCACTTTATTTACATTCTATGGCACAGAAATGGGGAACTTAAAAAGCGCACAGCAGTCTCACTGAATTGAGGAGACAGAGATCAAAGTTTCAGGAGTTTGAAGCAGCTGGAATTCACAGAGCAGAGTATAGAGAGGCAAGAAGTGTGCAGAGAAAGAGCTCCAGAGATCTGTGTATGAGTCCCTTTGAGGCTGGTTGAATGACAAGCTACATATTCGTAGCATGAGAATCTATGAAGATGGACAAAGAAAAATTACTAGGGAAATATCAACTATAAGGAAGCTATAATAGGGGCTAGGAAACATTTGAGTGGAGGCAGGCAGAGTAGAGAGATTTCCTTGAACAGCCAGGGAATTTAATAGTGATGTCAAAAGGATTGCACCTTAATACTAGGGCTAAGTGGCTTTACAGCAATGGCTACTCTAGACCCACCCTAGAAAGCCTAAAAACAAGCCTTAAAAGGACCAGGCTTGTCTGCAAGTTACATAACTGCCTGATAAAACAAGACTCAATACTCTTTAAAGGAAGAGAAAAAAATCCAGACACTCAACATGACAAATAAAAAAATTTGTCTAGTCATCAAACATGACTACACATGCAAAGAAACAGGAAATGTGGCCCATAACCAGAAAAAGAATCAGTTAATAGAATAGATCCAGGAAAGACCGAGGTGAGGACATTAGCTGACAAGGATGTTTAAAAGGCTATTAAAAATACACTCAAAAACTTAAAACATGAAAATGTGAAAATAATAAGAGCAAAAGACTTAAAACATGAAAATGTTTTAAACTTAAACTTAAAACATGAAAACTTAAAAACTTAAAACATGAAACATGAAAACTTAAAACATGAAAATGTGAAAATAATAAGAGCAAAAGACAATGGAGAAAAGACAGTCTCTTCAATAAGTGGTGCTGGGAAAACTGGACAGCTACATGTGAAAGAATGAAATTAGAATGTTCTCTAACACCATATACAAAAATAAACTCAAAATGGATTAAAGACCTAAATGTAAGACCAGATACTATAAAACTCCTAGAGGAAAACACAGGCAGAGCACTCTGACATAAATCGCGGCAAAATTTTTTTGGATATGTCTCCTAGGGTAATGGAGATAAAAACAAAAATAAACAAATGGGACAGAATTAAACTTAAAAGCTTTTGCACAGCAAAGGAAACTATCAAGGGAACAAAAAGACAACCTATGGACTGGGAGAAAATATTTGCAAATGATGCGATAGACAAGGGATTAATTTCCAGAATATACAAACAGCTCATACAGCTTAATATCAAAAAAACCCAACAACCCAATAAAAAAAATGGGCAGAAGACCTAAATAGACATTTCTCCAAAGAAGACATACAGACAGCCAACAGATACATGAAAGGATGCTCAATATCACTAATATTAGAGAAATGCAAATCAAAACTACAGTGAGGTATCACCTCACACCAGCCAGAATGGCCATCATTATAAAAAGTCTACAAATAACAAATACTGGAGAGGATGTGGAGAAAAAGGAACCCTCCTACACTGTTCGTGGGAATGTAATTTGGTTACAGCCACTATGGAAAACAGTATGGAGGTTCCTTAAAAAAATTAAAAATAGAGTTACCATATGATCCTGCAATTCCACTCCTGGGCATACATTTGCAGAAAACTCTAACTCAAAAAGATGTATTCACTCCAATGTTCATAGCAGCACTATTTACAATAGCCAAGACATAGAAGCAACCTAAGTGTCCATCCACAGATGAATGGATAAAGATGTGGTATACATACACAACGGAATGTTACTCAGCCATAAAAAAAATGAAATAACGCTATTTGTAGCAACATGGATGGACCTAGAGATTATCATATTAAGTGAAGTAAATCAGACAGAGAAAGACAAATATCATATGATATCACTTACATGTGGAATCTAAAAGAATGAGACAAATGAACTTTTTTGGCCTCACTGAATGGCATGTGGGATCTTAGTTTCCCAACCAGGGATTGAAACCACCCCCTGCAGTGGAAGCATAGAGTCCTACCCACTGGACTGCCAGGGGAGTCCTGATACAAATGAACTTATTTACAACACAGAGATAGACTCACAGACATAGAGAATATACTTATTGTTACTAAAGGGCAAAGGTGGGGGAGAGATAAATTAGGAGTTTGGGATTAACATATAAACACTACTATATATAAAATAGATAAACAACAAGGACTTATATATGTATGTCTGAATTACTTTGTTGTACACCTGAAACTAACACAACATTGCAAATTAACTATATGTCAATAAAAAAAATTGGTTTAAAAAAAGAATAAATGCATCAACTATAAAATTGAAAAAAAAGAATATATTGTACAACACGGAGAATATAGCCAGTATTTTTTAATAACTATAAATGAAGTGTACACTTTGTTATACAGCAGAAACTAACACAACAATGTAAAGCAATTATATTCCAGTAAAGATGCTAAGAAAAAACTATAAATGAAGTGTAACCTTTAAAAAATTGTAAATCACTATATTGCAAACCTGTAACATATAATATTTTATAGCAACTATACTTCAATTAAAAAAAAAAAACTCTTAGAGGAAAACATAAGAAGAACACTCTGACATAAATCACAGCAAGATCCTTTTTGACCCACCTCCTAGAGAAATGGAAATAAAAACAAAAATAAATAAATGGGACCTAATGAAACTTAATAGCACAGCAAAGGAAACCATAAACAAGACAAAAAGACAACCCTCAGAATGGGAGAAAATATTTGCAAGCAAAGCAATTGACAAAGATTAATCTCAAAAATATACAAGCAGCTCAAAATCAAAAAAACAAAAAACCCAATCCAAAAACAGGCAGAAGGCCTAAATAGACACTTCTCCAAAGAAGATATACAGATTGCCAACAAACACATAAAAGGATGCTCAACATCACTAACCATTAGAGAAATGCAAATCAAAACTACAGTGAGGTATCACCTCACACCAGTCAGAACAGCCATCATCAAAAAATCTACAAACAATAAATGCTGGAGAGGGTGTGGAGAAAAGGGGACCCTCTTTACTGTTGGTGGGAATGTAAATTGATACAGCCACTATGGAGAACAATATGGAGGTTGCTTAAAGAACTAAAAATAGAACTACCATATGACCCAGCAATCCCACTACTGGGCATATACCCTGAGAAAACCATAATTCAAAAAGAGTCATGTACCACAATGTTCACTGCAGCTCTATTTACAATAGCCAGGACATGGAAGCAACCTAAGTGTCCATCGACAGATGAATGGATAAAGAAGATGTGGCACATATATACAATGGAATATTTCTCAGCCATAAAAAGAAATGAAATTGAGTTATTTGTAGTGAGGTGGATGGGCCTAGAGTCTGTCATACAGAGTGAAGTAAGTCAGAAAGAGCAAAACAAATACTGTATGCTAATATATATATATGGAATCTAAAAAAAAAAAATTGTTCTGATGAATCTAAGGGCAGGGTAAGAATAAAGATGCAGACGTAGGGAATGGACTTGAGGACACAGGGAGGGGGAAGGGTAAGCTGGGACGAAGTGAGAGAGTGGCATGGACTTATATATACTACCAAATGTAAAACAGATAGCTAGTGGGAAGCAGCCTCATAGCATAGCATGCGGAGATCAGCCGCATAGCATAGCATAGGGAGATCAGTTAGGTGCTTTGTGACCACCTAGAGGGGTGGGATAGGGAAGGTGGGAGGGAGACACAAGAGGGAGGGGATATGGGGATATATGTATACATATAGCTGATTCACTTTGTTATAAAGCAATTATACTCCAATAAAGATGTTAAATATATATATATATATATATAAAGAACACATTATTTTCTAAGTACTCATCTTTATGAGATCCATTTCTTCTAGCTTGATTATCCTATGTAACCTACTGGATGGCAAATTTTATAAATGTTTTATGAGTACTTTAAAAAAAGACTAATCTAGAAAAACTGATCAAGAAAATCAAAAGGTAGAGGTACAAATTAAAACAATACTAAGGTCAAAAGAGATATAATTACAGAGATTTAAAGAAATCTTGTGACTAATACAAATAGCTTTAAATCAATAACTTTGAAATTTTAAATGAAGTGAATGATTTTTTAGAAAAATGTAAATTACCAGAATTGACTCACATATAAATGGAAAATTAAGTAATTCAGTAACTCTTAAAGACATTGAATTGGTAATAAATTATCTCTAATCTCCAACCTTCCATGTGCACTTAATCCTAAATTCACTAGGGTTTGATAAGCTTCCTAAAGCTTCATCAAACATTCAATGAGAATATCTGATTAGCCATTACACTACCATAGAAATTTCTGGGTTATACTTGGTGAACAATGTACATAATAAAATAGGTCATTGGAGGTGAAAAACTTAGGAGCTGCTACGCTATCAACACCAAATTCCCAGGTCTTCTGAACTTCCTAGTGCGTTCAAGCATTCCTCCCCATTTCTTTGATAAAATCTTCTCTAAAATCCTCTAAAACACATTCCATCATAAATGACTGTTAATATGAACTACTACCACTGAGTAGATGGGGATGATCCTTAAACAACAAAATGTTAAGCATCACTTTAAAGGGGAATATCTTTGACTAGGGACTCCTCTGGATCCCAGTAATCAGTGTTGATTTCCCCTTCAATGTGAGAATAAGCTGGTTAACCAAAAATAAAATAAAATAAAATAAAATAAAATCAGAGGTTAAAAATATTAACTATGTGTCCATTTATTAGGCATTTTTTCCTAATCATTGAAAAAATGATTAGCACATTAATTTCCAAAATTAAGTGTTAGGTTTTGAAGTTCTTGGAGACATACAGCAAAACCCATTTTGGAATCAATATGCCAATCTCCACTTCTAAGTATTCATATCATTATATTTGGATAGTAAAAATTACTCTGGCAGCATGGCCAGAGTGTGTCTCCTGGTTGCTTCATACAATACTTTGGGTACCTTATACAATGAAGTGGTATCATGATGGTTTGGTATCATGGTAAAAATGGGATTAAGAAAAATCACCATGAATGTAATGGAGTTCTTATGGATTATTAAAAAAGAAAGGAGATACCCTCCTTCCCACATTTTCCTTGGTGTAATATTGATAACCTCCTGATTTCCAGTTGTACGAAAATTGGGAAATGTGGAATTGGAAAGCATAAAATCTGTAATTTCTAGAGGTATACTTTTGATTGTGTTTGGTCTGAACTGAAAGCAAAGAGTGTATATTGAAACACTCAAAAGAAACTGGAAATTGCATACTTCAAGCACACCTTTCAATGGTCTACTTCTGTCATTACAGTATTAACAAAAGGCTCTATGGATGCCGGCAGGCGTATCTACCTAGTTTCTTGGGAAGAAAATCTAAAATGAAAAGACTCAACAAAAGACTATAAGATGGAAGGAGATTGTTGTGAAGGAGATGTCCTGGGTTTCCTTTTTTTTTTTATCCGTTGCCAAGGAGCCCAGAACCTAGCTTACACAAAATCTTTCCTGGATATTTTGCTGCTAATAACCCTAATTACAGATGAGGTAAGACATGCAAATCTATCTTTTTGACATTATGTACATTCAGGGAGCATGTAAACTCAAATTGAAAATGAAATGCTGTGACTGGATAAAACAAATAAAGTATATATTTTTTGGTTATGGATATGCATGATGAAGGTAAAAATAAAATGAACAGGTCACCTAAAGTGGAATAGATGAAAGAATACTTTAGAGTTCATAAGAAGTTTTCCTTGCAAAAAGATCAAACAATAGTTGAAAGTATAAAAGCTGTATTGTGGTAAAACTTCTATTCTAAAATTCTTTAGCTATTCCATTTAAAAACACACATTAGCTGTTAGGTTAGCATCAAATATGGAAATGTCAGAATGACCATGGTCTCAGTAAGGATGAAAGGAAAAACAGGGACTTGTTGTAAAAACACATCGTTAGCTATATTTGCACCGCTGGTTCATTGACCTTGAGAATATAGATCTTTTTTCTTTACCTTCACAGACAGTTCCACCCTCTGGGAAGAAGAATCCCTAATGTTTGGCTAGGTGTGCCTGGGAGTTTTTCTTTGAAGACATTATGTTCCATTGTAATGAGGTCTTAATTGGATCTATCTCACTCATTCTCAGATCATCCTGGACATCTTTTAAAAAGTAGATTTCCTTTTAAACAACAGTATCATAAAACAACCACAACAAAAACAAACATATAAAGCAGGACTCATTTTTAAGATTTTAGTAACTATGGTTTAATTTTTCAGAAATCATCTAATTGCTTTTTCTTTACTTCAAGGAGACAGGTAGGAAAATCAACCAACTTACACTGATTTGAATAAACCAAGAATTTGTTTCTCTCTGCTGCTTTATATAGATCTAAAAGGACATGAAGTGAGTATATATCTTGGAGAAATTATGTTGGATTATATGACATGTTCCAAAGACTTCTGGTTTATTACTGACAATACATTCAGGTTTGAAATTTTCTTCTCTTTGGGCCCCACTCTCACCTCTGACCTGTGTTGGGCAACTGGGGTGGGAAATTAACCTATGCTTCTCCTCTGAATACATCTTTATATTTGTGTTAATCAAAATATTAATTTATTTGGTATAAGCTTCTTGATGGGAAGTTCTGCATTTATTTTCTAAAACTGTGTATTTTCAGTGACTTTAAAAAATGAGCTACAGACTCTGATATCTTGATATACTGCAATGGCAAATGCATCTTGCATTCCCTCTTGTACTTCCTTACTCCTTCGATGTTTTTTTTTTTTTTTTTTCGGTACGCAGGCTTCTCACTGTTGTGGTCTCTCCCGTTGCGGAGCACAGGCTCCGGACGCGCAGGCTCAGCGGCCATGGCTCATGGGCCCAGCCGCTCCGCGGCATGTGGGATCTTCCCGGACCGGGGCACGAACCCATGTCTCCTGCATCGGCAAGTGGACTCTCAACCACTACGCCACCAGGGAAGCCCCCTTCTATGTTTTTTTTTTAAATAAATTAATTTATTTTTGGCTGCATTGGGTCTTCGTTGCTGTGTGCAGGCTTTCTCTAGTTGTGGCACGTGGGCTTCTCATTGTGGTGGCTTCTCTTGCTGCGGAGCATGGGCTCTAGGTGTGCGGGCTTCAGTAGGTGTGGCATGAGGGCTCAGCAGTTGTGGCTCCTGGGCTCTAGAGCGCAGGCTCAGTAGTTGTGGCACATGGGCTTAGTTGTTCCGCGGCATGTGGGATCTTCCCAGACCAGGGCTTGAACCCGTGTCCCCTGCATTGGCAGGCAGATTCTAAACCACTGTGCCACCAGGGAAGCCCCACCCCTTCTATGTTGATTTTGTTTTTCAACAACAAATGAAACAAGCTCATAAATTAACACCATCAATTTAATTTCTTCCCTGTCCCCTCTCCACTTGTCTACTATTTTTACTCATCAGAAGTGATAAGAAATACAAGACTTTAAAAAGGCATTTTAAAGTAGCAGTAATTTATTCACAACTCAGACTCTGGGTTCTTTTATTTTAAAATGTAAAACGCACCATCTGAAACACGCACTGTATATCAGACATGTCACTTCCCTAAGTTGTGTTGTAAGAAAACCTATGCTTGTTTTAATTGGCCCTCTCTTCTCTGACTGATTTGAAGGTTGCTATACATACCGATGATGAAGTGACATGACAAGAGTTTTCTAGGAATGTTGTTGCTGTACGTGTATGGAACAGATTATTCTAGGGCAATTTTAAAGGATATTGAGTGAAAATAAGAAAAAGAAATGAAATAATTTAGGAATAAAACAACCATTTATTGAGTACTTTGTACAAGATGCTTTATATACATTTTTCCATTTAACCCTAACAATGACCTTATAAAATATGTATTATTACCTTATTTCATAGCTCAAGAATCAGAGGCACAGAGAGGTTGAATAACATATAAGACAGAAGAGCTGGGGTTCAAACCCAGGTATATCTGACTCTGGAGCTCACAGTATAGAAATGCAACAGATTTCTGTGTATTAATTTTGTATCCTGCAACTTTACCAAATTTATTGATGATCTCTAGTAGTTTTCCAGTAGCATCTTTAGGATTCTCTACGTATAGTAACATGTCATTTGCAAACAGTGACAGTTTTACTTCTACTTTTCCAATTTGAATTCTTTTTATTTCCTTTTCTTCTCTGATTGCTGTGGCTAGGCCTTCCAAAACTATGTTGAATAAAAGTGGTGAGAGTAGACATCCTTGTCTTGTTCCTGATCTTAAAGGAAATGCTTTCAGCTTTTCACTATTGAGTATGATGTTAGCTGTAGGTTTGTCATATATGGCCTTTATTACATTGAGGTGTGTCCCCTCTATGCCCACTTTCTGGAGAGTTTTTTTTTTTTTTTGTTTTTTTTTACCATAAATGGGTGTTGAATTTTGTCAAAAGCTTTTTCTGCATCTATTGAGATGATCATATGGTTTTTATACTTCAATTTGCTGATGTGGTATATCACAATGATTGATTTGTGGATATTGAAAAATCCTTTCCTCCCTGGGATAAATCCCACTTGACCATGGTGTATGATCCATTTAATGTATTGTTGGATTAGGATTGCTAGTATTTTACTAAGGTTTTTGCGTCTATGATTGTTGGTGATACTGGCCTATAATTTGTATGTGTGTGTGTGTGGTATCTTTGTCTGGTTTTGGTATCAGGGTGATGATGGCCTCATAGAATGAGTTTGGGAGTAGTCCTTCTGAAATTTTTTGGAATAGTTCTCTAAATGTTTGATAGAAGTTACCTGTGAAGCTATCTGGTCTTGCACTTTTGTTTGATGGGAGTTTTTAAATCACAGTTTCAATTTCAGTACTTGTGATTGGTCTGTTCATATTTTCTTTTTCTTCCTGGTTCAGTCTTGGGATACTGTACCTTTCTAAGAATTTGTCCATTTCTTCCAGGTTGTTCATTTTATTGGCATATAGTTGCTTGTAGCAGTCTCTTAGGATGCTTTG
This sequence comes from Lipotes vexillifer, assembly GCF_000442215.2. NCBI lineage: Eukaryota > Metazoa > Chordata > Mammalia > Artiodactyla > Lipotidae > Lipotes > Lipotes vexillifer. The sequence continues at coordinate 1,826,274 of NW_006796752.1, read as the reverse complement.
TATTTCTGTGATATCTGTTGTAACTTCTCCTTTTCATTTCTAATTTTATTGGTTTGAACCCTCTCCCTTTTTTTCTTGATGAGTCTTGCTAACAGCTTATCAATTTTGTTTATCTTTTCAAAGAACCAGCTTTTAGTTTCATTGATCTTTTCTATTGTTTTCTTGGTCTCTATGCCATTTATTTCTGCTCTGATCTTTATGATTTCTTTCTTTCTGCTAACTATGGGTTTTGTTTGTTCTTCTTTGTCTAGTTGCTTTAGGTAAGGTTAGGTTGTTTGTGATTTTTCTTGTTTCCTGAGTTAAGGTTGTATTGCTATGACCTTCCCACTTAGAACTGCTTTTGCTGCATCCCATAGGTTTTGGATCATGGGGCTTTCATTTTCATTTGTCTCTAGGTAATTTTTTATTTCCTCTTTGATTTCTTCAGTGATCCACTGGTTGCATATTTTTTAGGCTCCATGTGTTTGTGTTTTTTAGTTTTTTTTTCTCGTAGTTGATTTCTAAACTTATAGTGTTGTAGTCAGAAAATATGCTTGATATGATTTCAATTTTCTTAAATTTAATGAGGCTCAATTTGTGGCCCAGCATGTGCTCAATCCTGGAGAATGTTCCATGTGCACTTGAGAAGAATGTGTATCCTGCTGCTTTTGTATGGAATGCTCTATAAATATCAGTTAAGTCCATCTGGTCTAATGTGTCATTTAAGGCCTGTGTTTCCTTATGAATTTTCTGTCTGGATGACCTGTCTACTGGTGAAAGTGGGGTGCTAAAGTCCCCCACTATTATTGTGCTACTATCAATTTCTCCCTTTATGGCTGTTGATATTTGCCTTATATATTGAGGTGCTCCTATGTTGGGTGCATATATATTTACAATTATTATATCTTCTTCTTGGACTATTCCCTTGAACATTACATAGTATCCTTCTTTGTCTCTTGTAACAGTTTTTATTTTAATGTCCATTTTGTCTGATATGAGTATTGCTACTTCAGCTTTCTTTTGATTTCCATTTTCATGGAATACCTTTTTCCATCCCTTCACTTTCAGTCTGTATGTGTCCCTAGATCTGAAGTGGCTCTCTTGTAGAGAGTATATATACAGGTCTTGTTTTCGTATCCACTCAGCCAGTCTAAGTCTTTTGGTTGGAGCATTTAATTCATTTATGTTTAAGGTAATTATTGATATGTATGTTCTTCTTGTCATTTTGTTAATTGTTTGGGGTTTGTTTTTGTTCCCTTCCTCTTTTGTTCTCTTTTCTTGTGATTTGATGACTAACTTCAGTGTTATGTTTGGATTCTTTTTTCTTTTTGTGTGTGGATCAATTGTAGATTTTCAGTTTGTGGTTACCATGAGGTTTTGATATAGCAGTCTGTATATAAACAAGATTGTTTTAAGTTGCTGGTCTTTTAATTTCATATGCATTTCCAATAGCCTGCATTTGTGCTCTCCTCACAATTGCTGGTTTTGATATCATATTTGTATGTGGATGATTTCCTACCTTTATTGTATGTCTGCCTTTACTGGTGAGCTTTTCCATTAGGAATTTTCCTGTTTCTAGTTGTGGCTTTCTTTCTTTTTCTTTTTTCTGCTTACAGAAGTTCCTTTAGCATTTGTTGCAAAGCTGGTCTGGTGGTGAATTCTCTTAGTTTTTGCTTGTCTGTAAAGCTTTTGATTTCTCCATCGAAGCTGAATGAGAGCCTTGCTGGGTAGAATATTCTTGGTTGTAGGTTATTCCTTTTCATCACTTTAAATATATCATGCTATTCCCTTCTGGCCTGCAGAGTTTCTGCTGAGAAATCAGCTGATAACCTTATGGGAATTCCCTTTTATGTTATTTGTTGCTTTTCCCTTGCTGCTTTTAGAAGTTTTTCTTTGTCTTTGTTGATTTGACTACTATGTGTCTTGTGCTCCTCCTTGAGTTTATCCTGTCTTGGACTCTTTGTGCTTCCTGGACTTGGGTGACTCTTTCCTTTCCCATGTTAGGGAATTTTTCGCTATTTTATCTTCAAATATTTTCTCAGGTGCTTTCTCTCTCTTCCCCTTCTTGGACCCCTATAATGTGAATGTTGGTACGTTTAATGTTGTCCCAGAGGTCTCTTAGACTGTCTTCCTTTCTTTTCATTCTTTTTCCTTTATTCTGTACTGTGGCAGTGATTTCCACCATTCTGTCTTCCAGGTCACTTACCCGTTCTTCTGCTTCAGTTATTCTGCTATTGATTCCTTCTAGTGTATTGTTCATTTCTGTTTGTTTTTTTCCCCATGACTTTGTTAAACATTTCTTGCATCTTCTCAATCCTCACCTCCATTCTTTTTCTGAGGTCTTGGATCACATTCACTATCATTATTGTGAATTCTTTTTCTGGCAGGTTGCCTATGTCCATTTCACTTAGTTGTTCTTCTGGGGTTTTATCTTGTTTCTTCCTCTGGGACATATTCCTCTGTCTCATTTTGTCTAACTTTCTGTGATTGTGGTTTCCATTCTGCAGGCTGCAGGACTGTAGCTCTTCTTGCTTTTGCTGTCTGCCCTCTGGTGGATAAGGCTGTGTAATCGGCTTGTGCAGGCTTCCTGATGGGCTGAACTCCACTGGTGAGTGGAGGTGGGTCTTGTCCCTCTGGTGGGCAAGACTGTGCTCAGGAAAACTTTAAGCAGCCCGTCTGCTGATGGGTGGGGCTGTGTTCCTGCCCTGTTGGTTGTTTGGCCTGAGGTGTCCCAAGACTGGAGCCTATAGGCTGTTGGGTGAAGCTAATGGCGGCCTCCAGGAGGGCTCATTCCAATGAGTACTCCCCAGAATTGCCACTGCCAGTGTCTTTGTCCCTTCAGTGAGCAGAAGCCACCCCCCTACCTCCACAGGAGACCCTCCAATACCAACAGGTAGGTCTGGCCCAGTCTCTTATCAGGTCACCTTTTCTTCCCCCTGGGTTCTGGTGTGCATGGGACCTTGTGTGCACCCACCAAGAGTGGAGTCTCTATTTACCCCAGTCATGGATTTCCTATGCTCAAACTCTGCTGGCTAACAAAGCCAGATTCTCTAAGGGCTCCTCCTCCTGTTGCTGGATCCCCAGGCTGGGAAGTGTGATATTGAGCTCAGGACTTTCACTCCTGTGGGAAGGCCTCCATGGTACAATTGCTCTCCAGTCTGTGGGTCACCCACCCAGTGGGTATGAGATTTGATCTTATCATGATTGAACCCCTCCTACTGTCTCGTTGTGGCTTCTTCTTTGTCTTTGGCTGTAGGGTATCTTTTTTGGTAGGTTCCAACATTTTTCTGTGGATGGCTGTTCCGCAGTTAGTTGTGATTTTGATGTTTCTGTAAGGAGGGGTGAACCCATGTCCTTCTACTCCACCATCTTGAGCTTGAGCAGTCCAGAGAGTTAAGTTTAGAAAGGTAGAGGAAGAATGAAAGGAGAGACAAGGATATGTGCCGAGATGGTCATGAGGAGTTTGCTGTTGTTCTCCAATTATATTTTGAATTTGTGTCTCTACCACCATTGTGATTTATTGAGCATATACTATGTGATATAATGTAATGGAGGAGATGTTTAGGAAGTAGACCTTAATTATTATATATTTACTTATTTCATTAAAATTTTTCATTAAGCTTTAATGTCTGAGACATTGTGCTAAGCAAAGTGAATGGCCATTTACTTATTGAATGTGAATTAAAGGAAGGTACATATTCAGGTCCCATTTGTCAGAGAAAACTCCATGGAGGGCATGAAAAAGACAAACCAAGTAATCACCATTTATATTATTCATGGTCCTCAGGGCATAGATATTGTGTAATAGGATGTATATATAGTTTTTTCTTCCTATTTGGGAAGCAAACCATCTCCTTTTTCCATCCACAGACTTAATTTAAAAACTCTGTTCAGAATACTAAGAGAACCTGTAACTCAAGGACTACTTTTAATAGATATGTGAGTTAGCTTCTCACATGAAGTCTGATAAAAAAAATTTATAGAAAGCGGGCAATAAACTTAATAAGGTGTTATATAATATGCAGAATAAATATTAGTACAGTACATGAACCTAAATGACAGCAACAAATTATAAAGCTTAGCATGCAATTAAAATCGCTAATGGAACACTGTATAGAGAGAATGTGTTCATTCTTAGATCAGTCAAAGAGCAGCTATTTGGTGTCAGAACCACCACTTGAACTAACGACACCTTAAACTTATTTTTAAGCACTCTGTCATGCGATAGCTACACTTTATGGGTGTCTTCAGTTCAGTCTTTTAGCATACGTTGTACATGCTAATAAAATGTGTCCTCAAGGCAGGATGGTCCTGATGGCCAAGAGACAATGGTCAGATTTATGCTCAAGTGTATTTTTCTGATGTTAAAACTTATGAACAGACAATAATAACAGTACATCTACTAGTGATTAGCAGGCTGACAGTATCTTAGATTTCAAACTTAGGAACTAAGAGCTGCCTGAAACTTGTCAGTTAATTGATCCTACTGCCATGAAAACTATTATGCTCTGAGTTTTTGTTTTTTACAAGGTTGTACTTTCTTGGCTCCATGCTCTTGTGCATGTGATTCTCTCTGCCAATGTCATTTACCTCATCTCTACATGTACAAATTTTACTCATCTTTAAAGACCCAGAGAAAATGACATCTTCTCCATGAAACTCTCCTCCAGTCCTCCCAGTCTGAAGTAATCTTTCCTTTCTCTGAACTTCTATTGCATATGTTTGTACCTCATTAGCACTTTTCACTATCCACATTATAGAGTTATGTGACATATATTTTGCATATTTAAAAATTATATACCTATAAAATATATACCATACTTATTTGTATATGTGTCTTATCCCTTATTTTGAACTAACATAGGGAAGAAGTGTCCTAGAATTAGGTATGGATGCACAGGGATGCCAGCATTGGTTTACAAGCTAGGTATGGACATTTACTGAAAGTTTACCACTTAAGTGAGGGATATTTGTAAAATGATGGAATGACTTTGTAGTCTTTGATGGTTGGCAATAGAGTTGCCCTTTCTATGTGTAATTTTAAAAGTTGACATCTGTCAACTCTCTTGGCAAAAGAAACATTTGCATAGGTGAAAGGCTTCAAATCCGTGCAGACATTGAATGGGAAGAAAGGAATAATCTGTATTCAAGGAGAAAAAGTTCACAGAGTTCATAGTAGGAATGAGGAGAGAAGATTTAGTGTTGATATTGAATCTGATCTACTCAACATTAGAAACAGGGAGCCTTTTGGTTTCTATAGCCATGGAGGTATGCCACTCAATCCCCTATCAAGAAAGAATCTGTTTAAGAGTGTAATTAGCAGAGAGCCTCCAGATACTGCAAATTTGGGATACTCCACAGTCTTCAACTCCAAGTTCATGCTCTTCCAGGGCTGCTCACAGCCAGTAACAGCCCAGGAGGGGTTCTGTGCACCAAGTACTGTAGAGCCAGGTCATTTTGGCCCCATATGGGACTTCTCTAATCTTTGCTTCTGGCTTCCCCATTGGCCTGACTGGGACTTTCTTGAGCTACATTGCAGTCTGAGGCTCTTCCTACCCAATCCTCCTTCCTTTCCTCTCTCCATTCACAAGTGACAAAACAGCATTGGGATACAAAGTCTTTTCCTTCCTACTATTGACACCAATTTATTTCCCCCAATATATTTCTTGCTCTTCTAGCTCCATCTCTGTATCTGCTTCCAGGAGTACCTGAACTGACACAGCTTAACAATATCATGTTGAGCAACCATCATGGCAAAATTGGACCTGAGTACCCACACTCATGAATTCATTCATCTATTCAATTTATTTTACAAATATTTTTGAGCATTTACTATGTGCCAAGCACTCTTGTTCTAGATAATAGTGATATAGGAATGAACAAGGCAAACAAGATTTTTGTTTTGAATAGAATCTACATTTATAAGGAAACCAATTAAATGATTATTGTTTCTCACTTATCCCATAAGGTTGTGTAGCTCATGAGTATTTCCTAATGCTTAGCAACTTGGTGTCTCAGAAGGTTACTTTATGTCCTTCCTCTGCTTCCCTCCCTCCCTCCCCTTCCTTCTCCCCTTCCCCCTTCCTTCCTTCCCCCCTTGCCCCTTCCTTCCTTCCTTTCTTCCTCCCTCCCTTCCTTCCCTCTTTCTCTTTCTCCTTTCTTAAATTTTTTTTTCTTTCTTCCCACTCTCCTTCCATCAGAATAATTAATAATATGTTTCTAATGAAAGAAAACCTGTAGATGGTAGTAGATTTGGAGACTGTACCTTAATCTCAGTGAAGGCAAAGCACATCTCAACTTGGACAGGATTAAGGAAGGCTGATACATTATCAGCACAGCACAGTGGAAAAGAAAGAAAAAATTTGGGCTGTTGAAATATGTGGTTGACCACAGGTTTGACTTGGTTTTGGAGAGATTGGTGTCTTTCATATTGCAGGGAATTGTGCATGTAAAAAAAATACTCAATACCATTTGTATCTTTTTTATTGCCAAATTTGGATTGTCTCCTTTTTTCCCTAAATCGGGTATTGTCTTGCCACTTTGATATATTAATCTAGTTTTAGTATTACTGGAACCAAATTATATATCAAATCAGTATTTAATTTTAATTAGTAAGGTCACCTAGAGGTTTTCTCTACTAGACATCAAGGGATCAAGCTTGTTCAGTTAATTCTTTTCTTTGGGATTTTGGTCTAATTATTCATATGTAACACACTGTCCGCCCCTTTTTAAAAATTTTTGTTGTTGTATATTTCTAGTTGGTTATTATCTGTGGTCGCTGGTGTTTTTCAGTCCTTGTTGTTGGTACTGTAACTAACTTTTCTGGATCTATCTGACTTATTCAAGTTTCTTGTGTTCACTCATTTCTGCACACATAGATAGAAACAAGTACATAGGTGTACATTAAAAATATACATATACTTACAGAAGTAAGAAAAAATATTTACTCATATCAATATTTTACTACTTATTAACATAAATAAAAATACCATCTTCATATTACAATTACTTTTGTACACCATTTTTTTTATTCTTACTTTAAAACATGGAGCCCATGGAAAATTCACCACTGTTACTAGAAATAAGCTATACTCTCCTGGAGTTTTTTTCTGGATGAATTTGTATTGCTTCTACAAGTAATAACAGATTTCCCTTACAAGTTCCCCCACAGAGTTAACTTGCTACAGATTTGTATCCTTTTGGTTAATGTCCAACATTCAAAGATATTTTACTGAAAGAGCTCTTCTAAATAAGAATAATGTTATAAAATAATAGTTCTAAAAGTACACATTACAACTGAAGAGGAGAATAGATACATTGTTCTGAATATAGCCATTATCAAAAGTACTAGAAAATTTTTTACAAAAAGGTGTAGACACCCTATTGAAAAGCATCTAAATGCAGAATTCTTTGCTCTGGGATATCCAGCTGAATTCCACGTTCATAATATTTGATTAAAAGCAAATAAGACCCAGATTCTCTTATATCTGGTATCTAAAACTATCATAATCTAATATTACCACAAAAGCAAGTTTTTAATTGTCCTAATTTTATTCTGGTCTAAGAAAATATTTTTAACCATCAAGTACATTTTATTTATTAAAGGACTTTCATGCAGATTATATCTCAAGTTTTTGTCAGGTAGATAAAGTAAATAAAGATGAACTTACAAAAAAAATCATTTATCATTCCCCTACATATCACTAACCAAGTGGAAAATATAATAGAAAAAATAAGCAAACTCACTATAGCAACAAAAAAATGAAAGCATCTAGGAACTAACATAATGAATGCAGAAGAACTTTATAGAAAAAAGTAAAGCTTTAATAATAAAGATATTATAATTGGATACTCATATAATAAAAAAAGGAATCTTGATCCCTACCTCACAGTCACACACACAATGGATTGCAAATGTAACTGTAAAAGGCAAGACAATAAAACTTCTAAAATAATATAGGGGAGTTTTTTCATGAACTTGAGGTAGGTAAAGATTTCTTAAACAGGACATTAAAAAATACTATCCATAAAAGAAAAAAAAGATAAATTGGACCAAATTAAAATTAAGAACCTTCTATACATCAAAAGCCACTATTAACAGACTGAAAAACAAGCCACAAATCAGAAGATATTGTAATACGTATATTTGATAATGACTCATATCCAGAATATATAAAGTCCTATAGTTGAATGAGACAACCAAAAAAAAAAAAGGGCAAATACTTAAACAGGCATTTCATGAAAGAAGAATGGTCATCAAACTGACAAAAAGGTGCTCAATTTCATTAATACCAGGAATATGCAAACTAAAACCATAATATGATATAACTATACACCTATCAAAATGACTAAAATACAGAAGAGAAAAAAGCAAGTGTTGACAAAGATGTGGAACAACTAGAACTCTCATATGCTGCTAGTGGAATTATAAATCAGTACTACCATTTTGGAAAATTTTTAGTAGTATCTAGTAAAGGTGACTACAGGCAAACTAAAGCTAAATATAGGCAAACCCCACAACTGAGCACTTTTAGTCATATACCCAACAGAAATGCATACATTTGTTCACCAAAAGATATTTACAAGAATATTTATAGCAGCACTATTCCTAGTAGTCCAAAACTGGAAACAGCCCAAATATCCATCATAAGGGTAAATTGTGGTATATTCATACAATGGAATACTACAGAGCAATGAGAGTAAACAAACTCAACTATATACAACAGAATGGATGAATCTCACAAAGACAATGTTGAGTGAAGGAAGCCATACTCAAGTATATACTGCATGATTCCAATTTTATAAAGTTCAGAAATAAGCTAAATAGAAATCAAGATAGTGGTAATGTAAGAGAGAGGGGATAATGTAGGGAAGGATGATGACTGGGTGGGTAGGTAAGGGTGGCTTCTAGAGTTCTGGTGTTTTTTGATCTGGGTGCTGCTTATATAAGTGGGCTTACTTTGTGAAAATTAGTCAAAGTGTACACTTACAGTCTGTACACTTTATGTATATTATATCAATTAAAAGTTTAGATGAGAAAGAAAAAGGAAAACATACTGAATTCCAGATCTCAAAAGAAGCAGAACTATAAATCAAAAATTTTAACTTAGAAATAACTAAAAGGGACATAAATCAAGACCTAAAAAATTGCTGAAATATGTTTATGGATGAAAAATTTAACATTAAGGTAACCATCCTCTCTAAATATGTAAATTCAATGTAATTCCAACAAGATTTTTGAGGAATTCAACTAATGTATTCTAAAACACATACTGAACAATAAATGTGCATAAATAGCCAAGACAATTTTGAAAAACAAAAGCAGAGGGGAGTCCTTATCAAATATTATGAAATACTGTGAACAGTAATAAAAATAATGTTTCTGGAGCAGAAGTAGATTAATGGGATACTACAGAAACAGACCCACTTACATATAAGAAGTTAAGAAAGAATGGACTGTTTAATAAATGTTGGGAAAACCAACTCGAGATAAGAATAATAATTAAGGTGGCTCCCTACCTTAAATCAAATAAAAGGCTAAACTCCATATGGTTGAAATACCTAAAAAGAAGCTGTAAGGCAAATAGAAGAAACATGTAGAGAAATGTCTTTAGGAAATTCTGATAGAAATGGATGTTTAAAACGATATTCAAAGTGCACAACCACAAGGTGAAAAACTGATGGGCTAAGAGAATTTGTTCAACAAAGTACAGCATAAACAAAGTTAATGGATGACCTCTTTCACAGCTCAACATCCACTTACCTGGAAAGATGAGAGAATCTGTACATCCTTCCACGTGAGTTCTTGTGATTCATTCAGGTTGTAGTTTAAGTTTCCTTTCAATCAATCCAAGAAGGACCAGAGTGACCAAATAAAGCAGGTTGCAAAGGCAGGAAGCAGAAACAATATGATGTTATGGAAGTACCTTTCTGAATAGTCCCTTCTTCTGCTGTAGGGCCTTGGGGCAACCCTTCAATGTAGGTGCTCGGCAACAAGTCGGCTGAGACAGGCTGACCCTGGCTGGAGCTTTTGTAGTCTCTCTCGTACAGCACTGGTCAGGTCTCCGTACGCCTTGTCAAGGCTGGCACGTTCAGTCGCAGCAAAATGAGACCTTACCTCCATCACTTCCACATGGCTTCCCGGTATTCGGTGAGGTCAGCTTTTCCCACAGGATGCACGAACTCGTGACAGACGATCTGGACATAACTTCTTAGCATCATCTGCCCACATATTTCTAGTGATCCCAAGCACACAAGCTTCGTAACGTACTGCAATTACTCCACCAGACTTCCATGATTTGTATTGTACAACCGCACAAGTTTTAGTCCTCAAATGAGGATTTTGCCACTGCTCCACTTGAACAAAAACAAACAAAAAACAGTCCATGTCCACCAGAGCAGTGGTCCTCTCTCTCAGCCATTTTTCAAGGTGACAGACACCTGACAAAACCGCCACCCGCGGACGCCGCCGACTCTGGGCTCCGTGTCCAGTGGAAGGAAGATGAAAGGATCTTAAATATCTGTTCCCTTTCCGGGAGTGGGCTAGTCAGTTTCGAGAGAGGTTTATTCCCCGTAACGACAGAGGAGAGGACCAAAGGCCAAGAAGACGCTTGCCCGGGCAGCGGCCCACACAGCTGCGCTGCCTCAGCCGAGGTCACGTGCTCAGCGGATCGCTCTCCTGACGGAGACGTGATGGTGCGCGCGCCACCAATAGCCGATGAAGCGCCTGCGCACCGCCCCTTACGTCTCCCGGGACGACTTCCAAATTAACGTTTCTGTTTCTGTGCCGTAATGAATTCTGCCTTCCACAGACTCAACTGTTCTAATTAACCGTAACTGTTATTATATTTTGGTTCGGACGTTTGAATCTTCATGGCTTGGTGAGTAGCTGCTCTTTCAGCTGATCTGTTGTCGTTTCGGCACATCCTGTCATCCTAGAAAAAGTCTTGCTCTGCTATAACCATAGGAGGTACCATCACCATTCCTAATTTTTTCTGTCCTAAGACATGAAACCAGGTATCTTCCAAGGAGTCCTGGTTCCTTTGAGTGTGATTTGAAATCGTAATCTGCGCTTTATGAGTTCTCCTAATGGCAAGTTGTGTACACAGGTGCTGCTATTGCTGTAGGTGAAATGCTTTCAGCGGCAGAGCTGGGAAATATATTTTTAAGGGTATGAGCTCTTACATCAGATTTCTTTCTAAATTAAAAAGTTTGAATAATGTAAGTTTTTTTTTTTTTTTTTTTTTTTTTTTTGGCTCTGGTAAATAATGCTGCAGTGTACATGGGGGTGCATATATCTTTTCAAATTAGCGTTTTCACTTTCTTCAGAAAAATATTCAGAAGTGGAATTGCTGGATCATATGGTAGCTCTATTTTTTTTTTTTTTTTCTTGCGTTATGCGGGCCTCTCACTGTCGTGGCCTCTCCCATTTGCGGAGCACAGGCCCCGGACGCGCAGGCTCAGCGGCCATGGCTCACGGGCCCAGCCGCTCCGCGGCATGTGGGATCTTCCCGAAACGGGGCACGAACCCGCGTCTCCTGCATCGGCAGGCGGACTCTCAAGCACTGCGCCACCAGGGAAGCCCTGAATAATGTAAGTTTTTATGCTGCACTGGCTGTGTGAATCGAATTGCACGTATGGGTTTCCTAAGCCAAGGCTTGTTTCTGTTCAGAACCAATATTTTCTGAGACGGGCTACGGTGGAACCTGTTTTGATCCACCCAGCAGCCTTTCCCCTTTCTTTGTTACTAACATTCCAATTTTCCTTCTGGGGACTTCACTTCCCTCCTTCCATGCTGTTCTACTGGGAGAGTCATGTGCACTGTTTGGACACGTGTCAGAGATAAGACTAACCCTATCCTCCCAGGAGTTTGAGTCTTCATTGAGGGGACATTGACACAAAGCATTGAAATGGGTCCTTCCAATAGCCATCCCTTGAAGAGATACTCTGTTAATGCCTCTTTCCTAATTTCTTGGAGCATCTTTGATCCTATTGCTCCCAACGCCTGATTGTTCACTTTTTCATTAGGGTCTATAATTTATTTTATTTTTGTTAATTATTAATGTTACTTTGCTTAAGTTAACCAGAGTCTGTTTCTGTCACCTGCAACCAGATAATCGTAACTGATGCACTTTTCTTTGTGGGTGGATATGTGGGTTGCCAGTAGCTTCCACTCTAACCATGGTAGGTGATTCTGACAATTATTTGTATGATGACATGATCAGTTTACTTAGAGAAGATTTCAGTCAGTAACAAAGGGTGTGGGGAAAAATGTGGGTCCTTTTTATTCACAAAACAGGCTCTTTTGTTTTTGAGGCACATTTTGTTCTTCTATTTGTTTTATTTGTTTATATGTACAATCATTTTCAGAGTTATTTTTATGTGAAAAAGATTACTCACAATTTGTCATTTTCAGAAAGCGAGCGCATAAGACATTCTTTGAGGGAAGGCCTGCATAACTTTACCACCCTGCCCCCAAGACTATCTGAGGTTGCATATCCTGTATATACAACCCAGTTACTCAGCCTCTGTCTTCATAAGGAAGAAGGTCAGAGGTACCTTTGGGTTGTTTTCTTTGATGTCTTGGTATAGAGATTTGTTCATAGACAATGACTTTAGGACATCAGATATTTGAACTTGTTTGAGCTGAACTGTGTGATTCCTACCAGCAAGTGTGCTGTGTTTTCCCCATCTGTGAAGTGCTTTTCTCATTTCCTGTGTTTAGGAAATGATAATGACTGACCTTGAAATTTGCTGGGCTGAAGTGCTAGGTAAGCAATACATAATAGCAGTGATTCCATGGGATTGCAGTCCAGGTTGGGTGTTGTCTGCATTCTTCAACACTTCATTGTTGGTTCAGTTTTCAGTTTTCAAGTTACCAACTTAATCTTCAGATCATGTGTAGTAAGCCATTCCAAATCATAGCAATAGCAGCTACCGTTTATTGAGTATACTGTGCTATGCATTGTATCAGGTGGTTTGTAAAAAGTGTGTTCTATTTTTACCAGTATCCTGGGTGAATACTGTCATCACCATTTACAGAGAAGGGAACTGGGATTCGAAGTTCTGTGATTTTATAAAGATTTCCCTATTCTACTTTTTTTTTTTTTTTTTTTTTTATGGTGAGGGTAGGAGTTTATTAATTAATTTATTTATGCTTAGCTGTGTTGGGTCTTCGTTTTTGCGCACGGGCCTTCTCTAGTTGAGGAGAGCGGGGGCTACTCTCTGCTGCGGTGGCCTCTACCGTTGCGGAGCACAGGCTGTGGACGCGCAGGCTCAGCGGCCATGGCTCACGGGCCCAGCTGCTCCACGGCATGTGGGATCTTCCTGGACCGGGGCACAAACCCGTGTCCCCTGCATCGGCAGGCGGACTCTTAACCACTGCACCACCAGGGAAGCCCCCTATTCTACTTTTTGACAACTTATTCAAATTAAAGATATGCATATTTCACATAAGAGCCTTCATAAATAATGGGATAGGGACTTCCCTGGTGGTCCAGTGGCTAAGACTCCGTGCTCCCAATGCAGGGGTTCCATCCCTGGTCAGGGAACTAGATCCCAAATGCTGCAACTGAGAGTTCACATGCCACAACTAGAGATCCCCCATGCTGCAACTAAAAAGATCCCACATGCTGCAGCGAAGATCCTGCACGTGGCAACGAAAATCCTGCGTGCTGCAACTATGACCCGGTGCAACCAAATAAAAAATAGTAATAATGGGATAAACACAAGACATGTGCCTATGTCGCCCTTGTTTCAATGATTTTCAGATCTCAAACTCTTTACCCCTGTTCTTTGATCACATCCAGCATTCAACACCTTTTCCAAGTCAGAAATCTGAAAGTCACCCTCGATCTTTTCCTCTTTTTATTCCCTTTTGTTCATCAGTTATAAAGTCTTGTCAAAAATATATTTTGAATATGACTATTTTTCTTCCTTCCTACTGTTACTGCCATACTTTAGTTCACCATTATCTTGTCATCTCAATAATGGGATTACTGCAACAATATTCTAGCTGTATCTAAAAGGAGATGTCTCAGGTAATTATGCTTATCCAGGCCTCTGGAAGACATGGACTTTTTGGAATGAGTTATGGTCCTAGAGCGGAATAGAGTTATGGTCCTAGGGTGATAATGTGTGGTCACAGACTTGGATGAGAGATCATCTATGGGGAAAGAATAAAGATTGAGTTGATTCATTTTAGTGGTAGGCTACAATCATCATGGAACCTTTCGAACTAAGGGTGAGAGATTAAACCAATAAGCAGGAAATGGAGCTGTCTTTGGATTCTGGGCATAACAGATCAGTGTGCCACACTGTAGCGGCTAGGTAAAGGTATTAAGAGAACAATAAGAGGTCAGCAATAAATTAGGAGAAAAGAGCAAGATGAAGTTGGAGAGGTAAGATGGTAACTTTCCTAACATTTACCATGTTCTATGTAGGACCTGTTTGTTGAATTGTACAAAGGCTTTATTCTTATTTATATGGTATAAAGGTCTTCCCAGGTTGAGGGTAGATTCAAAGTGTCTGGACCAAATAGACCTTTAGGAACCAAAGGCTTGAGGCCTGAGTATCAGTTCTGTGAATTTAGTAATGCCCTTTGGCCATACCTTTTCCTCAGCTAGAGATTGGAAAGTGGCCAATATTATGCCCAAGCAGGTTGGGCCATGCCCGTTTTGGACTGCCCAAAGGCAGAATAAAAGATAAGTAAAAAGACCAGGTGATATTTTTAAAAAGATAAAATGAAAGAAGGCAGTTTCATATGAAAAAGACCTTATAAGCAGAGAGATCAGTCACCCTAAGTGAAACAATGTTAGATGAATTCCACAAGGCTGTGGCTGATGGTTTTTGCTAAATCACTATGGATTATATTCACCTAGAGTACCATTTCATTGTGAAGTAGATAGGGTCTTGGGGGACAAGAACAAACATTGGATTCCCTATCAAATAGCACACTGAGCCTGGGAGAGGAAAGTTGTGGATCTCTCATAGCCAGAATGAAACAGTATTTCATTGAAAACATTCTCACTCTAAACTAACAGGGATCCTGATTTCTAAATTGGTTTCAATTAAATATATTTTCTTCCCTTCTAAGAAAACAACATACACCTATAATCTCTTCTAACTATTGGCAGATCTGTGATGCTATAGCACTCCACACCTTCCCAGTGGCTGCAATTACACACATCAAATTTCAGGATGGACGACAAGGTAAGATTCTAGAGGTAAAAGGCTACCACTTATGGTCCCCATTTTGCTCTCATATGTCACAGCCTTTTATTGTCAGGAGTTATTTAGAGAAACAGTCATCAGCTAACAAAACCATCTGTTAGTTAACAACAGCAAAATATAAGGCTATTTCAAAATAGCATGGGGCATTTCAAGTTAAGGGCAGATGAGTGCCAACTATTTTTTCCCTTCAGTCTTTCCTTGTTAAAAAAGAATGCATTTGTTATCAAAGCTAGTTTGGCTAATGTGCTTTCACCTCATACATATCTAGAAATCAAAGCTGCCTAGAAAGTTATTTGAGGGTATGTTCTCCCTTTGGAGCCCATCTTGCTCCAGTCATGCTAATAGGAATTTCATGTGTGTGTCAAGAGGACAATATAGCCTTTATGCAATTCGACCAAAACGTCCTACTCAGAACATGGTAAATGTTGGGAAAGCAAAAACGGTCTCACTGGACAGATTTAGTAAAATTCTTCACCTTTGTGCTTGTCTGCACTACTCCATTACTTTTTCCATCTGTAGGAGGAGGGGTGGTAGATGAAGAATCTCTGTACTCCTCCTTTTCCCTTGGCCAGATAGTTTCCCAAATCAGCTAAATATAACTCCATTTATTGTCATGCTAAAATGTTCTATTTAGCTGTGTTTAACTGGATATCATGATTCCCCAGGCTGACCTTTTGCTCCTGGGAAGTCGTTTTAAATTCAATCCCGGCAAAGGAAAATCCTTCCAATTCGCTGGCTGTGAAAGGTCACAAGTGAAATGTGTTTTGATGGTATCTGCCTATGGCTTAATTCTCAGTAAACTTGAGCACTAACTGGGCCTCAATTGTGCTTTGTCTTGGGAATCCGAGTTCTAAGAAGCCTGGGAGAGCTGAGTGGGAGACGTGGGGCTGAGTTGCTGGCATCAGCTGAGGGTACACAAAGGTACCAGCTGAAAGGTAAGGTATATGGTGCTAAGTTAGGTCAATGCTGCCTTCTTTCTGAGCTGATGAGGGATTCAGACTAAAATATATAGTTTCTCTCCCTGTTTCATTTGATCTGTTTAAGAGGGGCATTTCCCACTTTCTGGGAGGCAAAGAGGGCTTAGGGTGAGATAGAGAAGGAACTAGAAGTGTGTGAACCAGTCAAGAGGAAATTGGAGTATCCTGAAAATTTAGCCATTTCAGGGTCCAGAGCATAAAGTCAGCGTTCAGTTTGACTC
>NW_006796752.1:1803051-1809820 GCF_000442215.2 Lipotes vexillifer | reverse complement strand
TTCCCTTTTACAACATCTTTCTCGTTTATAATTTAGTAGCACGTCAGTCTCCAGTGAGTTCCTCACATCATTATGCTGATTTTTAACTGAATTAAAGTACTTTTCTTACATCTTATCAAAGAACCTCACCCCCGTTTAAAAAAGTCATATTTACCAAGCAATATTAGGAGCTCTGTCAGAGACTTTTGAAGAGTTCAGTGGATGAAATATTGAGGTGAAGTTTCTGGATTTTTGTTTTGTTCTTACTCTATTTCAACTTTTTGTGACTTTGTGCCATAATCATTCAATCAACAAGCATAATATCTGGCTCTTTCTGAGAAAGAAGCCCAGAGAACAGTCTGTCCTCCCAGCACCCCATTCCTCTATCACACACACATTATGCTCTATGCCAGCAAGTATTCAATGTTTCCTGAACACGACTTGCAATTCCATACTTCCATGCCTATGTTTATGTGGCTTCCTCTTCCTGGGATGTCTTCATTTTTTTCATCAAAATTCTATTCATGCAGAAAGGCCAAAATGGCACTCGTTTCTGTAAAGCTTTCAAAAGGCTTCCCTCCTCTCACCTGTGTTGAAGGTGAGCATGACTTCGTAACATTTTGTCTATGCGTCTATTATGCTTGGGTATTCTACTGTGGTATATCTGTGTGTCTCCCACTCAACCCAGCACCCTGAGGGCAGAAGCTGGGCCTTCATCTTTGTACCCCAGTGCTTAGCTCAGGGATTACTCTAAGAAGAGGAGTCTTTAGCCATCCTACCACTGGAGTATGAGCCTTTGCTATCCAGCGGGAGAAATGAAGTGATGTTTCTTAGAGCAAATGTATCTTGAGAGTTCATAGCAGCCACAGGAATAAGAAGAAAGCAAAAAACTCATTCTCTAAAAGCAGTTCTCTGGTCATAAATGAGAAAAATTCTGCTTCCCTTTTCCCTTCTTTGTGTTGTCATTTCTTGGAAATACCTGGTTGCCGGGAGGACTCTTAGAATATTGGCAGTGAGTTCAGCTGGAGAGAAATGGAGATGGCTCTGAAGTTGGGTGGAGACAGCTACACTTGGCCGCATTTCACCAGCTTCTCATCTTCTTCTCCCTTCCTGGTTCTCCCTTCCACGCAGCAGACGGCAGGCCGGCTCCGATTCCTGAGATTTCTTGAGAGAGAAAGCAGTATACGGCCTGCCAACCCCTGAGTTAAGCCATGTTCTACAGAAACAGCGTTCAGTGATCCAGGTGCAGCTGATGGAGCAACTGCTTGCACTTACTCCTTTGCCATCAGTAGCTTCCGGCATTTAGTGACCCCGGGTGGTCCTGGGTATCCATATCAGTCCCAGATGACAGCACTTTCTGTCCCTCCTCAGGGGTCAGTCTTTCTCAGATACTGGTTTAACGAATTATATCTGTCAGGATTGTTGGTTGTAAGAATCCAGTGAAGCTGGTTTGAGGAGAAAATCTCCCCAACCTCCTGGTGGACTAGAGACTCTGGCTTGAATGCTACACAACTGGAAACAATGGGCAGTTATGCTACAAGGCCCTTCACTGGCAAAAGTACCACTCCTGATAGCCTATGCCTCAACTCCATAGGGAATAGACACCAGGACCTTCACCTTTTCTGCCCTCCGAGACTTGGACACATTTGCCACATGTTCTATAGAAGGTGAATTTCACAGGCGTTCTTTTTTACATTGTATTCTTTTGAAAACAAGTCTCTCATGGTTGAGTTTGATAGGTGGATCCTAGGTCTCAGGCATACATCTTAGCAGCTAAGTTGCTGGGGAGACTTGTTTTCTAGTTTCTACCTTGAGGAGTTGAAACTCATAAGGCAAAATGTTTTCCAAGTATTGCAGGGCTCTTAAAAGGTGCTGAGCAGCTGGAAAACATAACAAAAATCTATTGTATCCTATAGGGTATTTAAAAAACTTTTAACCAATATAAAACCGTATGACATTATTATACCAATTTCCTCAGTCTGTCTGATAACTTAGTGGTATGTGAAACTTTTTTTCTGGAGTTTGAGGCTTAGATTACCTTTCTAGTTCCTAATATCTCTCTTCCTAAGGAAGGACGTTGCTCTTTATTACCTTCCTCATATTGTTTCTTCTCCCAAATTCATTCTCCCACGTGTTGGTGTGTTGGTTGGGACCTTGATGCATGGGACATGTCTTCTGCTGGTGACTTCCATTTGGTACCCTATATACCATCCCTCATGGCTGTGGCCCACCCTTGTGTTGGGACCTTCAGTTGCCAATAATTTTCTGAGTCATGCTTCAGCTCATGACTCTGTTTGAATACAATAGCCTTGATTCTCTGGGTTTCCTTTTTTTTTTTTTTTTTTTGCGGTGCGCGGACCTCTCACTGTCGCAGCCTCTCCCATCGCGTAGCACAGGCTCCGGACGCGCAGGCCCAATGGCCATGGCTCACGGACCCAGCCGCTCCATGGCATGCGGGATCTTCCCAGACCGGGGCACGAACCCATGTCCCCTGCATCGGCAGGCGGACTCCCAACCACTGCGCCACCAGGGAAGCCCTGGGTTTCCTTTTAAGACCAACCACTAGGGCCAATTGAGTTTGATTTAGCTTGATTTTTCTCCATGCTGACTCCATCTTGACAAGGGTCAATGTACCTTGCTTATGAGAGGTAGGCATAAAAACAGAGCTGCCAATGCAGATTTTTCAAATTAAAATAAATTTATGCTGTGAGTTCCTCAAAGGCTAGAATCTTATCCTAATTAATATCTTAATGATTAATCATCTCTGTATTCCCAGTGCTCAGTATAGCATCTGACATGCAGCGGGCCTGCAATTCAATTTGAATGAATGAATGAATGGAGTGAATGCAAATTGCCACCAGTATATTTCAGCATCACAGACTGGTCATTTATTTAGCAAACATTTTTTGAGAAGTTGCTTTTATGTACAAAGCGCTATACTAGATACCATGGAAATCTGAAATAGCCCTAATATTATTAATAATTACAACCATAGGCAACATTTATTGTATACTTACTAGATGACTAGCACTGTTACCTGTTTCATGAACATTCATTTGGTTCTCACAACAACCCTGCGAGGCAAACATACTATTATTGTTACTTCCATTTACAAGGGGAAGAATTGATTCTCAGAAGGGGTAGGTAAATGAAAACAAGTTGGGGATATGATGTTTACACAGTAGAGTTGGGAAGGTTCAAGAGCCATCTGGAATGTCTTAAATATCATAGGGCAACACATTTGCAGTACTCAGATTCCATTCAGAGTCCTTGAGTGCTAAATGGATACAGCTGGGGAATCAGAACTTACCTGGTGACCTTTATGCAACCTGCATTTTAGCACTAAGGAGCTCTGCTTTATTCATTCATCCATTCATTCAACAAACATGAATGGTATGCCTGCTGTGTGCTAGGAACTGTACGGAGCACTGGGTGCAGGGTGGGGGGAGCTGGGAGAGGGGAGGACAAAAATGTCAATAGATCATTGCAATTCATAATAAGAGCTATAGTAGAGGTGTGAACATATTTCAGAGGAAATATGTTTTTATCTTTCATATTTCCAACATTTCAACATTAAGTATGACATTTGCAGTAGGCACTTGTAGTTACCCTCTGTTAGGTTAAAAAGAGTCCTTTTATGCCTAGTTTGCTAAGGGATTTGCAGATCATAAGTGGATTTGCATTTATTTCAAATTTTTTTCCTACATCTATTCAGATGAATTTTCCACATCTATGGAGATTATTTCTCTTCTTTTACTTATTAATGTGGATATGTAAACCATTATCTGTTATGAATATTTTCTAGTGTCAAACCAACTTTACATTTTTAGGGCAAAACATACTTTTATACTTTTATACACCTATTCAGATTTTCTCTGATTTAAATTAAAAAAAATTCTCCATTCACTTTTGCTAAATTGCATATTTGTAGAATGTATCTATTTCATCTTTGTTTTAAAATGTATTAGCATAGAATTATTCATACTCTCAATTTAATATCTTTTAAATTAATATAGCATCTGTAGCTATGGCCTCTTCGTTAATATTGTTTACTTATTCTTTCTCTCTTTTTTCTTTATTAACATTACTAGAAAACTTTCAATTTTATTAGTTTTTTCAGTGACCCCCCACTTCGCCTTTTTTAAATTCTAAATAATTTCTAATTTCATGTTATATGTTTTACTCATTAATTTGAGCCTTTATTTTTCTACTGTAGGCATTTAAAACTTTTTTTTCAAGAAATGCTTTAGCTGCATCCCTCAATTTTTGATATGCTAATTTTTCATATGTCATTCTTTTGAAACATTATATAATAATCTAAGTTCCATTATGATTTCTTTTTTGTCCTGAATTATTTAAAATGTATTTAAAAATTTCTAATGAAATAGATTTTTATTTTGTTCTTTTTGAAAAGTTGTGTTTATTGCATTGCTGCCACAAGATGTGGCCTATAGAGAGCCTTTGAAATTTATTAGACTTGCTCTACAGCCTAATGCATGGTTAATTTTCGTAAATAGCCCTTGTATGTTCAACAAGTAGTTGGATGCAGATTTCCATAATATGTCCTTTGCATCAGGCTTGTTATTTGTGTTCAGATCTATATCCTTGCTGTTCTTTTTTTTTTTTTTTTTTTTTTTTGTGGGTTCAACACATAGCAAAATGTCTTCTAGTCTGTAGTTTTTTTTTTTTTTTTTGCGCTAGGCGGGCCTCTCACTGTTGTGGCCTCTCCCATTGCGGAGCACAGGCTCCGGACGCGCAGGCTCAGCAGCCATGGCTCACGGGCCCAGCCGCTCCGTGGCACGTGGGGTCTTCCCGGACCAGGGCGCGAACCCGCATCCCCTTCATCGGCAGGCAGACTCTCAACCACTGCGCCACCAGGGAAGCCCCTTGCTGTTCTTTATTCACTTGATCTATCAATTACTGAGAGAAGTGTGTTAAAGTGTGTGAACATATAAATTTTTCTTAACAGATAGCTCA
Source organism: Lipotes vexillifer (assembly GCF_000442215.2). Classification (NCBI taxonomy): domain Eukaryota; kingdom Metazoa; phylum Chordata; class Mammalia; order Artiodactyla; family Lipotidae; genus Lipotes; species Lipotes vexillifer. The sequence goes on along the minus strand of NW_006796752.1, from coordinate 1,804,864 downwards.
ATTTTTTATTCACACATTGTGAAGGTGTAACATACCTAAGAGTTTAAAATTGTTATATGTTCCTGTGAGTTGAAGCTTTTATTATTATGTAGTGACCATTTTTATTTTTAATAATGCTTTTTACCTTAAAGTCAGTTTTGTGTGATAATTTTGCTATATCAGCTTTCTTTTGGTTAGGATTTCCTTGGAAGGAAATGGTTCCAAATGGTTTTTTAAATTTTTTTATTTTTATTTTTGGCTGTGTTGGGTCTTCGTTGCTGTGCGAGGGCTTTAGTTGTGGCGGGTGGGGGCTACTCTTCGTTCTGGTGCACGGGCTTCTCACTGCTGTGGCTTCTGTTGTTGCGGAGCACAGGCTCTAGGCACGCGGGCTTCAGTAGTTGTGGCATGAGGGCTCATGGGCTCTAGAGCGCAGTCTCAGTAGTTGCGGTGCACGGGCTTAGTTGCTCCACGGCATGTGGCATCTTCCCAGACCAGGCCTCGAACCCGTATCCCCTGAATTGGCAGGTGGATTCTTAACCACTGCACCACCAGGGTAGTCCTCCAAATGGTTAACAGTGGTTAATGCTAACCCTTCCAGGCAAAATTAGTTTCCCCCTTCTGGATTTGACAGAACTCTCTCAAGGCTGAAATCCAGACTCACCACTCTACCTTGTGAGCTTTGATTTGCTGGGGGGCAGAGACCTTTCTGTTTCTGGGTAGAGCCATGCTGTAAGCCAGCAACATCCATCAGACAGGAGGGGTGGTTTGCTGGAAGCAAGTTCCAGCCACAGGGCATTGGAAGGTGTCTGGGGTTGTAGGGCTGGACTCAGTATCTTTGGGACCCAGTGTTAGGGCACAAGGAATGCTGGACAGGGCAAGCCAGTGTTTATTAAGTGGAAACATCTTCACAACCACCACTCCTTGTAAAAACCCTGTGAGGGATGCGCTGTTGTCCTTCGTGGCAAATTGTGGGGATTGGCTTGCTCTACCTGTTCCGACCCCTTCTGGTGTGTCTTCCTGGTGTACAGAGGCTGTACAATTAAGAATGACATTTCCCACATGCCCTTGCAGCTATGATTTTGGATGCAATTTTAGTTGTATCACTTGTACTCTCGTGAGACTTGTATTTGTTACAGGGTTAAATATAGGGGGAGAGATTAGGTGTGAGGCATCTATATTGCTAGCAAGGAAAGTGCCAGAGGTTAAGTGGTTCTAGCAGCTGGAAGCTGTACTAGGAAACTCAGCCTGGAACCTGATCATCTAGCCCTTACAGTGATTTAGAAAGCTACTCATACTTAGTAATAAACTCCTTTTTGTTTTAACAAGTTAGAGTGAATTTTGCTGTCTATAGCTGTGCTCTGACAAATACACCCATTGTATAGGAGAGGAAGCTGAGACTGGAGCTAGGAAGTGAGCTGCTCCTGGTCACACAGCTCATGAGTAGCCGAAATGGATGATGAGCTTGCGTCCTTTGATGCCAAGTCAGGGCTCTTTCAGCAGCAGGACAAGCAGCAGACTGAGGGACCAGGCCCTGGACGTTTCCAGGGCCATTAAGATAGTACTGAGAAACCACACATGCAGATGCAAAGTCTGGGTGCCACAGTGACATTTTGACTACATTACCCAGTAAGAGCTGCTACAACTCCTACTGGCCTGAGCTGGAATTAGGTGGCTCCCCACCAACTCCACCCCATTACTTGCCTCTTCCTGCATTTTTTTTTTTTTTTTTTTTTTTTTTGCTTTTTTGCTTTACACGGGCCTCTCACTGCTGTGGCCTCTCCCTTTGCGGAGCACAGGCTCCGGACGCGCAGGCTCAGTGGCCATGGCTCACGGG
>NW_006796752.1:1771885-1803032 GCF_000442215.2 Lipotes vexillifer | reverse complement strand
TTTGCTCTTTTTTTTTTTTTTTTTTTTTTTTTTTTTTTTTTTGGCCTTTCTGCTAAGTGTATTACTTGCCCTCCTGTGTTTCTGTGTTAATATTGGGATCCCATAGAGTTTGGGTTGCTCATTCAGCTGTGTTCACATTGTACTGTGTGCTCCTTTACTGTTCTTAGAATATTTTATTGCTTCTTCAAAACTTTTTGGGAATGAAGGAGAGAATAACAAACCTATAGGTTGATGTGCAGATAAGCAAGTAGTGAATTGTAACTATCAGATTACTTTTCTGTCTCCCACTAAAGTATCTGAAGTAGATGTCCTGTCCATCTCAGTCCATTGTTGTCTCATTTATGGCTCTCCTCATACTTTGTAATTATTTTCTCCTTTTGGGGGGTTATGTTTGTTTTCTTTTATATTTTCCATACTAGGAAATAAGTTTCATGAGATCAGTGTCCATGTTTTCCTTGATCAGGGCTGTGTCTGCAGCCCCTAGTCCATTCCTGGCACAAAGTAGGTATTTGAAAATGTTAACCAAGTGAATGAATGAATGATAATCAGGGACCATGTCTTATCTTTTCATCTTTGTATCTTAGCATCCAGTTCAGAACCTGACACATAGAGTTTGCTGACTCGTTTTAATTGAAAAAGAAGCTACAGTATGTGTACATGACTTACATTCATGAATACACATTTTATTTTTTTCTCTTCTGTGTCTTCATAACTGGAAACTTTGGGTTGTTCATCGTTCACTTGCTATTTATTCAACAAATATCTATAGAGTGAGTTGAAACAAAGATAAGAAACACACCTTTCATAGCTTCAATTTTAGCAGAAGATCTAGCACATGACATATCTTTAATATACTTTCTAGAGGAATAAATAAATGAATGAAGAAATGTTAAGTTTGTGGGGCTTGATATTACATGCATAAAAGAAACTCAGTATTTTCAGACAATAGGGTAACTTCAGCTACACTGCATTGATTAGATGCACTGGATATCTTTCTACACGAGGTAGTATTTCCTAGATGGCATTCTCTCTGGTATTTCTTCTCTGGCTGGTCATGGGGAACAAGAATCTGCAACACCTTTGTCTCTGAGTGTTGCTGGAGGGTGTTTGGGCACCACTCACAGAGCCGAGGCACTGGCAGGAGAGAGTAGAGAAAAGGAGAATGAGAAAGCAAGAAGAAAAGCAAAGAGGGAAATGAGAGGTCAGGGGATGGGAACGAGGGAAAGAATGGAGGAGAATTTGGAAGAAATAATGGTGATATGCTAGTGATGCCTGCCGGTTATTAAATGCCTTCTATAGAGATTCTATGTTCTTTTCAACACGTATATTATCTCCAATTTTCATAACGCAGCCAGCAAGGTCAGTAACATTTATTACTTTTATTGTGTAGATGAGCAGACAGGCTCAGAGATGTTAAGAAGTAACCAGTCACACAGTGTTAAGAGGTGAAGCCAGGATTTGCTCTCAGGAGCGTCTGGCCCAAAGCCACAGTATGTTCACCTGGTGAGAAATGACAGAGAGCCACCACCAGGGACTTGCATGCCTCCCACGGGGCATTTGGATTACAGATGTTTGTCAACCTACCACTTCAGGTGGGATGTCTAGATATCAGCAATTTAAAGTAGCTGTCTATTTATCTGCTGCTTCACATGCATATTACATACATACAACCAGAAAAAAGAAAAGAAAAATTTATTAATTTTTGCGCACACTTTGACCAGAATAAATACTTAACAGAAAAGAGGCATAATGGATGACAAATGCGGCAACATTCTCAAATGCCGTAATTCCAGAAGTAAAGCAAAACCCCTGACTCTAGCCTCACCCACCACAGGTAGTGAGTAAACAAAGCCACATAGACCGAAAAAAGCAACAGGAAAATAACAAAATTGAGGAGCCATGTAAATACTTTCTGAATGTCCATTCCCCCGAAGGGTTGAGGTCGGGCATATGGTTCTGTTCACCAAACCCTAAACAAAGGACTTGGGCTGTTTTATGCCCTGGTCATTATTGTTGGTTAAATTAAAGCATGATCAAAAGAAGTGTAATGGAATATTAATTTCAGTTACTGTAGCTAATTGTAACATAGCAGGAGTTGTGATTATTGAAAATGGAGTGAGAACACTCAGATGCACGTCCAAGTCTAGCTCACCCTTTTCAAGTTGGGCAGTAGCATAGTTTTGAATATGATCTTTATCCCTAGAGTCTATACTTAAGTGCATCAGGAGAAGTACTGGGCCTGGGAAAAAAGAAAAGCAAGTAATTCTCAGCTATCAGCAGACTTCAAAAATTCAAATTCAATTTAAAACTATTAATTGTTAATTTGTTCACATAAAAGGCATTGCAAAAATATATAATCCCTGTCAAGCCAAGGACTGTGTGGTTTTCACCTTGCTGTTCCCAGTTTGAAGCCTACATCCTGGCATCTAGGGGATGCTTATCCGTAATTGTTGAGTGAATGAGTATATGATTGTTGATGACTTTTGATTACTCTAATAAATGAGAGGGTTTTCCTTCTCAGACAACTGACCCCCTTCTTAAGTGAAAGTGCAGATCAGCAAGATTTGGGAGGAAGAAGACAGCTCTACTTTAGCTTGATACATAAGCCTGAGAGAGAGATGAAGAATATAAGCAGGAATTTGTCTGTTTTGTTCATTACTGTATTTCCATTGCATAGAACGGTATCTGGCAAATGTGAGGTATCCAACAAATATTTGTTAAATTAATGAATAAATGCTTAGCATGGAATTAGAAGGAGAGAATGAGTTAAGCAAAGGAGGTAATGTGGAGAACTCAGAACTTCATAGTTTGTAGGAGAACTTCATATTTTACTTCTCTGCTGGGTTACCAATTCTCAAACATGGGGCACACTCCTACTCAATGTAAGTACAAGAATCCCCTCCTCAAATCAGTATAATCTGCCATGTGGGATTAATCAGGTTTCTCTTTATTAACATGAGGGACTGGGATAATGCTTTAAAGGCATCAGTTCAAACAACTTAGTGAAAGTTGCTCTAGAATCACTTAAGATGCAAGGGTGATATATTAGGGTCATGCCAGTCATTCTCATGTTACAGGAGAATGTTATGTCCTTAAGGAGAATTTGTATTAGGTTTCTGAGCTTTGTACCCTCAATGTCCATTACCTACTTACACTCATTGATTTTTCCTAGAAGAGGCTTATTATACTTATTTTTCTTCAGGCAAAGATACTTTACTGATTATCAAAGGCCAATGACGCAGAGGATATACATGAGAGGCCATGTTTAAGTAGCACTGAGAGAAATGGTCCTATGAAGACTGCTCCTAGAATGTGTCTTTAATCTACACCTGACAACATAATGGAGGGAAACACTGGCAAAAAACAAGCTGGATGCACTTTAGCAAGAGTAATTTGTATAGCGTAGAAAAAATGTCATCAATACTCAATGGTCACCCTCTGTGTGTGGTATTCTGTGTATGTGGGTGGCATTTTCTTTTGGCTTTTTCAGACGAGTATGTATATGTTGTTTGTTGTCTTCTCCTTTTGTTGTACACTTAACCATCAATTTAAAGGGGAAAAAAAGACTGTTGAAACAACATTTATTTTCATTTAGACAAGTACCACATTTTCTGAATCCATTTTGAATTCAGTTCAAGTGATTGAAAATTGGTGAAATTTTTCATAGAACCACAAATTTGAAAAATTGTCACAAAGTTTAGTGTTCCTCTGTTGTCTCATGATCATACGTGGGAGCCAAAGTCATATACTTTTGAATACATCTCTTTTGAATTGAATTCCCAGAACTGTGGTGCAAAGATGCAGGCAGCAATTTTCACAAAGTAAGGAAATGTTCAGTGGGCTTTTGCGGTTGTTTTACCTAAAATACTATTTGAATGTGACTCTTTTACATCACTGGGTGAAGCTCTCTGGTGTCACTACACACAATGGGGCTCTCTTTACCAATGAAGAAGAGGGGGAGAGTCATAAGAGGGCAAGGAATAAAGCCAGGGGGAACAGGGTTTATGAATGTAAAACTTACAGTAGAATTTTAGACAGGAAAAAAGTTGATGATACAAGTTAAAGCTGGCCCCAGGCAGCAATAACTTACTTGAAGTGGCATTTATTTGGCTGATAACCCAAGGTCTTGCTGAACTTGCTAGTACAACAGAGGTAATCTTTATGGAAGAATGAATTACAATAGCAGTTTACAGTAACATTATTTGATCTTTCCCTTATGAAAGACCTTGTAAGCTCCCTGAAGGCTCTAAGTTCCAACTCTCTGCTATGGCTTAGAAACTGAAATGGGAATCTGCCTATATATCCTAAAAGATTTTTCCAATAGGTTTGCAGTATATCTCACCTGTAATAGAGTGAGCGATAAGGGCATAATGTGAGATTTGATCTCATGAAGTAACTGAGCTGAAAGTAGATGGGGTAAGATATTTACATTCTGAGAAGTAAAATGACTTGCTCAAAGTCACACAGCCAGGTGACATGCTTCAGGTGTCATGTCAATAGCTATTATTTCAAAGCCAATTAAACAGGCTCAGATCAAGAAGTCTCAAGATGAAAGAGGATTATAAAAAAGATTGTGATGCTTTTCTGAGAAGCATGGGTGTCATGAGAGCAAAATGAATACTGAATTATTTGTAAAGACTAGTTTTCCTTTCTTTTTTCTTCTCTAATTAGGAATGATATTAATGGGCATTAAATAATTTTGTAGCTGAAAGTTTGAAATTTATTTACAGCGTACTAAGAATCTTCAATGCATTTTGATGCAGAGATACACTGTGTGTGTTTAGAACACAGAGCTTTGGGGAAGGACGAAACTTCATCATTTTAAGTTTAAGACACATGGAGTGTTTTCTCTTCCAAGGTACATGCACTATTCCTTAAACACCCTCTGAATGACAAGAAGTATGCAGTCTGGGTCGGGTAGACATATGGCACCACGCCTGGAGAAATGCTGAATCATCCATCAGTTGCAGTTTAGGTATTTGGAGCTGGCTGGGAGCATAATGATGAGGCAGGGATCCTAGGTCTCTTGTCTACCTCCTCCACTTCCAGTGTCTTCCTCCAGTGTCGAAACTCCAGTTTGGGGGCATTATAGGTGAGGTGGAGAGTAGTGAGAGATAAGACTAGAAATAACTAGCCAGTGTCAGTCAGGGAGACCTTGAAAATCTCTTTCTCTCTCAAGTTGCCATTTTTTTCTTCTCAATATATCATCACAACTAAGTCTTTCTAATCATTAAAAAGAAAGAATCCATCTCTATTCCCCTTTAACTATTGCGTTTTCTCTTTTCCCCTTCAACAGCTTGAGACTTACCTGAAGTCTCTTTTTTTGCCTTGCTTTGGCTGCTATACTCTACAACCTAATGTGGCCTGACATTTGCTTCCACCTTGCCTCTGAAACTGCCCTTGCTAAATTCATTAATGACATACTTGCCAAATCCAGTGGCATGTTAAACTTCTTATATTAGGCAACATACCTATGGTTTACACTGTTGATTTCCCCCTTATTCTTGAAACTCCTGCTTGGCTTCCGCAATTCCCTTCTTACCTTGCTGTCCTATTTCATGAGTCTCTTCCCTTTCACATTGGTGCTCTCCAGTGGTCTCTGGGTCCCTCTTCTGCTCTTACTCTTCATACCCCATGTCTTCTATTCATATAGTTTTAAGTGCCTTCCCATGAGCTCTGGACCCATATTTCCAATTGCCTCATGTAAATCTTTCAGTCTGCATGCAGACACCGCAACTTAAGTACATCCTAAACCGAGCCGACTGTCTCTCTTCCAAAATCAGTTCTTTGTCGTGTATTTTTTTTTTTTTTTATCGATTTTTCATAAGGCAGGAAAGCAGTTTTTCCATAAGGAACTAAGACAATCCTTTTTCGTCAGCAAAAAGAAAGATACTTTGAATAAAAACTATGATTTATACAGAACATCCATTGGTCTTTATTTGACAAAATCTTCATTATTAAAAGACAGGTAATAAAATCTGAGCTTACATCGAATCTGCAAATTAAGTTCTATAGTATCTAGAATATTACCTAAGAAATTTCAGCAGAGGGGGAGAGAGGATAAAAGCATCACATGCAGATGATCCTGGCAAAGGGGGAACTATATCTGCAGGTGAGGTCCATCGTGTGCAGTGCATAAAAAAATCCTAGAGAAAATGCAATCGACTTACTTGGGTGAAGTGTTTTTCCTTTTGGGGAGAGGGAGCGGTAGCATCGAGGTGCAGGAATTCAAAGGTATGCGCAGAATGGCTTCTCCATTTCAAAATGATAATAAAAATATTTAGATCATGGCATTAGGGCACCTTTGAGGAAAAGAACACCTTAACCAGAGTAGGCTCATTGCATAATTCTTTAGTAATATGTACAATTTTCAAGTAATGGAGCAGACTTAGAGTAATTTTACTTCAAAAGTGGCTATCTATTTTTCTTCTCGCCCTCTGGGGCTTGATCTGTTTCAGCATCGCAGGGACACTTTTCTACACAGTTTCTAGGGAACCATCCTCTTATTCTTGAAACATCTTCTTTAATGGAATCATCAAGAACTTTATCTCCATACAACCAGTATCGTAAGCCTCTTGTGGCTAAAATGAACTCCCCTTTCTGTAGGCGTATCCGAGGCTCTTCAGTGCAGGGGCTCGTGAAGAAGGTTTTGATTCCTCTATTCAAAGGACAGCAGGTTCCACTATAATCTTCTATTACTTTATACTGAACACTTCTGACTCTTTTATCTGCTTTTTGTTTCAACTGTTCTATTGTTAAGCTGTACTGGTGACAGCCTTCTCTTATTGGCCAATCCAGTCCATCGCCTTTGGGGACCCCTGACCACGTAAAAACCTGTTTAAAGTTCTTCCATCTACTTCCCATATCATAAGGAAAAACAAAGACTTCATCTAGTTGATAATATTGAATTTGATCTTTAGCCTTCTCTTCAATCCATGATTCAATAGAAGTTTTGTTTCTGAGAATTATTTTCATTTTACTGCTTTTTTGAAAGGAATCCTTATTGAGGATTATAAAACAAAGTTCTATTTCCCCACCTAAATTGTAGAAAGCATATTTCCAAAAGGAACTTCTTAAATAATATTAATAACTACTATTTAAGCTGGCTTGATTTTATAACATTTTCTTACCCGATTATAAAGCTGTGTATACATTGTCATAACAAAAATAAAGGCAGCATGAATACAACCCAGTGGTGCTAAAAGGAGAAACAGTGTGAACGAAGCATGATTTTGATAACCACAGCAGTTGTTGATCCAAGGACAGTGATGGTCCATCTTCATCACACACCTGTTACACTTTCTGCAATGATGTGACCGTGGTGCCTTGTATGCTTGGCAGACTTTACAATATTGGAGGTACATGCTATCCTGAGAATTTTCCGGTTTCCACCCCAGAGGGACGAAGCCAGGACCAACAAACATGGCATTGAAGTAATTATAAAGAATCATGACAGTCCAATTTATCAACATGATGAAGTTCACACTTCCTCCAGTGGTATGTAAGGGCCAATACCACAACACAGAGTCAATCATGGCCATGGTAGAACATATTGCTATAACACCAAGGGCTATAATGGGACCCCAGTGACAAAGTCTCTTTACTTCTTGTAGATTTTCAAACTTGATAACTGAGCAGAATGTACCCATTTTGGTGAGGAAGAACTCCTTCCTGTTTTTAAAGAACTAAAGATTTCCTTTTTCTGTGCACACATTTCCATGTGCCACAAGTCCATGTGTGTTCCTTAATTGTCATGCCTTCACATTGTGGGATGTTAATGCAGATTACGCCATGTTCACTGTTACACACTCTCTATGTTTTCTAGGAGAATCCAGTACCTTGGTTTGAAATCCAATCTCGGTCTGGTCCTCAGTGCCCGCTCTGTGGCCATCGCATTTCCGGGGCGGCTCGGGCTCACCCGGAGCAGGTTTTCTCTGGCTCGGATAACTCCGTCATGGGTACCCCAGCCGAGCGCAAGTAGAAAGTAAATCCTGTGTGCTAGAGGCTGGAGTGCGAGTCCAGCCTCCACCCTTGTGTTGCTCCGCCAGCAGCCTCGCCGCCTGTCGTGTATTTTTGATTCTGCTTAATAACTCCACCATATACTTGGTCCCCCATGTCAGAAATTTGGGAATAATCCATTATACTCTCACCCTTGCTACTTCTATAAATGTCATCAAATTCTCTTGGTTTTGCTTCTTAATCACTTCTCAAGCCTGTCTTTTCCTTCGTCTATTGTCACTACTGTAGTTTAGCTACTCATCATTTTTTAATCCTAGCTGAGTAATCAGTCATGAAAGTTGTTATGGGAAAAATATAAACAGTGTGATATGACAGCGTTTCTGGGACCATCTCTTTGATGAAGTGACATTTTGGCCTGATGACAGAGCCAGCCTGGAATGATGTAGGGGGGTAGAAATTTCCAGGAGTAGACAAGATAATGCATAAAACTCCAAGGAGAGAACAAACTTGGGTTTGAGAAGCAGAAAGAAGGCCAGAATGGCTAAATCATGGTGAGCCAGGGGAGAATATAGGGGAACAATGTCACAGAGATTACATAGAAAATTTTTGGCCATGGAAAGTATGTAATACTTATAGTTTCATTGTATGTGTCATGACAATTCATTTGCCATGGAGAGAGAAGAAACACCCATGGCTCTGTGATGTTAATGACATATCTATTGAAATGAGGAAGTTGAAAAGAAAGGCTAATTTGATGGGGAAGGAGAATTTTAGTTTGAGGAATTAATCAATGGCTCTGAAAGTTAAAAATGTGAGTATAGGGGACTCCCCTGGTGGCGCAGTGGTTAAGAATCCTCCTGCCAATGCAGGGGACACGGGTCCCAGCCCTGGTCCGGGAAGATCCCACATGCCGCGGAGCAACTAAGCCTGTGCGCCAAAACGACTGAGCCTGTGCTCTAGAGCCTGCGAGACATGACTACTGAGCTCATGTGCCACGACTACTGAGGCCCGTGAGCCTAGAGCCCATGACCCACAACAAGAGAAGCCACAGCAATGAGAAGCCCGCATGCTGCAACGAAGAGTAGCTCCCCCCGCTCGCTGCAGCTAGAGAAAGCCTGCTTGCAACAACAAAGACCCAACACAGCCAAAGAAAAGTAAGTATAGGGATTGAGGAATTCATTGCTTAAAGATCAGAGTAGAAGCTCTGGATTTGATGAGATTACCAAAGAAGACAGAGATAGAAGATGCTGTTAAGAGTTGTAATAGACTCCAGATCAAGGTTAGCTGGGACCAGGCAGCAACATCTAGGCCTTAAAGATGAACTGTCAAGTTGGCATTGCCTTGTGAGGGTGGAGGGCAGGGGTGGAGAGAACTTAAGAGAACTGCACAGGCTGGGCCCAGCTAGGCCAGCCAGGCAGGTCAAGGCCCGGGTCTAGTTTGGTCAAGGACCAGTGCAAGGGACTCATGCTGCCTGACCTTCCTCAGTGAAGTAGGACTGAAGGTCATCCCCCATGAGTGAGATTAAGTTGAAGGGAGTCAAGGGGTGGGCCCTTGAGGATGGATGTTTAAAACAGCCATTGTGGTTTCCTATAATCATTAGTCAACAAGGGATGTGTAAAACCATTCCTGAGGATCAGTGAGAGCTTGGCTGAGGTTAGAAAACACTGCTTTATGGTGGCCCAGTTTCCATGGTTTCCTTTCTCATGCAGCTTGGGAAAGGGAGCAGAGAAAACCAATTATTGTCTACAATAAGTCTAGGTTAAGAAATACTAGCTTGATGTTAGAGGCTATTATATGTTTTTTCCTTAGTGCTACAATATTATTTTGAATTTTGTGGAAAAAAAATAGATTGTAGGTCAAATTGAATTTTGTTATTTTTCTATATTAAAAAATTATGTGATTCAGCCCAATTTTGAAAATCTGTAATAAGTGGAACCAAGGTTTTACATTAAGAGCCTGCAGTGATTTATATTTAACTATGATTTTAAAAGAAATTTGAAAATGTTGGACCACTGTTACAGTGATTTGGGCTCTCATCTAGCAAGAGGTAGATAAGAGACCAAGAATGTACAAATAAATAGTAATGGTATAACACAAATTTCAAATCTTTTGAGTGACACATTAACAATGTGAAGTTTTCCACTGAGTGATATTTTAATGTCACACCCCCCAGCAAACCTATAATTAAAGTTATTTTGGCATTTTCATCTCAAATCCCTGCTTTTGGTGGGGGGGGTGGGGGTGGGCGGGTTATAATTCCACTTTTAAAATGAGCTTCCAGATACAATTTGACATAAAATACAAAGTCTTATCCTAGCAACAATTTCCTCTCTACCCTTCCATCATGAAATATAGGAATGTGTGGTCTTTTAGTTTTAAAAGTTATAAAGATATTTTAAAAAGGAAATCGAACATTTTTTTGTTTGTTTCTTGACCACTGTATATGCAGGAACTAAAGTCTAGCTTTAGAACAATTCACACAGACATCAGAGATCATTATAGCATGTAACAGTTCTGGGAGAAGGCAGTAGTCCCACTTACTATGCTTGTTTTCTTTTAATTGGAATGTTAATTAATTCATATTTTTCTTTGAGAGAAATAATACTTGCCCTGTGATTATTCTCAGAAAAAGAGTTTGGGTCTATAGCTGCACATTTTAAACAGCATCTGAATTAAGTTTGAGCAATAGCATCAAAATAGAAATAAACAAACAAAAATTCAAGGCAATTGAAGGAGAATCATCTCTCTTTTTGTACATTGTCCCTTTCACGTAATCTCTTGAGCACAGAAATTTTATATGGAATTCTAATGATTTCCTTTCCTACTCATTTATTTTATGTATATACACATACATACACACACACATATATGTCATATGTATTATGCATTGTGTGTATCTATCTATTTATCTATCTCTCTCTCTATATATAATGTACTATATATTCATATATATAACCAGGGGATAAATCTCTTGAAGAATCATCTTCTGGACCTTTTCCCCCGTTGAATGTGAATTCTGACTTAGGAGAGGGAAACCCTTAGATACTTCTGAATCAGGGAGTTAAATTCTTCATTGGAATTCAGAAAGTAAAAGGAAAGTGCTTGGGAAGAAATCTTATGCCGAGGTGAGGGGTCATAGAAAGGCCATTCAATTCTCGCAGGAAGGTCATGGGGGCAGTGGGAGGGGTCATAGACTGAGGATCATTTGAAGAATGCCATCCTTTAAGTAGGGTTTAGGCATATCACTGGTTGAGAGACATCAATATGGTCTTTCTTGCATAAACAATTCTAGGAAATGCCTCCCAAGACATTTATTTTATAGCCCAGGGTGGGGGTGAGGAAAGGGGTGAGAACTGAAATAGCCATCATTTATTCCCATCAGAATGAGAACTGAATCACACACAAAAATCCTTTCTGAAACTCTTGGTCATTTTACATGGGTGAGGGCTTGACTTTGCCTTAGGAGAGACATTTTTTCTTATCAACCCCTTTCCCTCTCTCCTCTCCAAACACATATAACCTAATTTCCTCAGAAATAACAGAGTCCAAACCTCAGATACATCCAGAGGATTTATAGCTTCCTCCTCAAATTTTAAAATTCTCTGGTATCACCAGCACATGTATAAATATGAAAGAAAGGAGCAATATCAGGGAATACCATTGAGCTCATGCAGTTCTTGATAAACATTTATGGCAAATTAGAGGTTTCCCATTTCCCCAGTCAGCTGGCTCTAAGATGTTGGGAGGGCTATTTTTTTTTTTTTTCCTTTAACACAAGGCTCTTAAGAATTTGTAGCTATGTATTTTTAATACTGTCAATAAACAGCTTCCTCAAGACTCAGAGGGGCAATAATGGAAGCTGTTAACAAAGTGTGAAAAGCAACGGGCTAGCAAAGGTTAATCACATGGCTGTCCACTAATGACCTCTACAGCCCTCAGTTTAAACCCAACAGCACTTGTAAAGACCAATCACGTGAATAATTTCCTGTCTGAGGTAGCCTTTATGGTTAAGAATAAAAGCAGAGCTGATTGTGAATAGAAAGCCCCCGGCAGGGGAGGTGGTTATTATTTTTAAGCTGATCTAAACACCTGGGTTTCCCACCAGACCCTATTAAACTTCCTCCATTATGTCTAAATATTTCAATCATTTCTACAGCAGTTGTGAATGAGTGCATTACTAAGGTAGGCAAGAACTAGGAGAGAGGGGGCAGGTTATCGAATGGCTGAGCCCCTTCCTCCAGGTGACAGGTAGGGAGAATCCCAGACCTTGGGAAGGGAATTAGAGGGTCATCCCTCCCTCTGTAGCTCCCTAATCCCACCCCGCTTCAAGGAAGACCACACGTAAAGCCATTCAGACCAAGAAAATTTTACTATTTTAAAGGCCTGTAGATGAGGAGATTCCTGAGCTTGCCCTGGTAACCCATTTCATTGTTTAACAGCCCTTACTATCAGCTAACAGTTTCCCCATATAAAGGACTTAAGTAATTTCTGCTGTGGTTCAGACCCATTTTCCCTGCCGTGTCTTTGGATGGCTGTATTTTGCTGATCCTTCCACATTTTATTATAGATTTAGTTAAACATTACTCCAATAAAATTGCCAAGTCTTTGAAGATTTTATTTTCTACCTCCAGCTTATAGATCTGAACATATTTAAGTGAGGAGCACTTATCTGGTAACAATGACATTTTTAGATTCATGGCAAGGACAGGATTTAAAAGCAGTAATAGGGCTTCAAGATTCCAATTTGGTACCTAGAACTGGGTGGTCCTTTGGACCGTGGGTCAGTCCATACTCAATCCTTCTTCTCTCTTTTGCCACTCCTTGTTTGTATCTGCTCACATCTCGTTATCTTTTTTGTATGAATTGTTTCTCTTCTGAATTGTGTTATAAGGTCCCATAGGGCAACATGTAGAGAGGAATAAAACTGGGATATGCAGCCAGGTCTAAGTTCAAATTTTCCCTCTGTTACTTCTTGTGAGTACGTGAACAAGTTGCTAACCACACTAAAACTCAGTTTCATAAAAGCAATACTTCCTAGAGTTGCTGTAAAGATGAAATTAAGTAATTTGTATATAGCTCCTGAAATGCACTGGGCACTCAGTATATGTTAGCTCTTGCCCCTTTCTACTTTCTTAGTAACCCTGAATCCAGCCTAGTGACTTATACATGATAAAGATCCACAGGAGGCATTCACATTTAGCATATTGGGGATAATTTGGTTCCAAGTGGCAGGTACACAACTTGAACTAACTTGAGCAAGAGGGAGATTTACTATTTCACCTAGCCAATCAGCAGGTAAGGGCAGCTTGGTCTCAGAGATGCCTAGAAACAGAAACTCTCTGGGTATGGTCGCCAGGATATTTTTCATTTTTCTTCTCTGCTCCTCTCCCAGATCCTCAGCCTTATTTTCTCAGACCAACTTCTGTTTGGCTTGAAACATGGCCTTCTGCTGCTCTCAGGCCCACATCTCCCACCTTTACCGTCACAGAGGGGGCCAGTCCTCTCTGACCTCCAGCTAGAAGATCATGGGTTCGAATTCAGATTGGCCCAAATCTGTGCTCATTCCCAAGCTCATTAATTGAGGTTGGGAGCTGGGAGGAGAAGCAGTGATGGTCACTTTCTATCAGAGTCATATGATTGAAGCAGTGGTAGGGTCAATTCCCTAAAAGAAGAGGGGCTGTTTCTAGAATAAGGGAGGGTGCTGGGCAGCAGAACAATAAGTATTCACTTAATTAGGAATCCCAGGGACCCCCTTCACCAATGTCTTTACTGCCACAAAGGTGCTATGTATATTTCCGTAGCCAGATAACCTTGGCAAAAAATTTAAAAGAGGGTATTTTTAATGTGTTTTCCTGACTGGGCATTGATAATGATGATGATGGTCATGATGATGATGATAACTACCAGATTCTTTATGTTTGCACCATGCTCTAAAAATCTGTCAGGTTCCAGATCATTCTAGAGCCATCCTTTGTGATTCAGAGCCCTGTGGTATAACTGGAGCAATCTTGTTTTTCCAGTAAAAAATTAGGGTGCGTCTGGTGGTTCTTTTTTTTCTTCTTTGTGCTTCTCTGAGCTTTTCTAATTTACTACAATGAACATGCATTATTTTTATAATAAAACAAGTGTTGTTGGAAATAAATAGGATTTGTCGTCTTACGTGTGAACTCTGTAAGCTCATCCTGTCCCCAGGCCTTTCCACATGCTCTTTCCATGGCCTTGGATTTTCTTTCCTCGTGGATGTTTTCTTCACTCTCCTTGGGTGTCAGCTGAAATGTCATCTCCACCGAGAAGCTGTGACCAGGGGCAGATTTTGTGGGGCCTGAAGCTTATATAATTTGGGAATTTTCCTTAAGGAAAAAAATTCATGAATAGAAATTTATACTCAAAAGTGAATGTTTATTTAGATAAGAAAAGACATCACAAAAAATGATGAATTAAAAAATGTAAGTAGGGG
This sequence comes from Lipotes vexillifer, assembly GCF_000442215.2. NCBI lineage: Eukaryota > Metazoa > Chordata > Mammalia > Artiodactyla > Lipotidae > Lipotes > Lipotes vexillifer. The sequence continues at coordinate 1,788,616 of NW_006796752.1, read as the reverse complement.
CTTCCCTGGTGGCACAGTGGTTGATGACTATGTGATTTAGATCAGGAACTGTGTTGCACCCTGGTTGCAGTGGCAACCAAGGTGGCCACCAGGCCCTGTCTTCATGGAGTTTTCAAAGCCCAATTCCATTTCACAGTGGACCAAGGAGAGGTCTGTTGAGTTGCAAGTACTTACCAAGCTTCCAGAGCAAGTTGCCAAGCCACGAAGGCTAAGCTTGCATCCAAGCCCATGAAGGTTCCTAGGCATATTTGTGTCCCATAGGCTTAATCATTTGGCTTCATTTTTTTTTTTTTTTTTTTTACTGAGATATAATTGACATGGCTACCTATCTTTTGATTGTCCTTCCATATGACAATAATACTGTAATATTTTCCATGGTGAGAATAGATAGTTTAGTTTTCCTCCATAGTAATCAAGTTTTGCTTTTTATTATTGACAGTTTAGAAAAGTTTATTTCAGCTTCATAACATTTTTATTAGTAATGGTATGCAAATGTTTAGTAGTAATATTTTCACACAGGGCAAAAGCTCTGTCTTGCTCCCTGCATTTCATATCTGGTTTCTCCCTCACTACCTATCTACTTCTGGTGCCAGGCAGTGGAGGACACAGTCATATCAGGGGACACCTTCTAGGCCTGCATGCTTGTGTCATACTGCTGTATGAATTAGTGAAAAGGCTAGGAGGACTGTTCCTGGAAACCTTTCTTATATTGAGATGCTTGCAGTAACTTAACTACACTTTTTTAACATGTCCCTTCAAACCCAATTGAGATGTACCCCCCATCTCAATTTTTCCCCTAACTAGATTCCCCAAATGCCCATCTTCACACAATGTAAAGGGAAATATGACAGAGGAAATCAGAATGGAAAGAGACAGAGGTCTTAACTGATTGCAGTTAAAATATCTCACATTTGCAAAATTTACAAAAACATATAGCTATATGAACACACTGTAGGCTTCCCTTCCCACCATCTCTAAAGCCTTGGACGAAGCCCATGTAAATAAGAGGATTTCAAGCTTAAACTTCATTAGTTTCAGGGTAAATTTACTTTTGCATTCAATCCAAAAGGTAGACTACATCATTCTCTCATAATCCATTCCCTTTTAGCTCTTAGCATGTTTTAAAATGAAGTATTAGTCAGTATGCCTGCTTGTGTAATGTTTGTCTCTCACACTGGGATTGTGTGCATCGTAAGGGGAGGTACTTTATCGGCATTCACACCACTGTATACCAATACCTGTCCTAGGGCTAGCACATTCTCAGTACTCACTAAGCCTTACTTAACAACAACAACAACAAAAGGAACAATGAGTAGACTCTGGGACAGCAGGATTGAATGCTGACATTGATTTCCATTATTACTCTTCCTCCCCCGCTGCCCAGCGCCAGGCTCTAATTAAGTCACTTCTCCCTGGTCTACCTTCTCCAGGCTTCCCCTGGTTCCAGTCCCACAGCAATCTGATGCCCGTGACTAAAATCCTTTCCAATTTCTCTTTCCCTGAGGCCACGTTGTCTTCAGTGGGTCCAGAAAGTTGACCTGATAAATTATTGTGTTAATAATGATAATTTTTTATGATTTACAAGGAATTTTCCCATGCATGATGCTAATATGCTAATGAGAAAAGGCAAGTGAAAAGATAACAGGTATTTTTGCAAGGGTTTTCTGAAGATGCCGTGTCCAGCCCACCCTTACACCCACCACACACGTATGCATAAACTTACAATGGCAAGAATTTCAAGCTTGTTTGGAAGGAGGGAAAGATTTATGGGTAAACATTTTTGAGGGTCTTGCAGTTCTATCTGGAAATCATATTATTTGTTGATGGGAGGCCATCAACTTCATCTAGTCCTAGTCCCTGCTTTAATCTCCTGATTCTGAGACAGTTTATGTTTGTTCTTGTTGGTTTGGAGTACAGGATTTTGTGACATTGTATTAAGGATGCAAAATCTGGAGAAAGGTGGAATTAACTGAATTTAAAAAATTTACTTCCCAAACTGTTTCACTTCATTTTTATTGGCCTTACAAGGCCAGTAAAACAACTGAGTTATGAATATTTGCTTGAACTGAGCAGCAGAGGCACCAGATCTGCATAAGTTAATACAACAGAGTGAATGGAAGAGAATGCAAGAGTTAAGGCTGTCCTACACCCCCAGTATGTTGCTCTTTCTTACCCTGTATCATGTCATCTCTGTGTTTGTGTCTCCATCACTTATTTGGGGGTTGACTTGCAGCAGAACATTATATATTCATATTTCCAATTCCATAAGCATTTATTAAGTGACTACTGTGTATGATGTAGTCACTGTCTTAGGCACAGGGGATTCTGAGTTGAATAGGGCAGAGTCCTGCCATCAAGTTTCTCATAATCTAATAGAGGAACACGTGTAAGTAAATACATTACAAAATGGTGCTTAGAAGGTATAATAGAATATTTGAAACAGGTGCTATGGGAGAGCAGCTAATGAACTTGGACAGGGGTGGGGTAGTGAGGAAAGGCTCTAAGGAGGAAGTGACATACGAATTTTATATCTGATGGGGGTGCCAAGCACACTTGATGAGTCTCATTCTCCCACACTGTAGCAGTAAGGTGATCCACATGGCAGTAGCTCTTCACTAATGATATGAGCCTGTGCTCATTGAGAGACCTCTATTCCAGACACTGTCAGGGTGCGACATTTATGATCTCATTAAATCCTCACAATGCTTTGAGGGTTAGTACTCCCCACTTTATAGATGAAGAACATGAGGCTCAGAGAGTGGAACTTGCCCAGGGTCATACAGCTGCTATCAGGCAGATGCAGGATTCTAACTCAGGTGGCTCTGACTCAAGGCCAAGCTCTTGACCAAATAGCATACATAGTGAAGAGAGGCTGTGGATACTGCTCTTGGTGCTTTAGGCTTTTCACAGTGCTTTCACCTGTTTCAATTCATTTGAACCTCTTAAACACCCTGGGGATGACACTGGGAGGACATTATTATTCCATTTGAAGACAAGGAAAGTGTCACACAGTTAGTAAGAGGTCGAGCTGGGCCAGGTCGTTTTACTACTAGTTTAGCGCTCTCTTCACTACAGAATGAATGGGGAGCCTGCCACATGCACAGCAGCTATGTTTCCCCCACACTGCCCCTCCCTTCCCCCTGTCCCATCCTCCCACCACCTCCCGCCACCAGGTTTCCTATGCTTGATTTTAAAAATCCAAAGAAAATTTCTCTGTATAGCTAGGTAGGAAGGAACGGGAGAGGAGGAAGGATCCTACTTTCCTGTGCCTGGTAGGGATGGGAAGGACCTACCTTATATTCTTTCTCATAAGTTATCCTAGAAAGGAAGAATGCAGGCTATTTTATTTCTATTTTAAATGAGCAATCAGAAGTGTGTCCCATGTAGGTGACCCATCATGTTTATATATGGGTGGGAACTGATAATGGCATAAATATTACAGAATCCCAATAAACCACAGGTTTTTATCAAATGCATTTGGATGGTCTATGTTCAGAATGCGCTGTAAATTACCTTATCACGTAGGTTGAAAGATTAGCAATACCCATTAGCCAACGAGGCGAGCTTCAGTGGCAGCGTCTTTAAGGGTTTTCATCAGGCAAAACTACCTTGTCTTTGTCAAGCTGGCTTCCTTCCAGGGTCCAAGGTCTCTCCGTTGTTATTCCACCGAGGAATCCCACTTCAAACCTTTACCAGCCACAAACAAAAAGTTCCTTCATGTGATTTGTACTGATCACAGGGCTTTCGATGTTTAAATCTCATGAATTTGAAAAAGATTACCTGTTCTTATCTTGAGAAATTCATAGATACTGCTTAATCAGTTTTGCCCTAAGGAATATATGAAAAAAAAAAAAAAAAAGACACATATAGGAGGCCCAAACTTAATTTGCCTTTCACTATCATCTGAGCTTGGGATAGAAGTATTTCACAGATAGGAGAAATGTATGGGAAAACTCTAAAGGAAATGCACTTTCTCAGAAGGGCAAATTAAAGCAGAAATAAATTTGAGATATGTAGTATGTGGCAGTGGTATAAAACGTATATGAGAATATATATAAAAATACAATATATAAAAAAGTATATGAGAAAAAACTTTATAATTGTGAATTGTTATACGTATGTCAGTAATTCGATAGCACCCTCCCATCCTCACTTCTGATGTCACCCCATGGAGAAAGCTTTCTAAATTCCTAAGCATTTTTCTTCTACCAGGTGGGTACTCAGTAAATATTTGTGGCATTAATGAATAAGTGAACTTTTGAAACTTAATTCTTAAATGAAATCTTATTATAGAGATTGGGCAATATTTCTGATAAAGACTTTAAAAAAAATTGGAGTATAGTTGATTTACAATATTGTGTTAGTTTCAGGTATACAGCAAAAGTGATTCAGTTACATATATAAATTCTTTTTCAGATTCTTTTCCATTATAGGTTATTACAAGATATTGAATATAGTTCCCTGAGCTATATAGTAAATCCTTGTTGATTATCTATTTCAGTATCTGTAGTAGTGTGTATCTGTTAATCCCATACTCCTAATTTACCCCCCCACCCACTTCCCCTTTGGTAACCATAAGTTTTTTTCTTTGGAAGTCTGGTTCTGTTTTGTAAATAAGTTCATTTGTATTATTTTTTTAGATTCCACATGTAAGTAATATCACATAATACTTATCTTTCTCTGTCTGACTTACTTCACTTAGTATGATAATCTCTAGGTCCATCCATGTTGCTGCAAATGGCAATATTTTGTTCTTTTTTTTTTTTGCGGTACGCGGGCCTCTCACTGTTGTGGCCTCTCCCGTTGCGGAGCACAGGCTCCGGACGCGCAGACTCAGCGGCCATGGCTCACGGGCCCAGCTGCTCCGCGGCATGTGGGATCTTCCCGGACAGGGGCACGAACCCGCATCCCCTGCATCAGCAGGCGGACTCTCAACCACTGCGCCACCAGGGAAGCCCTATTTCGTTCTTTTTTATGGCTAGTATTCTATTGTGTATATATATTTATATACCACATCTTCTTTATCCATTCATCTGTTGATGGTCACTTAGCTTCCATGTCTTGGCTATTGTAAATAGTGCTGCCATGAACATTGGGGTGCACGTACCTTTTTGAATTAGAGTTGTCATCTTTTCTGGACATATGCCCAGGAGTGAAGTTGCTGGATCATATGGAAGTTCTGTTTAAGAAACCTCCATACTGTTTCCCATAGTGGCTGCACCAGTTTGCATTTCCACCAACAGTGCCAACAGTGTAGGAGGGTTCCAATAAAGGCATTTTATTTTAAAGTAAGCTTGGGAAGACCACATGCTGTCTATACCACTTCGAGTGTCACGATGCACATCAATTCATTAATTAATTGCCCTGAGACATTTTGCTGTAAAATTTGCTCAGCTTTGTTTTATCTAGCATGTACCAGATGCTGACTACAGAATCATACTGAGGAGCACTGAAGTAATATCGTATTTGAGGAAGTGCTGCTTTAAAAGTTAAAATAAAAATATGAGATGTCACAAGGCATAATTAATGTCAGATGAATTCTATACTATGTATGGTACCAATCTGTAAAGGAAAAAGATTAACGTGAAATGGTCTGCAAAATCTTCTTGAAGGAAAACGGAAGCTTGAGGGATGGATGAAGTCTGCCTAGGTGGGAGGTAAGGTTAGCGGTGTAGTGTTTCACTGTTTTGTCTCCTAGCACCTGATAGGACACACCCCCGTTAATAGCGGTGTCTCACTGTGGGATGTGAATTTGAGTTTGGGGGAACGGGTTATGAGCAGTCCAAACACTTGGCTCTCACCCATTTTCCACTGTGATTCTGACCCTAGCCTCACATGATGTGCCTTGAAAAATACGGTGGCTTTAGAGATGGGTGAGTGGTCAGAACTTCCAGGGACTCCATAACAGACAATTTCCTTTTATTCTTTTTTTTTTTCTTTTTTATACATTTATTTATTTATTTTTGGCTGCATTGGATTTTTGTTGCTGTGTGTGGGCTTTCTCCAGTTGTGGCGAGCGGGGGCTGCTCTTCGTTGCGGTGCACGGGCTTCTCACTCTGGTGGCTTCTCTTGTTGTGGAGCATGGGCTCTAGGTGCACAGGCTTCAGTAGTTGTGACTTGCGGGCTCCAGAGCGCAGGCTCAGCAATTGTGGCACACGGGCTTAGTTGCTCCATGGCATATGGGATCTTCCCAGACCAGGGCTCGAACCCGTGTCCCCTGCATTGGCAGGCGGATTCTTAACCACTGTGCCAGCAGGGAAGCGCTCCTTTTATTCTTTTAGACTCTGTTGAGGTTACTCAGCCTAACTGAAGAGCTTCCATCGAAGCTGTGAGTTATTGGGGTTCACCTCTTTAGGGATTTTAATCTTGGCAGTGGGAGAGGAATCGAAATCTCCTTGTCTACCACTTAGTGCAAAATGTATTATCAGTCTTGTCTGGTTTTGCCCATGGAATCACAGGAGTTTGGAATCAGATGACATCTTCGAGACTATCTAATGATTCATCTTTCTCCTTTCATAGATGAAAATGCTGAGGCCAGAGAGAGCAAGTTATGTCCTCAAGACCACACTGATTTGGGGTTGAGACTCTTGCCTTCCAGGTCCCTTGCCTCCCAGTCCCTTCCTCATTTCCACTAGGGAAGAATTTACCCCGAATCTCACCTCATTCTGAGTGGGAGGCAAAGCTTTCCCCATTTACTGAGGGGAAACTGACAGAGGGGTAGTATGTAGAGTCCCCGTACTTTGCTGATTCTACAGATTACATGCAGGTAATTCCCACTTCCATGATGAAAACAATTGTCCATCCTTTATTTCGTATTTTACCTAAGGCTTGCAGGCTTTTAAAAGGGGCATTGTTTTCACTGGGACTGATGGGTGGCGTACCCAATGTCCCTGCCTTGCATTCCTTTCGAACTCTGTTTTTGCCCCAAAGTTGGATGCTTTCTAAGCAGTATAACTGCCACCATGGTTCAAGCCCCCCAATTGCTTAAATTACTCTTTGAAAATATAAATGTGGTGAGACATTTTCAGTTTCAGGCTCCTACTCTTGAACTCTAGTCTCCCTTTCTGTGATTCATTTATATTTTCAGACCCTAAAGAATGATTTAATTAATTTTCATGTTTTACTAATTTGCACATTTGGCTCTCTTGTTTTACTAGTTTTTGTATTAACCTCTGAGATTCATGTTGAGAAAAATGCTTGTATTTCAAATAGATTTTATTTATATTTTGTCAGATAACTGATACATTTGGATCCTTTCATGGGGGATGGGGAGTATAGTCTAGGAATTTTCAAAAACTTGTTGCCATTCCTCCGAATTTCTGCTTAGGCTGACAGGTAGAATACATTTTCAATAAATGAAAGAAGTGTTTCTAAGGTTCCAAAGAGAGAGCCTCACAAATGCTTTCCCACTTTTCAATATGAATTATTTCCTTTTGATTTTTTTAAAGCAAGCAGAGACCAGGCCAAGCTTATTTGGAAGTCAGTCTGAAATAAATGAATCTGGGTCTCTCTAACAACAAAAAAAGGCCTTTTCTGGGGCACTCAAGCACATCATTCACAGCTAACTGTGTGTTATTCTATAGTGTGGATACAAACATATATGATAGGTCACATGCTCATAAACCAAGTAATAATTGTGTAGTGGAATAATTTATCCCTACCATAGAAAGAGAAATCCTGTAAGTAAAAATTCTGGGGAACAGAAGTTGTAGTTTGTATAACGACCTGATGTGAGACATGGGCTTTTATTCCTTTTCTATTTTGTGTGTGTGTGTGTTTTGTTTTGTTTTAATAAACCATATGGAGTTTTCCTGAAATACTGGAAAAGGTCTGTGGAGCTGCATGTATCTGTGTGAATGCGTATGAAAAAGCCTCATGTAGGCTCTTTTCACTCCTTTGGTAAAGGCCTTCTTGAAGCAACTTCCTTTAGTCTTGCTAAGGAAGGAAAACACAGCTTCGAGCCAATGTTAGGGAGGAGCTGTCCGGTGCTCTCTAGCAGCAAACACGCTTACAACTCAGTTTAGAATAAAGTGTACTGCAAACACCTAATTTTTACAGAACTGCTTGTATTGGGAGTTACTAATTAAAAATCCGCACGCTCTCCCTTCTTTTCCTGTTCAAATCTGCAAGGTTATTTAATTGAAGTTCTATTTTGTGGGTGCAGATGCATGATGTGTTTGAATCATCAAACAGATTTATAGTGTGTTTTGATTGTTGTGTGTGCCTCATTGCTATTCCCAGAATGTCGAGCTGAGCTTATGCTCCTCGGGAAGACTTAGCCGCCTGAAACAGTAAAAGAGTCCTTTCTTCTTCTCCCGCCCCCTCACCCCCCATTTTCCTTGAAACTTTGCCAATATCAGATCGCGCGCTGTCTGTTGCTGCATTAAAATGAAGTCATTCCCTCCCACTTGTCACCCTCCTCCCTCCCACCCGCTACCTTTCCCCGTGCTCTCCAGCTCCGCGATTTTCTAAGTGGGGGAGCCGCTCTTGCCGTTATGGGCGAACTTTTAAAGTTTTATTTTCTTGCGCCTTTCTCTCCTCTCCATTTTTTTCTCCCCACTTCTTAGAGGTGGTTTTTGGATTGGGGGCTGTGAAAGGAAAAAAGAAGGGGCCTGTTTTCCTCTCGAGGTGAAAACAGCCTTGGAAACGGCAGGTGCACGGCCCCCAAGCAGCTGCTTGCGCCTTGCAAGCTGAAGCGTTTTACTTCCCCCTTCTAAGCCAAGAGCACTTCATATAATCCTCTCATGCAATTCACACTGTAATTGCAGAAACCCCGACTGCTAGGGCTCATCTTATTATTATTATTACGATTATTATTGTTGTTGTTGTTGTTGTTGTTTTTCACTGATAACAAGCTCTTCTGCAAACAGGAACCTGTCGTGTTAATTAGGTTTTTGTGTAAGATGAGCTGCTTCTCCAGAAGCAAGATTTTTTTTTTTTTTGTCTTGCTCTTAGCCCTGTTCCCCTACCCCCTTCCAGGCCTTACCCGCTTAGAGGCCACTTAGGGAGTAGCACATGTGGAACTTTTATGTGGTTCTATAGGCCTTTTATTATTCTGTGGGCCTCATCCTCTTCTTAAGAAAGAGGCCAGTGGTTAGATGCTGGCAATGAAAATTATTTTCTTGAACACCAGCTTGTTTTCTCAAGGTTCTGCTTATTCCTTTGGTAATTATGGGACTAAAGGATCTTTTTTTTTTTTTGGTTGACCCATGAGTGCTGTAGTCTATGGAACAATCATTTCATGGTTTTGAGGAAGAAAGGGCCAGGGATGAAAGTATGAAGAGATTTTATTTTTTTTAATTCCCTTAAGAAATGCTTAGAGAATTAATGAAAGTGTTTTTATTGCCAATTTAAAGAAAACCTGGTACTTTGAGGTTCAGAGATATACAAACTATTACTAATGCCTAAATCTAATTTTGATCTACAACTTTGGCCTATTTTTTATTGTTTACCAAATTCAGCAATTCATGACCATTGTCATTTTTTTTTTTATGGTTACACACTACCTGTACTATTATTTAAATAATATTTTCTTTATGTGGACTTACCTTTTAAATGTAGTTTACTAGCAAAGGAAACTATAATATACCACTACTATAAATAGTAAATTAATGTGATAAGCCATACAAACATAACTGTTAAAGTAAAAAAATGGAAACTGTTAAGTTCATTTGTGTTAGAGGTATTGCATAGTCTAGGAAAGGTGTTCAGGATTAGCACTGGGCCTTTTTATTCTTACTGTAATCAGAAGGATTGAAAGAGAACCAACAGGAGAATAACTTTCCTGCTCACTGTGTGCACTACTGGTATTCAAGGCCATGCCAGTGTACCACCCGCATCTGCTCATCTCCAGCAGCGTACCCATGCACGGCACATGCCCTACACTTTGGGAAATACCAGCCCATTGGGGGCTGAGGGCTCAGGTGGTCCGAAATCCATTATGGATACTTGGTTCTAGGAGGACTATTATTTAACTTGGCTCTTGATGTATATGAAATATATATTTCTAGTAAAAGAGTGACAAGAAACCCTACTCTTTAAGAGGAATTTGTGTCTCCTAGTGGAATTAATGAAACATTGAGCATAAGGAGCCAAAGTTCTAAAAGAACATCAAGGGGGAAAACTTAAGAAAAACCAAGTTCCAGGATCCGTAATGGGAGCCAGAAATGGAAGCCAAGATAGGATTGAAAGTCTGGACAAAGTGGAATGGGCATAAGGTCAAAAGTGAAGTGAGATGGATGTTCCAGAAAAAAGTGTTTGTGATGAGAGCGGAGGTATCTGAGATTTTCCTTTGCTGGCATGTGACGTACGAGAAGGTCTGGCCGGGTAAAAACCCCGGCTAAAATCAGAGTTGAGGCTATAAAGAAAAGCACTTCTGAAATAATTAGTGTGAGTCATAAGACAATGAAGAGGACTGCCCATCTCACCTCCACACACCCACCCACACTCTACATAGGTACAGGGGTTGGAAAACCTCACAATTTTTCTTAATTATAAACAAAATATTTTTAAGAGGTTTATGTCCCAAACTCTTCCATACAACCAACTATGATTTCAGGATGTAAATCTTCCCAGTTATTTCGAATGGTTCTGTGCTCTTTATCTCCCCACAACTCTCCCGCCCACCCCACCCCCCGACCCCATTCTCCAGCCTTTAGGATGGAAAGGATAGCCTTGAAGATGCATAAATCATCTAGCGAATATTTCTTCAATCTAAGTTTAGTAGACCTTCAAGGACCTCTCTGCAATGTCCATGTTTTTATTTATTCTCCAGGACAGTATGGTGAGAAGGTGAGTGTTGACATGTTTCATTAGGGCCATATCCCTTCTGTGGTTGGCTGGTTAATGGCAGTTTCTAATATGGATGCAATTTATTAAAAATGATTTTTATAATCAATCAATATGACATATAACCTGTTTTATATTGGACACTGCAGATGATTATATGAAGTACTATGATAGATATAAAAGAAATCTATTTGACAAATATTTTCTAAGGACTTAATATGTGAAAGGCTCCGTGCTCGGGCCTGAGAGTGGTAAACCAGCCCGCGCTGTCAGGGAATTTTTTATTTGGAGTAGGACAAACAAGCACATAGCCTGTTGCAATGATGTTTGATAAAAATTCTGACAAGGGTAAGGATTGGAATGTCATGGAAACATGAGCAGCCCCTAACCAAATCTTCCCCAGTCAGGAAAGGCTCCCATATAAGCTGAGAACTTAATACTAAATAGTAATTAGCTATGGGGAGTCCGAAGGGAGATCTGGGAGAAAGAGAAAGACTATACAAGAAGAAAGAGAACCCCTGAAGACCTGGAGGTGAAGGTTAACGTGGGCAGTTTTGAGAACTTTCAGTAGTTCAGCATAGCTGGAGGTTGGGTGGTGGATGGAGGGCAGAGATGGAAATTGAGGCTGAAGAAGTGAAGAAGTGTCCGGAGGGCCATGTGGAATTTAGGCTTGATGCTGAATGAAATAGGGAGCTACTGAAGGAGTGAAAAGCACAAACTGAAACGTGGGAAGAAAGAGACTGTGCTGGGGTGGAGTGGGCACATAAGTAATGGTACAAAGGTGAGGTTGAACCGGGCCAGGCGGAGCCTGAGGGTACAGGTGAGTGGGTTACATTTGTCACCTAGGACAGGAGGTAACCTTGCAATGATCTCTAGCGACTGATTCTGAATGTGTCGGTAGTGACCGGGCCAGAAGAGAGGACTGTTCATACTGGCTGAGCGCCATAGTAGTGGCTTGGGAGTGGGATCATGCAGAGGAGAGGGGTAGCACGCATGGAAATCATTTTGTTTTTGATCGAAGGAGATATTTTTGGAAGATAATCTGGACACTAAGTTAAAATTACTTTCTTTCATTTTTTTTTTTTGGAAAGCTATGGTTTCTATTTTTATTTATTTATTTATTTCAGTAGCTCTGTCGTTCCCTAGATGTTATTTTATTTCATTTTTAATTTTTTTATTTAACATCTTTATTGGAGTATGATTGCTTTACAGTGGTGTGTTAGTTTCTGCTTTATAACAAAGTGAATCAGCTATACATATACATACAGCCCCATATCTCCTCTCTCTTGCATCTCCCTCCCACCCTCCCTATCCCACCCCTCTAGGTGGTCACAAAGCACCGAGCTGATCTCCCTGTGCCATGTGGCTACTTCCCACTAGGATTACTTTCTTATTTCCAGTGTGCTTCATGTACTTGTCTTACCTTGAAGTGGGCCTTTAATGTAAAGGGGAACATTGATTCTAATCATCTGGTAATAGTATTAATAAATGATCACATTAATGGGGTACTTACTTGGGGCCAAACACTGGGCTGAGAACTTGATATATATTATCTCACTTAATCCCTGCCCCTCAAACATGACATGTTATTATCATCTTCATCTTACAGATGAGAGCAACGAGGCTTAGAGAGGATAAATAATGCCATAACTAAACGGTGGAGGTAGGATTTCATCCCAGGGGTGATTCCAGAGCCTGAGCTCAAAACCAAAACGCCATAGTTAAGGATGTAGAGTGTGTTGCACACTGAGTCTAGTGAATAACTTTGTACAAAACTGTGTGTAGACATTTTTTAATGAAAGGAAAATTTGTTACAAGGTTTTTTGGTTTCTTTTGGCATCTTTCTTTTGGAATTACGCTCCCAGAAAAAAGCTTTAATTAATAAAGGGTTATGATTACTCATTCTCAATTAAACATGGTTTTATTGAACAAACAAAAAACAAAGGGAAAAATAAACAGGTCATTTTTTCCCGGTTTTGATGTTTAAAGTTTTGGAGTAAATTTGCCAAAAGAGTAAGTAGGTTTTTCTTTTTATATTTTACATACGGAGGCCATGCTTTCTTAAAATTCTTGTACTGGAGAAGACTCACAGAGTTAATCTACACTAATCTTTAAGTAGTCATTATTCTCCATTGAAAAAACAAAATGCATTACCAGAATTATTATAGCATCCCCAAAGTGAAAAGAGTTTAAAGACCAACACCTAGTCTACCCTCCTCATTTTCCACGAGGAAACAGAGGACCGAAGCAACTAAGGGGCTTACATGCCCAAAGCCACACAGTGAGTAATCAGTAGGGCTTAGGATCAGAGTGTTTAGCGCCCAAGGAAGGCTCATTGATTGCTGTACCATCTCACCCTGGATAACAGTATTTCAGGGGATTAATATGGTGTATCTTCTTGGAGTATCAGTTTTGCTCTAAGATTTAAAAGCAAGCAAGCAAACTAAATAGTTCATAATTTAAATCCTTTTTATATTAAAATGAACATGGCTATATTGTGGAGTAAAAATCATAGGGATTTAATAAATAAAACAGGAAACTTCAAAGAAATGTCCCTTTTTAGAAAAGAAGACAGGGAGCAAGAAGAGGGTCTGTCTCAGTCTTTACTCTCCGATGTCTTGGTTCAAATGTGTTCTCTCTGCCTTCAGAGATTTTTCAGAGGGAAATTTTTTGAGACACTCTGGCATCTCTTAGGTGTATGACCGACAATAGTGAACTACCAATTAATAGCATTGTTCATAATTATTCTGTTAAATGACACTGTGAGATGCCAGAAACATGCTTTTTCCATTAATGTATAATTTAAAATTGTCTAAATACATGTTAACAGATCCTATAATGGAATAGATTTAAATTTTTTCTCTGAGAAATTTGATTTTTTAAGCTAATTTCAATAGAAAATGTATCTGATTAGTTAGAAATGTGTTACTTGAATGAATGCATTTTGCTACAAAGGTTATCTTTGAAATGATGTGAATAATCTGTCTTATGCCCACAAGTACTGTGAATACTAACACTTCATTCTTAACTCATCTAGTTGTCATTAGGTGCAGCAGCTGATGCAATCTTCCATTAAGCAGTCTCAGAACTGTGGGTGGTCTTGGAAACTATACCATATGAACTGTAATACACAACAGAGTGAGTTAGGGATTTTTTTTTTTCAGCTTTAATTTTGAATCTTGCAGTTCCTATTGGTTGAAATCGAGCAAAAGAATAAAGGGAACCTGATCTTAGCATCAATCTGTATTGATGCAGAGCTCCTTATATACTTATTGATTAGAGAGTTTAAACTTAACTGCAGCCATTTCTTTTCTATTTGAGTTGTTTATGTACTTAACTAAAGGAACTGACATGACGGTGCTTGCAAACAGGGGCACTGTCAGCTGTTTACATTTTTAAAACCATACGCTAATAAAATAAACTAATGAAAGGAAAAATATAATACATTTTAACCATACTTTGATTAAACCAGCACTGGGTAAGTTTTAGTGGGACATTTTGGAAGTGTAGCACACAATTGACATCAATACCAAATTGGCTGTGTTCATTGTGGGATTATTATAAAGGGAGTTATTCATCATGTTTGGAAACTTAACACCACTTTAAAAGGGCTGAAACTTAACAGTATTATATATATATTTATAGGTTTCTTTATAAAAGTAACTTAAAGTGCCTTAAATATAATAAGTGCTCAATAAATAGCTATTGATTTGATTTCCATGAGAAATGCAGTGCATTGGAAGCCCAGAATGGAAGGAAAATGCAAAGTAAATTAGTAATAATTTTGCATTCACTAGGTGGAGATAGAAGCAAGTGGTATGTATGGATTTAGCCCCTGAAGAAAGAGAAATCTGCTCATAGATCTCTGAAACGAAAGCAATCATTTATTAATCTCAAGAGAAATATTCTTAAAAAATTATCTTTGTGTATATGCATTTAAAGAAAAAAATCTTTCCAAACAATTGGAAGGACTAGCAAACTGTCTTTCATTTGTGGTAAATGAGCTACAAATGTACGCATTTACAATTTTTCTTCAATATTCAAATGAGAAGTCTGCAACCACAAAGAAGTTAAGTCTTAAAAGTGCTACTTTTTTTTTTTTCCTGGCATAGATGGTCCCCAGTCTTTTCCATTATAGTCTAGAGTCCTTAATAAAGAAACCACAAGCTATTCTCTAGTACAGCATTTTAGCTCCCAACTTTAATTTTGGTTTTAGTCCAACAGGCAGATAGTTTAAAAAGTTTTCTGTCTCCCATCCTAGTTTATTTCTTAAACTCTCTCAAATCTTAAAGGGATAAAATTGTAGTGCTGTTCATTTTGTACCTTCCATCTCTACCTGCGAAATTTTGTTTTTTAATGGTTTAGCACAGATACATCAAAGTTCAACTGCTCTCCCTTCTTTTTCTTTTTCTAACCCCCCTCCGCCCACCCCCTTTTTCTTCTTTCTTTCTTCCTTCTTCCTCCTCCAGCTCCCTCTTGGGCCCCCTCTCCATCCCCCCTGTCCCCTTTGGAAGCCCCTGGGATGACACTGTTCATTGATGCATCTCCCTCATTAGCATTGCTGCAGCTTGGCTCAGAGGTTTCAGAGGCAATCCGTCATGAGAAAACTGAAGAATGTGCCCCATTTGCATGATTCTGTGCCAGAATGCAACTTTTTCTCAGCTGTTCTTTGTGTAATTTCCCCTTGAGCGTTCAACTTTCCCATGAAGTCCTAGAAATCATATTACGGATTTCCAACCCAATTGAAATGCTCTTCAGATTAGCTTTACATACTTGCTTCCTTCCCCCAACAACTTCATAGTTCTTCGTAAACAGAGCAAATTAGTACAAAAAAACAAGGTTTCGCCTTTTATTGTTTGGAAATGTAGGAAACGTTAAACGAATAATTTTGCTTTGAAAGTTCAGGGGTACATATTATATGTGCAAATGTATATTTATTACACGTGTCCAAATGAGGCCACAGTGCTAATAAATCCTTAGGCAATCTCTGCTTCCTAGTCACTTAGTGCCACTGAAACCACGTTCTGTAACCCACCACAGAGAGACTCAGAGCAGAAACATAGCAAAAAGCTGGATGAAGTACTCACTGTTTAATAAAGAGAACTTCCCCCATAAGTCAAGGAAATCTGCTTTGCAGCTCTTGGATGAGCACATTTTAATAAATAATGAATTCATAGTAGCTAACTAACTGCTAATTAAATATGTATTCTCACAGTATTTTTTTCCTAGATAAAAAATTATTGTGACAACTACAACACTGGGACACACAACCTGTTACCAAGGTTTCCATTTTCCAGAAATTAAGATAATGTGCTGTACACACATGATGCCCCACATTCCAGAAGAGAAAATGCTCCATTAACATGTTCATCATATTGCATTTGAATCAACAACAGAAAACAATTTACGCACAGGCGCATACAATCTTTAGCCCTTTTCAATGACATGCTAATTCTTCTCAGTGTCATTATATACAAATCAATATAGAGTCTTTTCATTCCCTCTTGCCTTTTAGGGCACTTAGGAGTAAGAATAAACTACTTATTTTTTATTATTTCCATTCTAAAAACTGTAGAATTATTATTTTTTGACTACCCTTTGACTCTTGGTTGGAGTGTATCCATTTGGGTAAAATAATGAAGATATTCTAAAAGTGCTTTAGTTATAACTACTTAAAATTTTAAATTATGTCATAATCTTTTAGAAGGAAAAAATAACTTTAGAATGGGAAGGCAGAAATATCGAACTTACTGAGTTCCAAACAGAATTAAAATGACTTAAAGATAATTCCCTGCACCAACAGAAGAAAATAAAGCTCTTAAAGTTCAAAAATTTGGTTGTTGGAGGAACGCTCACACAGTGATTAGAATTAGGTTGCAGAAGATTTCATTAATTATAGGTGACTGATTTTCCCTCAGCAGACAGCTCAGGTCTCGCCCCCCA
>NW_006796752.1:1767202-1771830 GCF_000442215.2 Lipotes vexillifer | reverse complement strand
CCCCTCCCACCTCATCTCAAACTGTTGTCTAACCTTTCCCTTAATCCATCTCATCTTGAGCTGATGGGAACTGCTTTCATTCCACCTCTTGTGGAGGTAATGAAACAATCTTCTTATTCACTTGGTTCCTCTGAGCCGGTGACATGCAACAACAACAAAAAAAAGCAAGCGCCCTGATTAATGGCTGCTAATTAGCAATGTTAATGACCAGGTGTCCGAGAGCATGGCCAGCTCCTCTCAGCATGGAGTGATCGCTCAATGAGGGCCCTGCAAATCCATTCGCAGTGACCCTTCCCCTCAGCTGCCAGTAATGAAGGCCGCTTGCTCGTTACTCCCGGGAGGGGCGCAGGAGGAGACCCAGGCCTGGGACCCAAACCCTTGGCTGGGGTCTAGTGGATCTTCCATTAATTAAGGTTAGCATTTCTGGCCCCCAAAAGCTCAAGGGTAAGGAAGTGAGGGGCAGGGAGATGAACTCAACCTCTCTTGTCTCGGGAGGCGATTCTTTTCTAAATGGAGCCAGTAGTTAATTTGGGCTATCCACATATATATCTATAATTTTGACTCTTTGTTAGCTATACATATCATCTTCTCTGGCTCTGTTATTATCCCGGGATCATTCACATGGGGGAAGCAAATCTCACACTAACTCTCAAATACAGCTTTCTATCTGGGAGGTTTACGTTCTCTTTTTACCATTCAGGTTTACAGATGAGTGGCAGCAGAAACTCGGAGCACCTAGATCTGTGCTTAAAAAATTAGTTATCTTTTAAAAAATATTTTCCTGGTTAGGAGATGGGTTGAAAGTGCCAGTGCTGTTAGCTCTCATGTAGGAGTAAGGGAATTATATTACTTTAAAAGAAAACAACACAAGAGCAAGCTTTTCCAAGAGCTTTCTAGAAAATCAGCTCTATAAAGACCTGAAAAATTATTTTACTAATTAGAGTTGGTTCCTTTTTTTTAAATGCTGACCAGAAAGTTGAAAAGTGACAAGACTGAAGTCTTTGCAGATAATTAACCATTAACTGTATTTGCCAATTTGTGACAAGCCGATTCTCTGAGTTTACACATTTATTTTCTCTTCACTGGTGAATGGCCTTGTACTTTCTCCAAGGAGGGGGTGGAGGGAATGATTCAGTTTGGAAGAAACAGACTAAAATGGAAAAAGGTATGCCATGTCATTGCTTTTGTTTTATCAGGCCACATATATATATAGCAGGCTTTTTATATCTGTCTATCATCTATCTATCTATCTATCTATCTAGCTGTCTGTCCGTCTATCTATCTATCTATCTATCTACCTACCTAAAGTGAGGATAGCACCTTGGTTAATTTAGAACCCCCCCCCCCACCTTTAACAAAGTTTTTATTTGTTGAAATGTCTTATGTTTGATACCATTGTAATGAGTTTCTTTTGATGACATTGTGAAGAATGTAAAATTTATTTCAATAGAATAAGTGCTATTGTGAAAATTACTGACTATTCATAGGTGATAAAATACCTAATAGCAGGGTTTAAAAAATCATGGTCACTAGGTTGCTGCTGGCCAGTAGGCCCAACTGAAATTTGACAAGAAAAACTTAAGAGCTTTATTCCAAGTGTGGACGAGGCCAAACAACATTACCTCATAAGCTACAAACGGAGGCTGCCTAGACAGGAGGCCGGCTTCTCTGTCATTAGAGCCCACCTTCTGTTGCAGTAATATCTGATGTAGTTTTTTGGAAGGAGGGGTAAAAATTGTCTCCCTATGTAGAGAATTTAGTAAACTCTTTCACTGTAGAAAATTTAGAAAACATTGAAAAGCACCAGCACACATACATTTGCATGCATTCACACATGTACAGTACACACAATCCTAACCAGAGCTATCAATGGCCAACATGTTGCTACGTATTCTAGCCATCTTTTTCTTGAATAGTTACTCTTTCTGTTTTAACAAAATTGTGTTGTACTGCATGTGTTTTATAAACTACTTTTTAAATTAGCAATCTAATATAAATCTATTGTGAAATAGAATATTCTTCTGCAATGGTATATTATGACAGCTTCTACTGAGAGCCACAAGTCTCCATTAACCATTCATGGTTAATGCAGATTTCTAGAGTTATTATAGAGCCATATTACTGTGATGATCCCAGTGCTAAAGGGAAGGCCACAGGTACCATCCTGGCCAGTCCCTCCTACATAGAGGGCATTGAAGATTTGTTGAGGATTGAGTTATATCCCTCCATTAGCTCAGATTCTCTTCCTGTTTGTTCTCTCCACAGTCCTTAGAACAGAAAGAGTGTACCAGTGGTGCACTATATCCAATTAATTAATTATTAGCAAAGAGGGGACAAAACTGTGTGAACGTAAGCTTCATGAGAGCAGAGAACTTGTATATCTTCTCACCTATATATCTGCAGTGCCCAGAACCATACCTGGCATGTAATGGGTACTCAATACATAATTTTGAATGAATGAATGAACAGTTAAAAGGTAATTTGAGGGCTTCCCTGGTGGCGCAGTGCTTGAGAGTCCGCCTGCCGATGCAGGAGACGCGGGTTCGTGCCCCGTTTCGGGAAGATCCCACATGCCGCGGAGCGGCTGGGCCCGTGAGCCATGGCCGCTGAGCCTGCGCGTCCGGAGCCTGTGCTCCGCAAATGGGAGAGGCCACAACAGTGAGAGGCCCGCATAACGCAAGGAAAAAAAAAAAAAAAAAAGGTAATTTGACTATATTCTAGTTTATTCACGTATTAGATTCTGATGTGTTTTCTTTAGTGGTAGAGAGAATGATGGATTTTTAGTTAGTGCCCTGGAAGTAATCACAGGGCTTGGCTCTTGAGGGAACTCTTCCCTCTTGCATGTCACCTGTGGTACTGGTAGAAATAAACATAAGCAGAGACGCAGCTCTATTCTAGCCAGAATTCATGAAAACCCTGAGATCTATTGCTTGCTTCCATGTGTCTAGTCCTACCTGATCCTCTATCTGGCTAAAACAATCTTGCTCCCCCCCAAAAAATTTACACTTTTGAGCCCCAAGATCATTAATTTGGACTTAAAATTAACATGCATTCTAAATTAAATCTGGCATTATAAAGATTTAAATATTTTGTGTATCTCTTTTGTCCATTTTTAGGTTTATGAAACAAAGTCCATTTGTAGACTGAATGTATTCTGGCCTGGAAAACGAATAAATAAGTTATCGATGGCAGGGGAATCAGCTGCATTTAGTGAGACTCAAAGTTAAAAAGTGTAGGGTTAAAAAAGAAAGCGTAGTGCTTGTTAGTTGGATTTCTTTCCTTTTATAACTTAAAAAATACAAGTCATCCTAAGAAAATAACCAAGAAATAATAGAAAATAACCACCTTGCCTCAAAAGATGTTTTGCAGCAATTAGCAAAAGAAGCAGTCCTATCCTCTGTAAGACGCCCTTGTCTATTGTGTGCAGTAGGGATATCTGTTCCTTGACCCCTCTCACTCACCTACCTCTGGCGCTTTGTTCAGGCAGCAGGGGAAGAACGGACCCCTTTGGTAAATTTAGCCTGTTGTAATAGCAAATGGAGAATGCGGTAATGCATTCACCCTTTCCTCCATCCATCCATCAATCGTTCTATTAATCAATCAATTGGAAAGCCTGTTTAAGAGTCTCTCTACAGCCCATTATCCACAGTGAGTCAAAGAAACGTGGCTCCTACACTTTGCAGCTTGTAGTTTTAGAGAAAACAACAATGGAGGTAGGAACAGAGGATAAATAGACAACAGGTAAAACACTGAGCAAGTATGTGAAATGAAAAGAATGAATAATATTAACATTGTCAATCAATTAACAGGTGTTTCTGGTGTGCTAATTACATGTTCATCACTGGGCTTGGATGCTCTACAAGTGAAGTGGCTAAGGATCAGGAAGACTTCTTACAAATCACAGTTTTAAGTAATGAGAAACTAAAGAGGTTTACTTTCTATTCTGTTTAAGACTTTGTGCAGGCAAGTGTATGGGGGATGGAGGGTGTGCATTCTCTTTTTGACACTTGCTGAAAGTAATAGAATGGCTATGATGGGAGGGGGAGGATGTGATGATTTAGAAAGTTGAATTTATTAATTTTAAAAGCAAACATTGCAAAGTTGAAATTGGCCTGAAAAATAGCTTTTTTTCAATTCTTTACATTCAATGTTTAATTCTGTCTAAAACACTGAGGCCTGCTTAGAGGTGCGTTTGTGTAGTAGAGGAATAAGATGATGGTCAAGCTGGTATGAGATGAGCCAGTCAAGGAGTGCAGATGGAAACACGGGAAGTGAGGTCTTCTTGGATGTAATTGTGACCCAGAAGAGGTTTTAGAAGCCATTCACAAGGGTCTTGTTTCTTATTTGCAATAAGTCTTAGAGGAGAAAAGGGTTAATGTAGTCAAAATCCATAGTGGAGGGCTTCCCTGGTGGCACAGTGGTTGAGTCCGCCTGACGATGCAGGGGACACGGGTTCGTGCCCTGGTCCGGGAAGATCCCACGTGCCGCGGAGCGGCTGGGCCCGTGAGCCATGGCTGCTGAGCCTGCGCGTCTGGAGCCTGTGCTCCTCAACGGGAAGGGCTACAACAGTGAGAGACCCGCGTACCGCAAAAAAAAAAAAAAAAAAAAAAAAAAAAAAAAAAAAAAAA
>NW_006796752.1:1763998-1767164 GCF_000442215.2 Lipotes vexillifer | reverse complement strand
AAAAAAAAAAAAAAAAAAAAAAAAAAAAAAAAAAAAAAAAATCCATAGTGGAGAACTCTTTGTGACAATGATAAAAGGCTGTTCAGTGAGGAAGAAATTGTGGTAAGGCAGGCAAGTGATGCCCAAGGCCTATATTATGGATGTCTTTTTCGTCTAATTCATGCATCAGGGAAAAATCAAATCCTTATTACCTGACCTTTATTTATTTGAGACCTAGGAGTACTAAATCCTAAATCTTCATCAAAGTTTGCTGAAGTTGGTATCCTGGCTTAATATATGATTATTTCATTTTTGAAATCTGGGTAAAAATTTAAGTAAATACTTTCGGATAGACTGGGCTAACTGCAGACGCTCAATGGAATGATTATAATAGCATTTTCAAATATTGAAGGAGGGAAGAAGACAAATCTTTTTTGACTGTCCATCCTATGGTAGTTATTGTGCTAAGCCCTCTAAAAATTGTCTAATTAATCCTTATAATCTTCAAAATAAAGTCGTATTATCCCCATGTTACACACACCAAGGCTTGACAAATCAAGTATCTAGATCCCGATCCCACAGTCACTGAGTGATGAGGAGCTGGGTCCTTATGACACCAAGCCATTGCTTTTGCCATAGCACCACACTGTGTCACATAATTTAGACTTTTTGTTTGTTTGCCTGTTTTGGTTCTCTTCCCTTTAGGTATATAGTAGCCCAGAGTTGGATGAAATCAATATTTCTCATCAGTGCATTCCTCCTCGCCACAACTTATCTGGCGTACAAGTTATAATGGTTGAGTAGATATGTAGTCTTTCCTATTTTTGGAGTACAATCAGGATACATTAGTCTCATGAAGCAACGGATGTCTGGAAAGTCTTAATGCTCAGGACCTCGTAAGGAGCCAGCTTGGCTAAAATCTTTAAAGCATCAAATAAAAGGTTTGATAGGAGAAGTTTTTCTTACCAGAGAGGACAACCTTAGAAAAGGGCTGAGGCTTCTGACAAAGTACCTTGGACCCCATCCTGTTATTCTGAAGTCACGTCCCAATTTTAGGAATGCTAATACTGCAATCTGGACTTCCAAAGTTCTTCATAATAGACCCAGGGTTGCGATTTTCTGCTCGTATTTGCCCTGAGGTTGTGTATTCCAGACCCTGATGACCATGTCCTTGAAGGTGCTGAAAGAGACTGTGCTTTTATTTCTGTGGTACATGAAAATTTCTTCTACCACCTTATAGAAATGTAATTGTGAGGAGTTTTCAGTATAAGGAAGTTCTCCTGGGAGCCCTCAACTATTTGAGATGAGTTGTTTTTTTTTTTCTTTTTGATGATGAAAATATTGATGCCAGATCACAAGATTATTGGCACATTGGCCCACAGTGATTACTTTTGGACAGAGGCAACAAGAGGCAACCTGGATTGTGGCCACCATCCAGGGGAATATGTATAAATGGGCTCTCCATGACCACAGCCTGCTGGGATTCTATGAGTGTGAGAGGGTCCTGAGGATTCTTTTAGTTTCATACCTTTTGAGAGATGCTCAGGCACTTTCAGGGGTCTCTGTCAAAACAGAACATCATATTTTTATTCAAGATTAACAGTTACAATGGAGCAAGTGAGAACATTGAGCTGTTGGTGTTTTTCATTTTGAAGTCTGAAAAGAGCTAAAAGGTTCTCTCTGCTTTGTGCCTGGTCCTGTTAAGAGTTGTTCCAAATCATACCAATCTAAAGGAGGGCAGATAATCAGGAAAACTAATATTTATAAACTGTATTACACCAGGCCCTTTACAAATATTATTACATTTATTTTAGGTGATAGATATTACTCTTCTATTTTATATATTGAGAAACTGAATCTCCAGGAGATTAAATGTCACAGAGGTTGGAAGTGTCAGGACCATGCATTCAAGTCTAGGTGTGATTCCAAAATGGTTCATAATGGTACTGTCCAACATGGTAACCCTATTAGCTATATGGCTCTTTTAACTCAAATTCAAATTAAATATAATTAAATATTCAATTCCTTAGTCAAACTAGCCACATTTCAAATGCTCATTAGCTGTATGGGGCTAGTAACTACTGTATGAGACAGGGCAGATATACAATGTTTCCATCATCAAAGAAACTTCTATTGGACAGTATCTGTCAATAATTAAGTTGAGAATTTTCCTTGACATAAGTATTCATGGAAAATAACAGTAATAAAACTTCTACTTTAATGGAGAATGGTGGGGGTAAAGGGGAAGATAGAATATGAGATTTTATATTTTGAAGACCTTATATACTTGGATGATTTTTAATGAGAGTAGTTTAATTGTAGATATGTTTCTGTAGTATAAACTAAGCTAATAGTAGTAATAATATCAATTTTCTAATACTTCTTATGTGGTAGGTACTATTCTAAATTTGTTTCATATATAAACTCATTTAATCCTCAAAACAGTCCTACAAAGTAGATGCCATTATTATCTCCACTTTATGGATGATGAAACTGAGGCACAGTGAGGTTAAGCAATTTTCTAAGATTATCAGATAAGGAAAAATAGAACCAAGATTTCAACCATAGCCTGGCTTCAGATAGTGAGTGTCTAATCATTATTCCATACAAGAAAATTTTATAGGATTACTTAGGAGAGAGTTGTGAGAGTAAATTGCTAATTAGAAATGAAGGCACAGAAAGCAATACATTGTTTTTTTAAAAAAGACAGCCTGAGTTGGTGGGAATGTAAACTGATACAGCCACTGTGGAGAAAAGTATGGAGGTTCCTCAAAAAACTAAAAATAGAACTACCATAGGGGGCGGTGGAAAGATGGCGGAGGAGTAAGACGCGGAGATCACCTTCCTCCCCACAAATACACCAGAAATACATCTACATGTGGAACAACTCCTACAGAACACCTACTGAATGCTGGCAGAAGACCTCAGACCTCCCAAAAGGCAAGAAACTCCCCACGTACCTGGGTAGGGCAAAAGAAAAAATTAATTAAAAACAGAGACAAAAGAATAGGGACGGCACCTGCACCAGTGGGAGGGAACTGTGAAGGAGGAAAGGTCTCCACACACTAGGAAGCCCCTTCACGGGCAGAGATTGCGGGAGGCGGAGCGGGGAGCTTCGGAGCCGCGGGGGAGAGCGCAGCAACGGGGGCGCGGAGGGCAAAGCGGGGAGATTCCCGCACAGAGGATC
>NW_006796752.1:1738083-1758663 GCF_000442215.2 Lipotes vexillifer | reverse complement strand
AAAAAAAAAAAAAAGAACTACCATATGACCCAGCAATCCCACTTCTGGGAATATACCCAGAGAAAACCATAATTCAAAAAGACACATGCACCCCAATGTTCATTACAACACTATTTACAATAGCCAGGTCATGGAAGCAACCTAAATGTCCATCTACAGAGGAATGGATAAAGAAGATGTGCTACATATAGACAATATTACTCAGCCATAAAAAGGAAAAAAATTGTACCATTTGCAGAGATGTAGATGGACCTAGATACTATCATACAGAGTGTGAAATAAGTCAGAAAGAGAAAAACAAATATCATATAATATTGCTTATATGTGGAATCTAGAGAAATGATACAGATGAATTTATTTGCAAAGCAGAAATAGAGACACAGACGTAGAGAACAAAGGTATGGATACCAAGGGGGAGAGGAGGGGTGGGATGAATTGGGAGATTGGGATTGACATATATACACTACTCTGTATAAAATAGATAACTAATGAGGACATACTGTATAGCACAGGAAACTCTACTCAATCCTCTGTGGTGACCTAAGTGGGAAGGAAATCCAAAAAAGAGGGGCTATATGTATACATATAGTTGATTCACTTCATTGTACAGCAGAAACTCACACAACATTGTAAAGCAACTACACTCCAATAAAAATTTTAAAAAAAAGAACGGCCTGAACCAAGCAGTACTTCCTTTTGTGTGCTGTACGTGTGTGTGTATGTATGTATGTGAAATAAATATTACATGTGTATAAATATGTATAAATATTACATGTGTATATACACACACACGTAAATTTCTACCTTTATGAAGCCAACAAGTCATATGTAGTGTTGTTCATGGCAAGTAAATGAGTGAGAAAGGAGAGGCTATTATAATTGGAGAATAGCGAATACTATATAATTAATTCCTGGTAAAATTTATTTCCTTACCTGCTTCAACAACAGGTAGAAGAGAGAAACAATGGTTAAGAGCAAACCCCAAATGGGCTAACCTTAATATTTTTGTAAACTAGGTTTACAAAGTTTGCAAAGTAGGTTTAAAAGTTCTTTACGTGTTTCAGAAAAATTCTGGAATGAGGGCTTCAGCTTTGACTTGGAGTGCATAAATCAAATTCCTGTTACCTCGTATATAATTTGTGCACTTGAAAGCTTTAAATTACTTCATAATCTGTGAATCTAATGCATTCCCAAATGGTGTTCTTTTACCTCCCATCTCAGTTAACCTCACGGAAGACAGTAGTGGTCCAGAACAAGGACCTTGTCCATATTGGGGCCATTGCCATTTCATGCACTGAGTGGCTCTATTGATATCTTACTGGTTGGGTGTTTCAGTCTTGAACACATTGCTATGATGACCATATCTAAAAATTCCCTTACCTTTGTGATGGTTATAATCTTACCTGTCTACCCATCAGGATGCCCACTATAAACACATATTTGTAAACCAACTGTAAATTCTTCAATACAGAGTAATATGGAACAAGGAATGTTTCATAATTATTCAGACCAATATCCATTCACTTCAAGAATACATAGTAAAATACACTGAATATTACATATAGGAATGTGGCAATTTGATTTTTTTCTGTTTGAGCCATAATTTCAGTGTTGGAAAAGACTTAGAGGTCATCTACCCCACTGCTCTTAGAAGTTTTGGTGGACTGACCCAACACCACATAGAGCCGGGCAGAGCTAAGCCTTGAATCTTAGCTAAGCCTTGAAGCTAAGCCTTGATGGCTCCAGGAGCCATCAACCAGCCAACGCTTACCATGTTTTGTTCACTTTTTGACCTGATCTTGGGTGCACCAAATCTCGATTTAATAAACATTTAAACCATTTGAGAAATAGATTATCTTGCTTTGCTTGGCTACTGTAATCAAATATGTACTAAGTCTCTTGTGTATATCATCCATGTAGTACTATGAATATCTGAAACCACAGAACTAGAACGAACCTTAGCGATTATCTAGTTCAGTTTCCTTGTGTTTCAGATGGAGAAAATGAGAAGTTAATAGACTGGTTCAAGGCCCCCTAGCTAGTTAACAGCAGATTTGAGTTCCTATTCTAGATGGCCTAACCTCAAGTCTGGTCCTCTTATTCTATATTATTTCCAGTGCAGTGTACATCTCCGAGGGGATGGTCAGGTGTTCAAACAAGAATCCAAACATTGCCAAGGCCCAGTGACTCTTGTTCTGGTTGCCTTATGGGTGATTGGGGCAGTGACAAAGAGCAAATATTTGCCAAAGAATCATGAATAAGCTCAGCTTGGAATAAACTTTGATATGCAAATGACAGGGGTGGTTGTAAACATGAAAAAAAATTTTCTTTCTTTAAAAAATTTTAAAATCAGTTATAAAACACATGGGGTCAGGCAAACCATTTAAAAAACTGGCATTCTCCACAATGTCTCATTGCTTTTGGAGTATTGCATTGGAATTGGAGCTTTGATAATGTCTATGAAGAATAAAGGCAAGAGGAAAGAGGGCTGCAGACAAATGAAAACCTTGGCTGTGTCCTGAGAGTTTTAGGTAATCCAGGCTCATAATTTGATTTGAGAAGAGCTACTCCAGGCTATTGTGTAATTATAGAAGCATTCACTCGGCTGGCTCCTGTTGACTTCATCACGTTCTACTTCATTGCCCTTTATGCTAAAGCCCCTGTTGATGAGAGGGCGGAAACAGTAAGTACAAATAAAGCAATTAGCAGGTGGGAATGCTACCACTGTTTAAGGATAACATCCAATCTTTATTGGTACTTATTAAGTAGAAGTCTAGAGCTTAGAGATAAAGGGAAATATTGCAAACCACAAAATGAGGAGTGTGGGAACAAAAGGAGAATAAAGGAAAAATTAGACCAATGTATCTATTTTATATTCTACAAATCTAATCACAAAGGCTAGTTTTAAAAATAATATCAAACCTCCAATTTATAATATAGTGAGTTACATTCTCATGTAAAGTTCATGCTTCTTCTTTTATTATGTGGATTAACTTGACAAATATTTTTTAACAGTTAACTGCGTTCAAATGAGAGGAGGGTTTTGACTTTGGTTGTAGTTAAACCTTCCAGCAGGGGGAGTTAAGATAATTAGCAAACCTCTTCGACAGGGTCCTGACATCCAGAGCACAGATTCACAGGCACTACTGGCAGAGCTGAAAATGCCCCCTGTAGACAAGGAATATAATGGGCAAAAGGAGGAAAGCAAGAACACTTGAAATCCTAGGACAGGATGTTGAAGGTGGACAAGAAAACTAGGGTACAGGCTTTCTCCCGCCCTGCATTTGCAGAGTAAGCCATGTACTCTTGTCCTCTGTTTAATTATCTGAAAGTAGGGATAATAAATATCTATCCATCCAGAATGCTATAATTCTCATTTCTCAGTGAATAGCATTGCTCTTCTTGCTCCAGCCTTATTTTGAGTGTCTTGAGTAGGAAGGTGGAGTATAAATAATTGTTATTCATTGTCATTCATCTCAGAGCAGCACAACAAGATTTGGGACATGGAAAAGATTCGTGCATCCTCTCCAGTCTAGGAATCGTAATATTTCAGAAATGTGGCAAATGGCAGTGCTTTTGGTCCTTGAATGTCTTATCCATTAAGGCTCTGCTGGCAACTTCAGCTACTTAAACTGGACATAGCTTCCTATTTAAATAGCAGATTTCCAGCTAGTCAACTTAAAAGTATGGAAGGTTGCAGAAAAATGGATGTCCTTTTCCTTTACCTTAGATAGTGATGGGAGGGTACTGTGGACAGAGATTTGTGCAGATATCCAGAAAGACAAAGTTTTTATAGTGCAGTTGCTTGTTTAATAGGTTAGCAATTGATATTGCAAGGTTAAATCTTTATCCTCATCCTAGGAAAACTAGTTTCTGTTAGGGCATATTTTTAGCTTTCACTATTATACAGTCTTCCTCTTTTTCATCCTTCCATCACTTAGTAGCCACCTGAGGCAGAACCAGAGGGTCAAAAGTAGAATCTCTTGGGTGATAATACCGAGATGCATGCTTATTTCACCCTCTGACAGAAACCCCAGGACTTGAATAGGACAGGACAGTATTTCAGTCAGACTGTCTAAAAATTATCCTCACCAGGTCTTCCCAAGCATTATTCAAGAGGAGGTGTGATCATGTAGGCAAAGCAAGGAAAGATAACTTCCAGAAGCTGCAAAATGTTGAGCACTTTGCATTAGCATCTTTGTTACCTTTGGTAGTGCTAGTAAATATAGAAATATGCATATCATTAATTTTCTTTTGACAAGTATACATTGTATATTTTAAATGTTTCATTCAAGTATCACCATTGTGCTTATAAACTTATTGGCATCTGCATCTTGGATGCCCCCAAATATTAAAATACCCACAAGACAAATATTAAGCCATAATTTCATAAATGTACACAATTTCCACCTGCATTCTTGCTTGTCATCATTATCACCTTCACAATTGCCACTGTTCCTTGAATTTGTTATGGTGCTTCATATTTTTTTAATGAAAAAAATTTTTTTAATTAATTTTTTGCTTCAGAGTTTTGAAGGCATTTTCATAGTCATGAACTCACTTAATTCTTCTGAACAACCTTGTGAATTTGGCAGGTGAGATAATATCATGATTCTACAGATAAGGAAACAGAGACAGAGATGTTCTGTGCCACTCAGGGTGGCACAGTTTGGAACAGTATCCAAGTTTCTGGGTCAGTGAACTCC
Source organism: Lipotes vexillifer (assembly GCF_000442215.2). Classification (NCBI taxonomy): domain Eukaryota; kingdom Metazoa; phylum Chordata; class Mammalia; order Artiodactyla; family Lipotidae; genus Lipotes; species Lipotes vexillifer. Next base: position 1,753,957 of record NW_006796752.1, on the reverse strand, counting down.
ATCTGTTGTTAGTTTATAAAGATACAAGTGCAAGAAACTGGAAGTCCTTTTCAGCAATTATTCAGCCATTGGAAATGATCAGTTTTTTTTTTGTCGAAAGATGAACAGAGCAAAAGATTCATGCATCCTCTTGAGACTGGGAATATTGGTATTTTAGAAATGCGGCAAATGGCAGAACAGAATACAAAGAGTATGATTCATCTTTTCACCCCTCCCCATTCTCATGACCACATTTTTCTTGTTGAGTCAGGTTAAAAAATAAAGTAATGGGCAAATCTGGATGGTTGCAGTTGGGCTCAAAGACTTGTGATCCTCACTGCTTAAACCTATAAGCAGGGCTTCAAAGCAACCACTGGCAATGCCTCTTTTCTCTAAGACCTCATCTTCCTCCAAAAAATAAGAACTCAGTTGTACTTATAGGGCGGCTCTCAGGAATTTTCTGCTTTGGCGAATCTATAGACACACCATTTGTGTTGTCCAGTTCATCTCCTAAATCCCATTCTCCTAATAAATTCCTTTTCCTCTACATGGTGAAATGAACGTCACTGTTGATCAGTTCAATTTATTTTTTATTTTTTTTTTTTTTTGCGGTACGCGGGCCTCTCACTGTTGTGGCCTCTCCCCTCTCCCGTTGCGGAGCACAGGCTCCGGACGCGCAGGCTCAGCGGCCATGGCTCACGGGCCCAGCCGCTCCGCGGCATGTGGGATCCTCCCGGACCGGGGCACGAACCTGTGTCCCCTGCATCGGCAGGCGGAATCTCAACCACTGTGCCACAGGGGAAGCCCTCAATTTATATTTGATGAAAAATTTTCTGAGAACGTACCCATCCACAGTTTGAAAGGCTGAACAAAGTGACTGTTTTTAAAAGTTATTTCAGTCTCTAGTATTCGTAAAGGTACAGGGCAGTTAGAAAGAAGAGTAAAGACTGAAGATTTGTGCTAATGAAGGAAAGTAACCAGGATACCCACAATGTACCTCATACATAGGTTCTCCAGCTCACAGTGACCCACCTGGATGCCTTTTAGGGTTTCTTTCCTTCTTGATGGTAGCCTGAGGCCTCTTTGGGCCTGGCCTGAGGAAGCCTAAATGTATTATCTCCTTAACAGATAATCTGTAGTGGACCACAAATGATGATTGATGTTTCTGTGTTGCCTGGAGCCTCTGCACCTGATGCCATTTGAAACTGCTACAGGAAACACTGGGCATCCTATTCCAGGGTGTCCTTAGAGCCAATGACAGATTCCTCTTGCTCGCTAAATGGCACACTTCCTGATATTTTGGGTGGTCTCTCCAATGCCCAGATTTGAAAATGTTTAAAGGGAGAATAAAGAACATTTAAAAATTCATAAGTAAAATACTTTATAGTTGATAGAACTTGGTGTTGATAGCATAATGTGGAAATAGCATGATTCTCTATCTACTGTGAGCATTTGGTGGCAGGCAGACCTGATGGGGGATAATTTTTTCTTTTTTAACATCTTTATTGGAGTATAATTGCTTTACCATGATGTTTTAGTTTCTGCTTTATAACAAAGTGAAACAGCTTTACATATACATATATCCCCATATCTCCTCCCTCTTGCGTCTCCCTCCCACCCACCCTATGCCACCCCACTAGGTGGTCACAAAGCAGCAAGCTGTTCTCCCTGTGCTATGCGGCTGCTTCCCACTAGCTATGTTTTACATTGGGTAGTATATATAAGTCCATGCAACTCTCTCACTTCATCCCTGTTTACCCTTCCCCATCCCTGTATCCTCAAGTCCATTCTCTATATCTGTGTCTTTATTTCTGTCCTGCCCATAGGTTCTTCAGAACCATTTTTTTTTTCTTTAAGATTCCATATATATGTGTTAGCATACGGTATTTGTTTTTCTCTTTCTGACTTACTTCACTCTGTATGACAGGCTCTAGGTCCATCCACCTCACTACAAATAACTCAATTTTGTTTCTTTTTATGACTGTGTAATATTCCATTGTATATATGTGCCACATCTTCTTTATCCATTTATCTGTCGAAGGACACTTAGGTTGCTTCCGTGTCCTGGCTATTGTAAATACAGCTGCAGTGAATATTGTGGTACATGACTCTCTTTGAATTATGGTTTTCTCAGGGTATATGCCCAGTAGTGGGATTGCTGGGTCGTATAGTAGTTCTATTTTTAGTTCTCCATACTGTTCTCCATAGTGGCTGTATCAATTTACATTCCCACCAACAGTGCAGGAGGGTTCCCTTTTCTCCACACCCTCTCCAGCATTTATTGTTTCTGGATTTTTTTATGATGGTCATTCTGACTGGTGTGAGGTGATACCTCATTATAGTTTTGATTTGCATTTCTCTCATGATTAGTGATGTTGAGCATTCTTTCGTGTGTTTGTTGGCAATCTGTATATCTTCTTTGGAGTAATGTCTATTTAGGTCTTCTGCCCATTTTTGGATTGGGTTGTTTGCTTTTGTGATATTGAGCTCCATGAGCTGCTTGTAAATTTTGGAGATTAATCCTTTGTCAGTTGCTTCATTTGCAAATATTTTCTCCCATTCTGAGGGTTGTCTTTTGGTTTTGTGTATGGTTTCTTTTGCTGTGCAAAAGCTTTGAAGTTTCATTAGGTCCCATTTGTTTATTTTTGTTCTTATTTCCATTTCTCTAGGAGATGGGTCAAAAAGGATCTTGCTGTGATTTATGTCATAGAGTGTTCTGCCTCTGTTTTCCTCTAAGAGTTTTATAGTGTCTGGCCTTACATTTAGGTCTTTAATCCATTTTGAGTTTATTTTTGTGTATGGTGTTAGGTAGTGTTCTAATTGCATTATTTTACATGTAGCTGTCCAGTTTTCCCAGCACCACTTTTTGAAGGGGCTATCTTTGCTCCATTATATATTCTTGCCTCCATTATCAAAAATAAGGTGACCACATGTGCGTGGGTTTATCTCTGGGCTTTCTATCCTGTTCCATTGATCTATATTTCTGTTTTTGTGCCAGTACCATACTGTCTTGATGACTGTAGCTTTGTAGTATAGTCGGAAGTCCAGGAGACTGATTCCTCCAGCTCCTTTTTTCTTTCTCAAGATTGCTTTGGCTATTCGGGGTCTTTTGTGTTTCCATACAAATTGTGAATTTTTTTGTTCTAGTTCTGTGAAAAATGCCATTGGTAGTTTGATAGGGATTGCATTGAATCAGTAGATTGCTTTGGGTAGTATAGTCCTTTTCACAATGTTGATTCTTCCAATCCACGAACACGGTATGTCTCTCCATCTATTTGTATCATCTTTAATTTCTTTCATCAGTGTCTTACAGTTTTCTGCATACTGGGCTTTTGTCTCCTTCAGTAGGTTTATTCCTAGGTATTTTATTCTTTTTGTTGCAATGGTAAAAGGGAGTGTTTCCTTAATTTCTCTTTCAGATTGTTCATCATTGTTTTATAGGAATGCAAGAGATTTCTGTGCATTACTTTTGTATCCTGCTACTTTACCAAAGTCATTGATTAGCTCTAGTAGTTTTCTGGTAGCATCTTTAGGATTCTCTGTGTACAGTATCATGTCATCTGCAAACACTGACAGTTTTACTTCTTCTTTTCTGATTTGGATTCCTTTTATTTCTTTTTCTTCTCTGAATGCTGTGGCTAAAACTTCCAAAACTATGTTGAATAATAGCGGTGAGAGCGGGCAACCTTGTCTTGTTCCTGATCTTAGTGGAAGTGGTTTCAGTTTTTCACCATTGAGAACGATGTTGGCTGTGGGTTTGTCATATATGGCCTTTATTATGTTGAGGTAAGTTCCCTCTATGCCTACTTTTTGGAGGGTTTTTATCATAAATGGGTGTTGAACTTTGTCAGAAGCTTTTTCTGCATCTATTGAGATGATCATATGGTTTTTCTCCTTCAGTTTGTTAATATGGTGTATCACATTGATTGATTTGCGTATATTGAAGAATCCTTGCATTCCTTGGATAAACCCCACTTGGTCATGGTGTATGATCCTTTTAATGTGCTGTTGGATTCTGTTTGCTAGTATTTTGCTGAGAATTTTTACATCTATACTCATCAATGATATTGGCCTGTAGTTTTCTTTCTTTGTGACATCTTTGTCTGGTTTTGGTATCAGGGTGACGGTGGTCTCATAGAATGAATTTGCGAGTGTTTCTCCCTCTGCTATATTTTGGAAGAGTTTGAGAAGAATAGGTGTTAGCTCTTCCCTAAATGTTTGATAGAATTCGCCTGTGAAGCCATCTGGTCCTGGGCTTTCGTTTGTTGGAAGATTTTTAATCACAGTCTCTATTTCAGTGCTTGTGATTGGTCTGTTTATATTTTCTATTTCTTCCTGGTTCAGTCTCAGCAGGTTGTGCTTTTCTAAGAATTTGTCCATTTCTTCCAGGTTGTCTATTTTATTGGCATATAGTTGCTTGTAGTAATCTCCCATGATCCTTTGTATTTCTGCACTGTCCATTGTTACTTTTCCTTTTTCCTTTCTAATTCTATTGATTTGAGTCTTCTCCCTTTTTTTTTGATGAGTCTAGCTAGGTTCATCAATTTTGTTTATCTTCTCAAAGAACCAGCTTTTAGTTTTATTGATCTTTGGTATTGTTTTCTTCATTTCTTTTTCATTTATTTTGGTTCTGCTCCTTATGATTTCTTTCTTTATGCTAACTTTGGGGATTTTTTGTTCTTCTTTCTCTAATTACTTTAGGTGTAAGGTTAGCTTGTTTATTGGAGATGTTTCTTGTTTCTTGAGGTAGGATTGTATTGCTATTAACTTTCCTCTTAGAACTGCTTTTGCTGCATCCCATAGGTTTGGTTTGTTGTGTTTTCATTGTCATTTGTTTCTAGGTGTTTTTTGATTTCCTCTTTGATTTCTTCAGTGAGCTCTTGGTTATTAAGTAGTGTATTGTTAGGCTTCATGTGTTTGTATTTTTACATATTTTTCCTGTAATTGATATTTAGTCTCATAGCGTTGTGGTCGGAAAAGATACTTGATATGATTTCAATTTTCTTAAATTTACCAAGGCTTGATTTGTGACCCAAGATATGTTGTATCCTGAAGAATGTTCCATAAGCACTTGAGAAGAAAGTGTACTCTGTTGTTTTTAGATGGGATGTCCTATAAATATCAATTAAGTCTCTCTTGTTTAATGTATCATTTAAAGCTTGTGTTTCCTTATTTATTTTCACTTTCGATGATCTGTCCATTGGTGAAAGTGGGGTGTTAAAATCCCCTACTATGATTGTGTTTCTGTTGATTTCCCCTTTTATGGCTGTTAGCATTTGCCTTATGTATTGAGGTGCTCCTACGTTGGGTGCATATATATTTACAATTGTTATATCTTCTCTTTGGATTGATCCCTTCATCATTATGTAGTGTCCTCCTTTGTCTCTTGTTATAGTCTTTATTTTAAAGTCTATTTTGTCTGAAATGAGAATTGCTACTCCAGCTTTCTTTTGATCTTCATTTGCATGGATTATCTTTTTCCATCCCCTCACTTTCAGTCTGTATGTGTCCCTAGGTCTGAAGTGGGTCCCTTGTAGACAGTATGTATACGGGTCTTGTTTTTGTATCCATTCAGCCAGTCTGTGTCTTCTGGTGGAGCATTTAATCCATTTACATTTAAGGTAATTATTGATATGTATGTTCATATTCCCATTTTCTTAATTGTTTTGGGTTTGTTATTGTAGGTCTTTTCCTTCTCTTGTGTTTCTTGCCTAGGGAAGTTCCTTTAGCATTTGTTGTAAAGCTGGTTTGGTGGTGCTGAACTCTCTCAGCTTTTCCTTGTCTGTAAAGGTTTTAATTTCTCCATCAAATCTGAATGAGATCCTTGCTGGGTAGAGTAATCTTGGTTGTAGGTTCTTCCCTTTTATCCCTTAAAATATGTCCTGCCACTCCCTTCCGGCTTGCAGAGTTTCTGCTGAAAGATCAGCTGTTAACCTTATGGGGATTCCCTTGTATGTTATTGGTTGTTTTTCTCTTGCTGCTTTTAATATTTTTTCTTTGTATTTAATTTTTGATAGTTTGATTAATATGTGTCTTGGAGTGTTTCTCCTTGGATTTATCCTGTATGGGACTCTCTGTGCTTCCTGGACTTGAGTGACTATTTTCTTTCCCATATTAGGGAAGTTTTCAACTATAATCTCTTCAAATATTTTCTCAGCCCCTTTCTTTTTCTCCTCTTCTTCTGGGACCCCTATAATTTGAATGTTGGTACATTTAATGTTGTCCCAGAGGTCTCTAAGGCTGTCCTCAATTCTTTTCATTCTTTTTCCCTCTTCTGCTCTGTGGTAGTTATTTCCACTATTTTATCTTCCAGATCACTTATCTGTTCTGCTGCCTCAGTTATTCTGCCATTGATTCCTTCTAGAGAATTTTAAATTTCATTTATTGTGTTGTTTATCATTGTTTGTTTTCTCTTTAGTTCTTCTAGGTCCTTGTTAAACATTTCTTGTATTTTCTTCATTCTGTTTCCAAGATTTTGTATCACCTTTACTGTAATTACTATGAATTCTTTTTCAGGTACACTGCCTATTTCCCCTTCATTTGTTTGGTCTCTTGGTTTTTTACCTTCCCCCTTCATCTGCTGTGTGTTTCTCTGTCTTCTCATTTTGCTTAACTTATTGTGTTTGGAGTCTCCTTTTCACAGGCTGCAGGTTCATAGTTCCCATTGTTTTTGGTGTCTGCCCCCAGTCACTAAGGTTGGTTCAGTGGGCTGTATAGGCTTCCTGGTGGAGGGGACTGGTGCCTGTGTTCTGGTGGATGAGCCTGGATCTTGTCTTTTGGTGGGCAGGACTGTGTCCTGTGGTGTGTTTTGGGGTGTCTGTGACCTTATTATGATTTTAGGCAGCCTCTCTGCTAATGGGTGGGGCTGTGTTCCTGTCTTGCTAGTTGTTTGGCATAGGGTGTCCAGCACTGTAGCTTGCTGGTTGTTGAGTGGAGCTGGGTCTTAACGTTGAGATGGAGATCAGGGAGCACTTTCGCTGTTTGATATTACATCGATCTGGGAGGTGTCTGATTGACCAATGTCCTGAACTCGGCTCTCCCACTTCAGAACACAGGCCTGACATCTGGCTGGAGCACCAAGGGCTTGTTAGCCACACAGGTCAGAAGAAAAGGGAGAAAAAAAGAAAGAAAGAAAAAAATAAAAATAAAAAAATATAGTTATTAGAATAAAAAAATTTTAAAAATTATTAAAAAGAAAAAAGAAAAAGTAATAAAAAAAAGAAAGAAAGAAAGAAGAGAGCAACCAAACCAAAAAACAAATCCACCAATGTTAACAAGCACTAAAAACTATACTAATAAAAAAAACATAAAAAACAAAAAACGGACAGACAGAACCCTAGGACAAATGGTAAAAGCAAAGGTATACAGACAAAATCACACAAAGAAGCATACACATACACACTCACAAAAAAAGAAAAAGGAAAAAATATATATTAAAGAAAAAGGAAGAGAGCAACCAAATCAATAAACAAATCTACCAATGATAATAAGCTCTAAATACTAAACTAAGATAAACATAAAACCAGAAACAAATTAGATGTAGAAAGCAAACCCGAAGTCTACAGTTGCTCCCAAAGTCCCCCACCTCAATTTTGGAACGATTCATTGTCTATTCAGGTATTCCACAGATGCCGGGTACATCAAGTTGATTGTGGAGATTTAATCCGCTGCTCCTGAGGCTGCTGGGAGAGATTTCCCTTTCTATTCTTTGTTTGCGCAGCTCCTGGGGCTCAGTTTTGGATTTGGCCCCGCCTCTGCGTGTAGGTCACTTGAGGGTGTCTGTTCTTCGCTCAGACAGGACGGGGTTAAATTAGCAGCTGATTAGAGGGCTCTGGGTCACTCAGGCCGGGGGGGAAGGAGGAGTACGGAATGTGGGACGAGGCTGTGGCGGCAGAGGCAGACGTGATGTTGCAACAGCCTGAGGTGCTCCATGTGTTCTACCCGGGAAGTTGTCCTTGGATCATGGTACCCTGGCAGTGGCGGGCTGCACAGGCTCCCTGGAGGGGAGGTTTGGGTAGTGACCTGTGCTTGCACACAGGATTTTTGGTGGCTGCAGCAGCAGTGATAGCACCTTCTTTCGTCTCTGAAGCAGCCCGTTCTGACCCGCGGTTCAGGCCTGTTTCTGACTAAGCAAGTTGTTCCTTTCAGATCCTGTTTTCAAGGCGGTCTCTGATGGTAGATGGAGGACACGTTTTTCTCTGCTGGTCCATTTGTCTGTACAGTCATTGGCCTCTCCGAGACTCCAGGTTGGAGGTCTTCATAAATTAGCCTCACCAGCCTTTTTGAACCAGATGCATTGTACAGACCGCAACTGGTTTGTAAAAGCAGTACATCTAATCACATAATGCCTCTATAATGTGGTTTTTTAAATTAAGTGACCCACAGGATATCAATCTGGTGGTAACAACTCCCAAAGGATGTGGCACTGGCAAACACTTCAAGAGCAGCTAGTACTACTATTAAATGTGATGTTCATTTCATCTGAACATATGGAAATAAAAACAAGTCATGGGAGAACTTCAGTGCTCTGTACATGCTATATTGTTCATAAACCTGTCATAAATAAGTGCCTCTTAAAAAGAAACCAATTAATAAATGTGCATTGAATTACAAAGTTTAAATATTCCACAATATGGGATCTCTCCCCACCCCCTCTACCCACATTCCCACCCCTGCCAGGGCCCTCTTGTTATTCAAGCTGTTATAACATTTTCCACTGTTTGGCACATCTCTGTTTTATTGTTGTTGATTGAGTTATTTGGTTGGTTTGGTTGCTTAAAAAAAATGGAGAAAAAATCTGTAAGCTATAAAATGCATCTTCTTTCTTCCTTTGTCTGTGTATTAGAGTCTGGCTTGGCACTAGGTCCCCACCCCAAACCTCCCACCAAGAGTATGTCATATTTCTATATGCTTGTGCATGTTCAGTTCTATCTCTTTTGAAATGATGCCCAAAACCAAGCAATGTTTACATAAGTAAAAGGGAGTTTCACTTTTATGCTGTAATTTCTGCATGGAGCAGAGAGTTTTCCTAGCCATACCTTATACTTTGTTCATGGGTGAACTTGTATTTTTCTAATGTGATGGTTTTATCCACCTTTGACAACAGATTTCTTTAGGAGATTACGCACCTGGAATTAACTTCTTCTGCCAAGAATTACAGTGCACCTGGAAGTACTAAATCATTTTTATCCGTGTTTTAGAAGCTTTTCATAATAAAATTGCATATCTTGAACTTGACCTGTCTCTTGAGGAGAAGCTTAAGGGCCAGAGTTGGGTAGGTATGTATATGCTGGAGTTATGAAGTAAATTTATCCAGGATGTGTTTACTTCTCACCAGTCACACACTGGCTACCTGAACACCATCTCCCTGAGTATCTCGCTTCTTAAATGACTCTGCTTACTGCATAACATATGGAAATATGAGTGTGTACTTTCAGCAGATTGTTTGCTATGTTTACACTGGTTCTAACACTAATCCCCATTAATGTTTGATATAGTTCTCCACAGGTTTAAGTAGGTGTCAGACACCATATCTATTGCGTATGTGCTGGGCATGATATACACAAGGAGAATGATAAAGAAATGTTTTTAAGGATTTCTTTCCTGAAGACATTTTTGCTAACTAGACTAAGTATTTTGAAAATGTGAAATACTTTCTGTGAGTATAAATGCCACCAAAATACAACATCAATTAATTTATAAAATCATGCAGGGAGTTTATTATGCCATCAGTTTTGAGACCTATGATATTTTCTGTCTGTTGTGAAACTGTTGATAAGATCTTGTGAGGTACAACTGCAAGAATGTCCTCAAAAGAGTCAGAAATATGAGCTGGAAAACTTTTTACAAATTCATGCGAACACATCAGAGAGATAATTTGGTGTGAGTGTTAGAAATTACTTGAATGATTTCTTTGGTGGAGGAGGCATAGGGGGACAGGTATAGGAAATTTAGTGGAAAAAAAATTCCCTTTAAGTTTTGCTATGAGCATCTGATCTCCCTTTTTGCCATGAAACCTGAATATGCTCTAGTTTTCCTTGACGTGAAGTCATATGAGTAGAACAACAAATGCTTTTTATCCTTAGGCATCCTTGCCCTGCTATGTTTGGTTTGCCTTAAGTTTGCCAAACTGGTTCTGCTTAGTCTTGTCAAACAGGGATAATTTCTTCTCTTGGTTGACTCTGATATAGTGACAGCATTTTAAAGGCCAAAAGTTGCCGTAGTGATAAATTATAGAAGTATAAACATTTATTCTTTTTAGACAAAAACTCTGTAAGATTAAGAAAAGGAATAGAAAAATCATGGATAAACCAGCACATTTATTTTGATGGATTTTATTTTTCAGGCAACATAAGAATGATATTGTAAGTGACGTAAATGATGTTTAGATAAAAAAGAAGTACAGGAAAAACAAAATTTAGATACATTAAAATAGACCTGCTACCAAATTCAAACATAAATAATTGAATTTCACAAATTACTATTCTCTGTAATTGTGGTTTAATCTTACATGAATGTGACTAAATTCTACCCCAGGTATAGATAAACTCATTATGTCCTTTAAGTAGTTCCAATTTCCTGATAACCAGCAGTCAAATCGAAGAACAAGCAGAATTAGTAGCCAAGTCTAATAAACGACTGGGAAAAATTGTATCTGTCTCATCCTTCTGGTTCCCACACACTCTGGTTACATCATTACTTAGCCTGTAAACTCAGAGCCCAATTGGGCTCCAGAGTTTGGGTCAGGTGACCAAAACATCAAAATGCATCTGAAACTCTACCCTAAAGATGGGGTTTCAGCAGGGGCCTCTGGGTAGCTGACTCCTCTGCGGCTGCTGTGCAATTTTCGTATTTTATTTCACCTTTGCTTTCAGGCTTAGCTCTTGGTCCCACAGATTGATGGCCGAAGCAAACTTGTTGATGTGGGTTTTTCTGTGCAGGTGTGTGGGCAAAATTATTTCCTGTACAACATACTACAGTTGGTTATGTAATAGCTTAAAAGAAAAACAACCATGGGACGTTTCCCTATGAGTTGGTTTTCATCAGCAGAGAGAATTCTAATGCCTTCCTTTTCCTTTTCTCTTGTTTTGGTTTGTTTTTGAAAAGTGTTTTGGGTTTTATTTTGTCTTTAAAAATAATTTAATGTCTAAATCCACAAAACTCAAAAGCCAAGTTTATCAGGTCCACTGGATGCAACTCCTGACGATGGAGCTGAAATGCTGTGCTCCTCTTAAAGGAACGGAATGTGTAACTCTATCACCTTGCTAAGGTTTCACAGGGCAAGTATAGTGATGACAACAATTACTTGTTTTCTGCAGAGGTAGAAAGGCATTTTTTTACATGTGCAGGAAGCAACAGAAAACCTGGTCTTAGGGGACAGGTGAGTGAGTTGCCTTGCAAGAAATAAACCAAATAATCCTTAAAGTTGTAGTAACACATACAGAGCCAAAAGCTTGACACATCTATACACAAACGTGTTTTTAGGTTCAGGTTTACCTTTCTCTTGATTGCTACAATAGGTGCTTTGATCACTTCTGGCTGAGGATTTGTTCTGAACTTTCTTGAAGTAAAATCAGAAATGGAAAATCCACTGGAAACTGTCTTTGATACATTGGTATCAGGTATTCAGAGATATCTCCAGGAGGCAGGGATGTGCTAAAGAAGGAGGAAACTCAGGTGAACGTTGGCTTTGTCAAAAACCAAGCCAAACAAAACAAATTGCTCTCTCAAGCCATTCTTCTTGGATCAAAGGATTACATATAAAATATATTTCATGATTTATACAACAAACATTAGTATGCACCAACTATTATGCTAGATTGTAGGGATACAAAGAAGGCGATGGGGAAAATAATGATGATAATGATGATAACAGCTAGTATTTATGAAATGCCCGCTATATACACATTGTACTAGGTGCTCCACCACATTCATCCTAATCCTTACATTAATCCAGAGAGGTAATTATTATTATCACCCCTCCTACCCCTTTACAGAGGAGAAGCTGAGGATCAGAAAAGTTCAATGATTTGCTCAAGATCGTGCAGCTGTTTTGTGGTGGTACCTAGAGATAAGATTCCAGCCTACATGTGATTTAATCTGGGACCTCTGTCCTTCACCACCATCCCACCTTGCCTCCCCGTAAAATTCTTTGTCCTTATGGCACTTTTATTGATAATATTGAGGTGGAATAAACCGGATGAGGAAATAATTGAAATTACTTGTGTTAAAGCATTAACAGGACTAAGTGCTTGAGGAGAGTGAAAGTTTCATGGAAGAAATGGTTCAGGTTAGAACAGTGTTGAGGAGCCTTGTATCTACAGCAGGCAAAGCCGGGAAGAGTGTGTGGGTGGTAGATGAATACTTGGTTATCTTTTCCCCTGCAGGTAATCCCTCAAAAATAACTGATTACCACTTTTATCCTGGAAAACTATCTCTGAAAGTACTGTGTAAGACAGAGCAAACTCCCGTCCCCACGGGTGCCTGCCAAATAAAGTAACTAGGTGCTCACATATTTTCCAGTACAAGTGCTTCATTATTAATTCATGGTCCAGGTCCTCGGTACGTGCTGTTACTAATATTAGGTTTCGGCAGAGAATAATGAACAGGAGCACTGGACTGGACGTCTTAACACTTTTTAAACAATGTTTGCAGTGCTAAATTCTATTTCTAGCTTAATGGGGGTCTTTACAAAAACAAGAGGAGGGCTCTATAGAGGCTGTGGGTATAATTTTCCCACAGCTTAGCAACAGGAAGGGTAAGAGTCAGCATGATTAAGACCTGGTGGAAGGTTATGCAGGTAGGGATTTCCACCCTTAGGTCTCAGCTTATTCTTCTTAAGTCAGACAAGAAAAGGAGAGGCCTCCTGAGTTCGGATTCCAACTAGAAAGTCTGGACCAGCTCCTTGCTTTGAAACTGCATCCCATCAGGAAAGAAGGGAGGAGGTCTTGCTCTGGTGGGGTCCCCTACAGGTGGCCCCCAGAGCAGGGCCCGCTTACTCACTAGGCATAGCATCCATAGGTCCATGGTATTTTTAGTGGCTCACATAAATGTTTTCACCTGAATTCCGTTTAAAACAAGACGAAAAAAACTGAATATGATGATGAATATATAATGATGAATCCAGCTTGGTTTATACTCATCCTTACACCAGCACAGTCATAAAGTATAAGTTTTAATTATTCTCATGGAGCAAGGGAGCCAGGAGAGCAAAATGCTCATGAAAATTTTCATGTGGTCCTGCCCCAAAGAGGCCACATACCAGTAGCACTGGGTGGGGGGATGCTAAACACGTTGAATTATTTCATTAGACAACCTGTTCTTCCTTACTGTTGTCTTCTCACTGTAAATCTTACTGAGAGTGAGTCTTTGAGGGCAAAAAATAACTATCTGGGTTAATAACATTAAGATCACCTTTCCTCTGGGTTCCCAACAGTGCCCTGCCTGGCATAGAGTTAGTATTCAATAATTAGTTGCATATAATTGAAATTGATTTAAAGGATAATCACGTTGATGTATTTATTCATTAAGTGCAACAGCTATTTATTTAGTGCCAACTGTGTGTCGGGTACTGACTGCACTCAGTGTTAGAGATAAAGTGGGAAATAAGCTTCAGAGAAGGGCAACGAGAAGAAACACACAAAAATGACATTTTCAGGGGGTAGGGGCTTAGTAAAAATAAGGTGGAAGAAATCCCTGATTTCCATTTGAAAAATGTGTCAACCTCCTAATTAAAATAGATTTTCTTCAGTGGCATTGAGATACAAGCTAAATCAGTCATAAATACATGAAATGGAGATAGAGCATTGTATTTGGTAGTTAAGATTTTTGAGCTATTTAAAAATAAAAGATGTTTAATTAAAATTAAAAGGAGGTTTGATGGGAATGGCTTAGCTCACCTGACTCTGGTGATTGGCTGTCCAAGCATAAAGAATCGGTGAGTGTTGTTTCTGTGAAGGGGCTAAAGTCACAGCTGGCTGTTTTCTCCTTGCTGTTGTTGGATCTGCTAGGATTCATGTTCAATTTTGAGATTCAACGGATAGAAGCATAAGTTTTCATGGGGGCTGTGTCTGAATCACTGGGCTTTAAGTAAGCACCTAGCTCTATTCACTTAGGTCTCGTAACGAGACTTCAGGCAACATATGGATCTTGCCTGGTCCATTCATGTAACAGACATTTATTGAGCCTCTACTGGGCCTGTGCCTGTTTGATTTACAGAAAAGAGTAAAACAGACTACTCCCTTCCCCACGTAGGATTTACATTCTAGTTGGGGAGGGACAGATTTAAAAATTTTAAATAATAAAGTAATTGCAGGTTTCTGTAGTATATTCCAGTGGATATCTTTTATTTTGGCTTTTTGGTAACAGCAATCCGATTTTCCACAACATAGGGTCTTGGCAGACAATCTGTCAAGGAATGCCACCTTTCTCTAGCCATAAAGTGGGCATGTGATCCAAGTTTGACCAGTCAGAATCTCTTTTCTGGAGATTTGAGGGGCTGGGTGTTGATACCATGGGCATGTGGCCAGATTCTGAAAGAAGACCACCACTGATATCATGGAATAATGAACAGACATAATGGACTGACTTGTGAGTTAAGGGTAACTCTTGCTTTAGTTTGCCGATGGTAGTACCAAGTTATTGAATTATGTTGACCCTAAATTCCCTTCACCTCGTTCCCCCCTTATGGAATTCAGTAGGGATCACCGAGAAGAATTTAAGCATAGACCATGGGATGATTAGATCAGCATGGTTTAATGGAAAGAGCTTGGGAGTTGCACAGATTTGGGTCCCAAATAAAGATTTGTCGAAGGATAGTTGTGTAACACCGACTCCAGGAGTCACTGTGAGGTTTATATCTAGAGGGCCTAATGTGTATATGCCCCCAAATGTCAGTTCCTTTCCCTCACCTGCTTCTACTCTATACCTACCCTGCTCTTCCACCCTGTCTTCATCATTACTATGTTGCCAGATCGGCGGGAAATTTAAAATAACGTGCAATAGCAACTCTGGGAAAAGAGAGGAAACAGAAAGGATTGGAAGGCGGTCTAGTGAATGAATCCTCAGCCTGCTCCTTCACTCTTCAGATACTGTAGGCTTGGAGCCGAGCGTGGACCAGAAACTCAAAAACTGGCCCATTCTGTGGCTCATGAACTCTGCCTGGCACGAACACTTCTGTTTCAGCACATCTGTGATTGCCATATCACCAGCATTTGCAGAATGGAGGATTAATTTTATTGTGCATTGGATCAGCAGATCTGGTGACATAATATTGCACGACGAAGAAGGATTACTCACCAGTTTCTGGATGCTGCATTTTTAGAAACTAACTCCACTTAACGATAAGTGCTGGATCTAACAACTTCCCCTTTTCCTCACTCCCACTCTCCAATCACCCAACCAACAAATATCACTTAATGCAAAAACCAGCTCTCTTGGAACCAGATGGATACAGTTTTTTTCAGGATAAAATTCTGGATATTCCCCCAAAGTAAAGGTTTTATTATATTTCTTCAGTTATTAAAAACAGATGTGTCATGTTTATAATGATGGCTCCAAGCACTTTTTTCGCCTCTGGGTTTATGGAAAGCAATTTGCATAGGGTAAAATAATATAGTGAGTCATTTCTGAGGAAAAAATAGGAAAATTATATAGTCTGCAAGCCAGACAGGGCTCATGGTCATAAGGAAATATGGCTACATCCCAGGGCAAACAAAGAGGAGACCTTGTTTCTATTCCTGTCAGATACCCACTCAGGGTTTTGACTTACCATTTTTTCACCTGCGACCTCCATTTGCAGGAAAGGGAACTCAGAGATAAGCTCCTATCCAGGTCTAGAGTATAGCAGTGCTCAGTTGCATGCTGCATCCTGTAATTTCCCTACCTGCCGCTGAGC
>NW_006796752.1:1719552-1738073 GCF_000442215.2 Lipotes vexillifer | reverse complement strand
CTTACCTGGTGTCTTTCTCTATGCGCTTTTTAAAATTCTAAATTTAGGCTATCACAGAGCCTTGTTGTTCCTCCAGTAGCATATCTGAAAAAACTATTTCTTCCTTTCTCTGTAGCCTCAGCTTTGTCCACTCTTGTCATTTCTGTTTTGCAATGGTTAACCAGTTGTTGGGCTCCTGTGTGTCAGCTGGCTGTGGAGTATGGAGTGAGTAGGGCACTGTGGATAAATGTAAAAGTGTGTGTGTGTGTGTGTGTGTGTGTGTGTGTGTGTGTGTGTGTTGGGGGAGAGTTCTTTATTGAGTGCTTATTACATTCCAGGCATTGCTCTAACTTAGTTTTTAGAGTTTGTTACATTTAATTTTCACAGCAGCTATATGAGGTAGGAGTTTGGACAGGACCTATATTTACCATTTACTTGTAGAAATATGTAAGCTTAGAGGTAGGCACTATCCATATTTGTATGGTTCAAAAAACTGCTTTATCTCTTATATAGCCAGGGAAATTTTAAAAAAATTTCAAAAAGTATTCTGTCAATTTTTCTTATATTCGAAGCTCTGATGGCCAAACTAGATATATGCCATATTCATTTTTTAACAGCACAAAGTACAAAGAAAGTGATCAAAAATATACAAACTGCTCTCATTTAGTCTATGCAAGCAGTGGACAGTAAAATATAATGGTCTACTTATTCTGCTGTGATTGACAGCCAAACCTTAGAGCAATTTGTGCTCTGATCAGATAGCAGGGTCTCTCCCATAACCTTGAGGTCCAAATCTCACTGCCCTTTATTGTGAAATGATCTGCCCTTTGACCTTTTGGAGAGCCTGGGACCCACATCTTCTAAAAGTCTTCCTTCAACCCTCCACTGACATGTACAGTACATGACTGATTGTCTCTATTCTACGCCCATGGCAGACACAGAGAAATACCTAACTCACTTTAGCAAAACTTATCCTAATTGGCAGTATAATCAAAGGTTAGTGGAATGCTCCAGAAACTTACCTGGAGACCTGAATTTGGTGTCTTTTGAAGTTTTGGTAAAATAAGTGGTACCTTCTTTGTGCTTGTATTTTCTTTCCTTCCAAAGGGGGAATGAGGAAGAAAAAAAAATTGAAAGGAAAGCTAAAGCATCTCTTTTCACACAACCTTCCCTTCTCTCTTTCTCTGTGGCAGAAAGTGACACTGGGCTGCTGGGCTGGTTCAGGGGGTTATGCACATAAAGTCCTTGTCACCTGCGCTATTTAAAGTGGAATGGAAAAGTGCAGTTGAAAACATCCTGGAAGAAATGTTCTCTCCTAGGGCAGCCAGGGTCCTTTTCATCTTCACCTGAAGGCAGCCCTCACCCAATTTAATGCATCATTTAGTTCGACATTAGTGAAAAAAGCCTCCCCAGGCCTGCTCGCAGTGACCCCAGGGCTCTGCAAAAAGACTGAGCAGGAGGGTTACTGGTTCTCACTTCCCCATTCAGAACCCTTCGTAAGGGAAACTTCAAAAATGGACATGGAGCCAAATGAGGAGGTTGAAGAGTGCAAGCCTTAAATGACAGACAAGTGCTTTCTCTAAAGTTTTCCAGTCCTATCGCCCAGGAGATAGGAGGAGCCCTGGATAAATTTGTAGATATGTAGGAAGGAAGGCAAAAAGGAAGGAAGGAAGGCAGGAAGGAAGGAAGGAAGGAAGGAAGGAAGGAAGGAAGGAAGGGAGAACCCACTTTGTCAAGGCACTGTACCAGGATTTTGGCATTATATCAACTAATCATCATAATGCTGTTTATATTTTTGTTATTCAATGTCAATTTTGCAGATTAGCAAACAGATACTCCCAGGGGTTGGGTAATTTCTCTAAAGATGCTGAAGTAAAGGGCAGAAATAGGATTTGAACCTAGGTTATCTTTCCCATCAATCTTTCCCCTCATCCTTTTCAGGTGGTCTGGGGTTTGGCATTGACTCCAGGATCTCCAAATAATACCAGTCAAGAGTTCAGTCTGTGGGGGGGCTTCAGTGCCCTCCCAACTGGGGAGAACTCAAGGCAAGGCCAGTTAACAGCTTGCCTTTGGAGCTGGGCAGGAGAGAAGCCACCTGTACCTACCAGGAGGAAAGTGCAGGTGCAATGTGACTGTGTCAGGGTGAAGCTGTTGCACCTACATGTTCTTGTCTTGGGGGCACCTGCCAGCCACAATATCAGGCCCACAATTCACTGTGACTCAAAATCCCATCAGTAATTTCCTTTTTTCTAAATCCAAAAAAAGAATCTTTGGATGGGAAGACTTATGGCTGTTCCTTCTGTTAAGCTAAATATTACGTCCATGTCTTCTACAAATGTGTCCTGAGATTATTTTAATTTCAAAATTTAATGGTTCTGTGCATTAGTCATGTTTCACCTTGCTTAGAGTAAATAGCTACGGAATTTCATGCAGTCATTTGATTGGTCTACCATGATTTGAAAGAAGAGTTGTGTCTCTTTTCAACTGATAATCCCATTTAATATCTATGTGATTCACTACAAGATGCAGTTGAATGTTATCTGCCAATATTGTGTATAATATCTGTATGCCAAAATATTTCTTGCCTCTTGTTCTATAGTTTTGAATAGATTGTTTGAAAGTTTATTGTTTTGTCATTTAAGAAAATATTGACAGAACAGGCTATCTTCTAAGAAAAGAGGATAATTTCAATGTGTGTAAGAGACACTTGCAGAGAAATTCAGTGTGACTGGGTTTCTTTTAATAGTGGCATTTTAATATCATGGTAAACAAAGCTCTTCCTTGTTAAAGCTTCTGTGATAATTGTTGAAATGGTAATGTCTTTTCATCATTTAAACTAGTAGTCCAAGAATTTTGAGTTACCTGACCCTAGTCAAATGCCAGCTCCACCATTTATTAGCTGTATATTCTTGGACAAGTTACATGTGCTCTCTAAGTCTCATATTTCTCATCTGTAAAATGGGGTGATGATACCTATTTATTGAGATTTTGGGGGGAGATAAGGGTTAAATGAAATAAATTGACTAGTGTATGCACCTGGTACATGACAGACACTCATTAGATGGAACTATTAATATTAGTCCCAGAGAGCAGTGCTCGTTTTTTAGTGTTTTGACTAGCTGGGATTTGGTGTTATTAGTCTAAATTGAAAACTCTCAAAACCACAAAAGGGCACCAATCATAATGTACAAATATTTTTAACATGGAAATGTTTGGAAATGGAAATCAGCCAGCCTCCTAATCTGATAATTCTAATAGAAGTGGGAATACATGAAGATGATTATATTAAATCTTTACATACAGACAAACCCCTGTATACAATGCAGATGTTATGATAGGCGTCAGTATTGGTATTAAGATATGCTTCATGTTCGCATTAGTAATAAGCTATGATTAACTCAAGAAAGTAAAACAAGAATATACAGTAGTATAATTTCCTTATTCATCATCAAAAGAATGTGTGTATGTCACTTATATATTTAAAGAACTCTCCTGCTAAAACTTATTCTGGATATAATATGGTGAATATGTATGTCTCAGACAAGCCATGCAATATGAAAAGTATTTCATAAAGGAAGTTATTTTTATCTTAAAAAAGGAACTAAATAGTTGCATGTAAAACAACACATTATGACCCATTAGAAGTTTGTTATATATCAATTTTATCTAAGCCTTTTTAAGGTGTATCTGTGTTTTCAATTCCTATTATATCTTCAGGTAATGAATTCTCTGAGCAGTTACCTAGTGAGTGGATAAAAGTTTCACACTCAAATGAGCACTTACTTGCTGAGTAACTAAGACATCTTGAGTTTACTTTCTTTTTCTGTAAATATGGGTGGAAGTGCCTATCCAGCAATACCAAGTTCATAGGGAGTGTGTGAAAGTCAAATGATATTGTGGCTATCAAAGTGTTCTATGGACAGAGCACTATACAGATGGAAGAAATTTACTTAGGTTGTCATCTTCCTGGGTAAAATAAATTTCCCCATTACAGTGTTCTAATTGTTGTGCCCTAGATATTTCTCCTTCAAGGGTTACTCACTGGAATTTGGTGAACAAATATATGTCAAAGCTTTTATATGCCAGAATTTCATTAATGAATATGATGAAAAATAAAATAGCTAAAGAGACTAATGTCTGCAGATTGACTAGACACTGTCAGTGACTTTTAAAATGTAATTTATGGTTAATTTTTTCATGTGTTCACTTTCTTTTCTCCGAAACCTTTTAGTTACTGCTTACATCAAGGGAACATTAGAAAAAGAACAACTTGTATTATTTTCAACATATTGGAGTACATTTCCTGTTTTACCTTCATTTATTTTGAGAAAATTAATTGTAATTTAATTACCTTCCATTTTTCAAGAAGTTAACCCTTGAGTAAATAAGAAGTAGATCTACTTGATTTTTAAGTTTACAGTAAGTCCACTACATACTTGAAGTCCCCTTCAAGTTGTGAACTTTCAAAGATGCAAACGTGCGTTCCATCAACATCAGGCGTGAGTGAACTTGCAGCTTGCCCTCCGTCTCCTATTGCTGAGGATCCTTCAGCTCTACCATCTCCCACCTCCTCTCCCTCCTCCAGTCAGTAACTCTTCTTGCCTGTTCACTGAATGCCAGCCCCTGTATGCTAGCTGATGTACTGTACTAATGTACTTTTCAAGGTACCGTACTATAAGATTAAAAATGTTTTCTTTATTTTTTGTGTTTGTTTGTTTTTTATATATTATTTGTGTGAAAAGTATTATAAACCTATTACAGTACGGTACTATATAGCCAATTATGTTAGTTGGGTACCTAGGCTAACTTTGTTGGGCTTACGAACAAGTTGGACTTAACGAATGCTCTCTCAGAACGGAACTCGTTCGTATGTAGGGGACTTACTGTACTTAATAATGTCCTTGAGGATGGAATGTTAAGAATGGGATAGTAAATATAGGCTCCCAAACCACTAATACAATCCATGCATATAATTCCAATGGTGACCTTCCCCACCCCCAAATCATAGAAGAGCCCAAACTACTCAATTTAAATACTTTTCTTACAGTAAGTCTCCCTCAATTTCCATTTACAACTATGATTAATTGTAAATCTGACTCATAACTCTTTCCTTTAATATTGTTTGCACATCAATAGATATTTTTGCCAATAGAGACCAGGACAATCAAAAAAGGAAATGATTTGAGAGTCAGGAAGAGGGAAGGTTTCTTTAGGAATAGATCCTTTCAGGAGTGGAAATTTAGTCTCAGAAGGGATTCAAAGTATCTTATTAGATGGGGAATGGCATAGTTAAACAGACACAGTGCTACCTTTTCTTCCTGAAACATTTTTCTGGTTCCAGTTTTCTCTTTAATTCCCTGTACTAAATACATCGTAGTTCATACACTGGCTTCCCAAAGTAAACTGATATTTGGCATTACCAGAAAGACACAATATCTAAAAGCATTAGGATATTTTAAAGCCAATCTTCTAAAAAAATGATTATGCTTTATAAGAGGAAATATTTCTACCATTAGTCTTATTTCTCTAACAATTTTCTGGCCAAGAAGAAAGCAATAAATACCTACTCATGGTCAACTAATCTCAAATAACTTTTTAACAATCCATTTGTTTTGAAGTACCCAATGCACGTTCAGGATGTTGCCTCCTTGCCATTTCTTTATCACCTTTGTTGGATTTACTGGTTCAAAAGAAATATGTCTTGCAGAATTAACCTTAATCACATGGATTGAGATCAATAGTAAAATAAAATATAACATGTGGTCAATTGAAACATTTCATCACACTTTAATCTTACAGATCAGATTTGGAGGTTGTAAAATATGAACAATTCACATGAGAGCAATGAATGGTAATTAGTGAAGATGGCTGTATGATAAATTTCATCAGTTAATGCCCATTTGTTTTTCCAAAACATGTCTGGTCTGCCACTGACTCTTCTGTATTGTCCATATTATCAGAATCAAGAAGAATATGATTTGTTTTAAGAAAATTTTAGCTAGAAAAACTTAGAATATGCGAATAATTTAAATTATAATTTTTAACAAATAATGCTAGTGAAAATTTGTACTTGACTAGATTTTTTTACTAGCTGTGATGACCAGAATCTTTCCTCAGAACTTTGAGTTTGAATAAGATTATCAACTTCCAGCAGATGGATGCTTCCTGCTCAGACAAGCTTCTCCAACGATATTAGTCAGGTTTCTTCAGAGAAACAGAATCGTTAGGGTATACAGAGATGTATTTAAGATGAGATTTCTTATAAGAATTCGGTTATACTATTATGGAGGCCAAGAAATCCCACAATCTGCCATCTGCAAATTGGAGACCCAGGAAAGCTGAGAGTGTAGTTCCAGTTGGAGTACAAAGGCCTGAGAACCAGGGGCTCCTGTATCCCAGCTCAGGAAGAAGGAGAGAATTTGCCTGTCCTTGGTCTTTCTTTTTTGTTCCATCTGGGTCCCCAACGGATTGCATGATATCTGCCATTGGTCTTTTTTTTGTTCCATCTGGGTCCCCAACGGATTGGATGATATCTGCCACATTTAGTCAGTCTACTGAAACGAATGCTAATCTCTTCCAGAAACACACTCACAGGCACACCCAGAAATAATATTTTACCAGCTATCTAACCATCTCTTAGCCCAGTCAAGTTGACACATAAAATTAACCATCGTACTAACCCAATAACCTCAGGGTCCAGTAGCTAAGCATACTTTCCATATGTGAATAGAAAATTGAAGTTGTCTCCCTCTTCCTCCCTTCCGTCCTTCCCTCTCTCCCTCTTACTTTTTTTTTAGTCTTTTTTACTTTTCATATCTCATTCTGTTCACCTATAAAATAAAAATGGACTCACCAGCCTGGTATAAATCAATATAATTACAACCAAGAAATTGGCATTGAATTAAGTTGAATGAGAATTTGGGTCTAAAGTAAATATGAGTGTAGACATTAAAGAAAATTTATAAACTCTCCTTTAATATTTTTTTAAAATAAATAAATAAATTTATTTATTTATTGTCTGCGTTGGGTCTTCGTTGTCGTGCGCGGGCTTTCTCTAGTTGCAGCGAGCGGGGGCTACTCTTTGTTGCGGTGCTCAGGCTTCTCATTGCGGTGGCTTCTCTTTGTTGCAGAGCACGGGCTCTAGGCACATGGGCTTCAGTATTTGTGGCACGTGGGCTTCAGTAGTTGTGGCATGCAGGCTCAATAGTTGTGGCTCATGGGCTCTAGAGCGAAGGCTCAGTAGTTGTGGCACACAGGCTTTGTTGCTCCATGGCATGTGGGATCTTCCTGGACCAGGGCTCAAACCCTTGTTCCCTGTTTTGGCAGGTGGATTCTTAAACACTGTGCCACAAGGGAAGTCCCTACTCTAATATTGTGGTAGGCAGAATACTGCTCTCCACCCAACCCCCAATGATGTCTAAATCCTAATCCCTGGAACCTATGAGTATGTTACATTATACAGAAAAGGGGAATTAAGGTTGTAGGTAGAATTAAGTTTGTTAATCTTATGATTTTATGTTAAGGAGATTATCCTGCATTATCCGGGTGGACCCAGTATAATCACAAGGGTCTTTAAAAGTAAAAAAGGGAGACTGAAGAGGAGGTCAGAGTAATGTGATGTAAAAAAGACTCAACATGCCACTGCTGGCTTTGAAGATGGAGGAAGAGGAAGGACTGTGAGTCACAGAATGCGGGAAGTCTTTAGAAGCTGGAAAAGGCAAGGAAACTGATTATTCCCTAGAGCCTACGGAAGGGAATTTAGCCCAGCTCACACCTTGATTTTAGCCCATTGAGAACTGCATTGAACTTAACCTACAGAACTGTAAGATACTACATTTTTATTGTTTTAAGCCACTAAGTTTGTGGTAATTTTCAGGAGCAATAGAAAACAAATACAAATATACTTTCTTTTCTATAGTAATTTCTCTTTATTATTAAGTTCTGCTGGGGAAGAATTTGTAAAGGAGTATATTTGCCATAATGTTTGACTCAATAAAAGGAAGGATTGGCTGGAATGAGTCAAAACTGATGTTTTCTGTTGATCTTAAAGCTGATGTGTTTGCAGAATGAAAGCTTTTATTGTTGTTCTGCAGCATTTTACATCGTATTTGCAAGAGCTACTGTTGACGCTCATTGGTTTTTTTCTTAGCCTGGGTGACCCTGGAGAGCAGAACTTGAGAAAAGAACTTGCGTTCAGATAGTTTATTTGGGAAGTGATGCCAGGATTAGAAAGTGGAAGCACTTGTCCCTTGGCTCCCGTTTCCTATTGGTTGAGGGTTACCTTGTTAACTCCTCTGTGTTAGGCCTGTGCAAAGCATCCATGTCCAGTAAATGCCTGTGGGTATCCCACTCCTTTAGAGTCAGACAAACACCATAGCAAGCCACAGACATGCCTGAGGCAAGATGTGGTCAGTATTGGAACTCTTCACCCTTTTGCTACAGTTGCAAATGGAATCAGAAGTAAGACCAAGAGAAAGTGAGGCACGGCACAGGAATACAGTCCACCCCTTGCTTACCCCACATATTAACAACAATTTGTCACTGAATCTTCAAAATGCTCACAGCTGCAATCGCTCCCCCAAAGGAACTTAATACATTGGGTTAGTGTAACAAGTTACAATCCCTTCTGCTGCAACTGGGCCTGAGGTCATAATTGGTATTCATCATCTAACTACCTCAATGCCTATTCTGGATTTCCCTCACCATTGCCCAGCACTTCAGTTCCTCCAGATTGCTTTCTGGGTGGTGTGCCAGTATCTCCATTCTTGAGGGATCTGAGCCCTTTATTTCCTTGTCCTCGTTGGGCTGTGATTGCTACAACTGGCTATTTACCAATATCACCTTGCATGGAAGTACCCACAGACACCCAGTGACTCCCTTGTATTCCAGGCCTATTCTCTTTGCCCCCATTGTGCAGCAAGAAACCCTACTGCTCAAGATAATCATATTCAATTACCCTCCTTCCCCTACCAGTACAGTAACTCCTTTCTTTGTCTGCTGGGTCACTGGCACAAGGAACCCAAAGTTTCATAGCTTCCAGTTTAATGGAACTCTTACTGTTTCGCTTAGTGGAAGCAGTACTCCCCTAGGTACCAGGGCCTCTAATCCTGTAAAGCCTAAAGACATGGGGACAGGAAACACACATCCTGTAAGTAAACCACTGTTAATGATGGTGAGAGGGACACATCCTACTTTTATCCCTTGGTGTCTAGACCTGTTTATTCTAGTTATTGGGGGGCACGTCACAGCTGTTTGTCCACTTCGTCTTGTTGGGCAGTGTCCCAAATCCACTGAGGTCTTTGTCTTGAGTTAGCACTTTAGTTGAGCCTTTAGTAAATAATTCCATTGTTCTAGTAGGCTGGCTGCTTCCAGGTGATGGACTATGTGGTAGAAGTAATAGATCCCTTGGTCACGCATTGATTTTTGCATACCCTTTCCTGTAAAATACGTCCCTTGGTTTTAAGTGATATTATGCAGGAATCCCATGACAGTACATTGAGCCTTCTATATGCCCATGAATGGTGGTGCTGGCAGAGACATGGCGGATAGGGAAATCAAAGCCATTTGTGAGTAAGTATCAACTACAGTGATGTTGAATCACTGCCTGCTCCAGGGTGGAAGGGGTCTGATGTAATCATTCTGCCACCAAATGTTTGGCTGATCTCAAGCTTTTCTTCTTTATCATGGGCTTTGTATCAGGTTGTTAACACTTTGGCAGGTTGGGTGTTCAGTAGCAGCAGCTAGATCTGCCTTGGTGAGTGGAAGTCCATACCCTTGAGCTGATGCATAGCCTCTAGTCCTGCCACCATGGTGACTCCATTCTTGGCCCCATTGTGCGGGCATAGGGGTGGTAGAGGAGCGAAGCTGGATGACACCCACAGGATGAATCATCCTTGTTGTTGAGTGTCTCCCCTGACTTGGATGCTCTCTGGTGGGCAGTAGAATATCTGTACCTACTTTGTACCCACTCCAGTGGGTCCACTATATTCTTCTTCCAACTCTTGTTTTCTCTTTGATCTTTCAAACTTATTCCTTCCAGGCCCTGACCAACCAGCCAGGCTAGTTGCCAATAATCAGGAGTCCATGCATGTTCTTCTCAAGCTACTATTTTAAGTTTGTACTAATGTATTGTGATGACCCAGCTGTGAACTTAGGCCCAAGCTTTTTCCTCCTGCGTCAGCTGGCTTTAGGAATACTTCCCATCCCTTCAGCAAGATGTTAGGTGTGAATTGAGGGTTAGGCAATGGTACAGCAGAAGTAAGTGGTGTGAGGGTCAGAAGTCCTGTTCGTGTAGCTTTTTGTGTCCTTTGACTTTGCTTGGTCCCGATTTTGTACCATTTCTATAGTACGATGGATGGCTGCTGCATCGTATGTCTGACCTTATAATTTGGTAGATCTGAAAATACCAATTCAAGATGGGTTGCAACATTCACACAGCCATTTGGTCAGGCATTTAGTTTCTACTAGGGCTTAGTAGCAGCCAGGGACTGCTTTGCGAAGAGCATGTAGTTTCTGCCATAGCAGACAGGAGTCTTGCTCCAAAATCTGAAGTCTCTCTACTGTAGCTTTTGAATTGTCATTTTCCAGGGATCCCACGCCTATACTCACTGTGGATCCCTGTATTCATCATGGATACCCCATGTGCCATTGAATCTGTTGGGCTATATAGTCTGGAGGGTAGAGCAGCTTGCAGCACAGACTGGATCTGCTGCTGAGCCGCCTTTCTACTTTGGGCTCCATCAGAAATGTCAGCCTTTCAAATTGTCCAACAACTAAATCAGAGTGGTAGTCCTATGAGCAGTATATGCTGCCACCAAAATTCAAAATGGGTCACTAAACACTGTTTTTTCTTTCGTGGTAGGGGATGCAAGATGCAACAATTGTCCTCTTTTTTTCTGAAATATCCTGACATGCCCTGGATTATTGAACTCCTAAATACTTTATTAAATATGATAAAGCAAGTATAGTAGGATGTTAATTTTATAATAGAATCTAGATGTTGGATAGTCAGATGTTTGCTGTAAAATTATTTCAGGTTTTCTATATGTTTGAAAATTTTCCTAATGAAACTTTGGAAAAACATTTTTTATTTATCATAAAAAATTTATTGATTTGTCAGTCCCCTGAATCTTTATAAAAGGGTTTATCTCCTACCCTGTGGTATGCATGTTTCTAATTAGGACATCCAGAGTACTTGACACTACCAGCTCACCAGTCCAATTAGTATGACCTCATTAAGAAAGTGAACTAGTGTGTTGTATGGAATATCAAGATGATCAAAGTTAGTCTGGACTATATTGTAACAGAGAAGAGGAAGGTTAACATGTAACCCTATGACAAGACCGTAAATGTGTACTGCTATTCTTTCCATATGAGTCTGAGCTGCTTGTGATCAAACTTTTGCATGTTTGGTATTTTAAGCATTTGTAATTTGTTTAAGAGAATTTGGTTTATTAGAATAAATGCCAGGCTTATGATTCAAATTTTAAATATAGAATTGAATAATTGGTTTAGATAAGATTTTTAAGTTAAAAATTTAATTTATGACATTTACATGACAAGTACTTTGCAAGGGTTATTGAGTCAAAAATTATACTTAAAAGTGAAATTTGATATATCAGATTTACAGTTAAGAATATTATAAGGTATTTAATTAAGTCTGTAAATGGGACCAAATACTAATCTAAGGATTTTTAAAATGTTTGCTGAAATGCGTTAGGCTTATAAGTTTTGTGTAGTAAACGTAAAAGCTCAAGGAAGTTTTGTTTCTGTAGACATAGTGAATTGAATATTAACTTTTAAACCAAAGTAAACTACAAAATAGTATTATCTGTCCACAAAAGTTAAACCCTCAAGTGCATAAAAAGCTCATATTTAACAATTTAACAATTTAATGAATTTAACAGTTCATCCTTTGGGTAGAAAATTCTAGTATATGAGATGCCCACCTATTAATAGGCTGTTTTTCAGACATATTGAAATTGTGAAGATATCTGCATAGGTTCAGTTAAAAGAGCCACATTGGCTTTTAGACATCACCTGATTATTCTCTCCTGGTCTTTTGATTTCTTGACAATTTCCTGGATGATGATGTCTTTCCCAAGTAACAAGTAGCCATGATGAATATGTCAACTTTTGTAAGTTAGCCTTTATAACACTCATGGGCAAAACATTACACCTCTTGTTTTCTCTCTCCTCAGAAGCAGCTGAACAGACTGAGTTTAAAGTTTATCTGAATAAGGAACAAAGCCTGGAGAGCTTTAGGCTGAAGGGATGTGTTCAAAACCTTGGGAACTAGTGAAGATGAGGGATTACAATAAAAGTCTGTATGTAACCTTAACTACAGTGTTAACTAAGAAAATCATAGCAGCATAGGTTGGTGTGTTTATAGCTATTTTTCTTTAACAAAAGATTAGAAACGAAAGGAGAAAGGGAAGTAGATGAGACATTCCTGTGATCATGCAGCCTAAAACAGTAGACTTCAAAGCTTCCGAAGTAACCATTCTTTTAATCCACAGCTTAATTCCCCCTAAGTACCAACTGGCAAGGTAGATCAGAACAGCTTAAATATTTGTTAGGATTCCTGGTAGGAAAGTTTAAATAGATGCAATGATCATTGACATAAATGGAGGTAAAGATTTTATTTTTCCTATTAATTTTAGTTAAAAAAATCTTTATTTTGAAGAGTTAACAAAAATTCTTAAGAATACCGATCATTTGTTACTTGGTTTCATGGGTTTTGCAAATTTCACCTATTTATTTATTTACTCATTTTTTTCGTTCAGCTAATATTTGCAGGCCCCGTTGTGTGCAGGATTCTGCCTGGAGTTTCAGGGGCAGAATGAGGTTAGTGGCCCTAAAAGCCATTAGAAGCAGCTGGTATTCAGTTGGCCTATCCCTTCCTCAGCTCCTCTCAGCTACAGCCTTGGTCTAACTTACTTCCTTAGCCCTTCTTATAGAGGACAGGGAGGATTTAGGAGCTTAGTCTTGCTGACTTGGTATGAGACGTGAGGCTGGCCCCACAGGATTCTTTTGCCCCCATTGCATGGACTGAGCTGTGCAATAAGCATGGGTTTCCCTTCCTGTTGGAGTCCTTCACTGTACTGAGCCCCTAGCTGGGGACTGTTGCTCTGCTCAGTGCTTTCCAGCATCTTCCCCAAGGGTCTCCCCTCACTTACTTTAGCCCCAGATAGTGGATGGAAGGGGTCTAGGAGAGAGGGAAGAAGAGGGCATGCATCCTGGAATTATGATGCATCCCAGCCCGACTTTAGACAGGCCCGCTGCCTGGTGGGTCTGTTGCTTCAGCCCACACTCATCGAGCACCCTGTGGGTACAGTTTTTTGTGAGGGTCTCAGATGGCTCTATCCTAGTCTATCCTATCCTACCCGACTCTTCCTATTCTACTCTACCCCACCTATCCTATGCTATCTTACCTTATCTTGTGGAACTGAATATATAAGCCAATATAAAAAGCCAAAATACATATGAGAAAATAGTCAAACATACTAGTAATCAAGTAAATGTAAATTATAACAATAAAATACCTCTTTCAAGCTATCAGTTTAGCAAAGATATGAAATAATGCCTAATAACAAGAGAGTCAAAAGTAAGCTGCTAACATATGCTGGCATATTTCTGAAGAGCAGCTTGGGAGTACATTGCCTTAAAATACGCATACCCTTGACACAACAATGTCCTTCCAGGAATTTATTCTAAGAAGTAATCAAGTATTATAAAAAGGGTGTTCACTATAATCGTGTTTATGACATGAAGAAATGTAAGCAACATAAATGTCTAAAAATAAGAGCTTAATGAAATAAATGATAATGTAGTCCTTATAAAGGCTACTGTAGCGTAGTTAATGATATGTATAGGTGTTATGATATATTTTAAGGAAAAAAGTTTCAAAACATTATGTATCATATCATACCAGTTTAATTCTATATGCATGATATATGAATGGACTAAACACCAGAGGGATATACGCCAAAATATTAATAATGGCTACATAGTACATTTAATCCTTCTCTTTAGTTATTTTTTTAAAAAATTAATTAATTAATTAATTAATTAGGCTGCACGGGTCATAGTTGTGACACACAGGATTTTTTTAGTTGCGGCATGTGGGCTCTTGGTTGTGGCATGCGGGATCTAGTTCCCTGACCAGGGATCAAACCCGGGTCCCCTGCATTGGGAACATGGAGTCTTAACCACCAGGGAAGTCCCTCTTTAGTTATTTTTATACTCTAAATTTTCCCTACCCCTTTGTAAATAAAAATATCTATATTAAAAATCATTATAAATAGATAAAAAAGAAATTATCCTAGTGATTACCCATGTGATTTAAGACAGAAATTTTGAAATGTTTTGGTCCCAGGACCCCTTTTTAAACACTCTTAAAAGTTATTGAGACATCTAAAGAACTTTTATTTATGTGTATTTTATATATTTATATTTACTAAATTAGAAATTTAAACTAAGAAATTTATAAAATATCTATGTATTAATTTATTTAAAATAACAATAATAAACTCATTGAATGCTAACATATTTTTATGAAAAATGAGTATATTTTTTCTGAAACAAAAACATACAGTGAGAAGAGCTGCATTGTTCTGCATTTTTGAAAAAATCTTTAATGTCTGTTTTCACAGAAGATAGCTGGATATTCACATCTACTTTTGCATTTAATCTATCGTGGTATCACATGCTGCACCTCTGGAAAACTCCACTGTACACTCATGAAAGAATGAGAGTAAAAAGGCAAATCATGTATTTATTACCATTATGAAAATAATATTTGTGTAAAAATCATTTTCACCTTGTGAACCCTCTAAGAGGGTTTCAGAACCTTCTGGTATCACCCAGACCATACTTTAAGAATGGCTGATTTAACGTATTGCAACTAGGTGGTATGAAGAGATTAATCATAACAAAGAGGTAATAATTTTGAGTACATGTTGTATGTCAAGAACTATGCTGAGAGTTTTAGTATATGATTTTGTTTAATCCTTACTACAACTAAATATAAGAGCTAAATTGCCATCGATACTTCCATGTCGTAGGCTAAGAAGCTGAGGCAAAAAGAGGTCAAGCAACTTGATTATACTCTCCAAGGCATTTGTCTCTAGGGCTGGCCCTCTTGACCACTACCTACAGATGGTGCCTCTACGTTCTCATCTCATACCATCCTACAAAAAGATGGCCCACGTGCTGGATAACTGTAATGCTACCTCACCACTGGGCTCTACCATATCTGTATGGGCATGTAGGTGTGCTTATTTATCTAAAGAACCCAATCTTACGTGCCACGGCGTATGAAAAGGCAAGATTCAGAGGATGTTGGAAAACATTCTTTTAGGGTTTAGTGTATTATGTCACCCTTCAGATCGTAGGGTCAGCCTCAGATGGAAGCACAGCAGTCTCTCTCCCCTTGGCCTCTCTGCTTTCTCCCTAGGATCCTGGTTGTGGGGATCCTGGCCCTGCTCTTTGTATCAGGCTAAGCCCATGAGAGCTGTTTGCCCTGGAGTATTCATGCTGGAGGGCAGAAGTGAGCTATTGAGATTATCAGAGTTGAGCACTCCTGAGAGACGCAAACCTCTCTCCTGCTAATATTGAGCCACTTTCCTAGCAACTGCAATGCATCAAGCCTAATGTATTCTGGAAGCAAAATTTACTTCTAAGTTAACAAAGTTCAGAAGATAATTTATTTTAATGTTTGAGATGAGTTTTGCAAGCAATAATTTTATCTGTCATTTGTATTTCCAAGAAACTTAACGTTTAGACCATCTTTTAAGAGTATGTAGTTATTGCTTGTTTTTATGACCGTGAGTATATGGAAGGGGTGGAGATACATCTGCAAAAACTTTTCTGTGTGGATAGTAAAACATGGGTTTAGACCTCTCTCTTCTCCTCTTCCACCTCTAGTTTTAGTCACCTTGAAATAGTCTGTTAACAAGTAATTCTCTGCTCCCCTCTAAAGCCGGTATTAGGCTACAATGTATTAGGTTGTCTGTTAGGATATTAACTTTTGGACTTTAGGAAGCATACTTCTATCCTTTTCTATCGCTCTTGCCCACACATACGCACTTTAGGGGGGCAAGGAGAATGTTTTATTCATTTCTGTAATGCTCACGCCTAGCAGTGCCTGGCACGTAGTACTATATTCAATAAAAACGTTGAATTGGCCTTAATAGAGATAATTCTTACAATTGCTTTTTCCCCTTCTTTTCTTCCTTTCTTCTTTCCTTCCTTTCCTCATACAGTAAACACTCAT
Organism: Lipotes vexillifer; assembly: GCF_000442215.2. Classification (NCBI taxonomy): domain Eukaryota; kingdom Metazoa; phylum Chordata; class Mammalia; order Artiodactyla; family Lipotidae; genus Lipotes; species Lipotes vexillifer. The sequence continues at coordinate 1,721,818 of NW_006796752.1, read as the reverse complement.
TGAATTGTCTTATGAGCCAGACAACATGCTAGAGAACTACCAAGTTACATAGTTTTTCATGCCTGACTTCAAGAGGCCCACAGTGAGCAAAGCTGTGCAATTGAAAAGGTAGGTACTGTTCCTACCTTTTGGGTTTTCAGAGTAATTTGGGAAGATTAGATCAAGATAGTATCCTAAGCGTACACCTTTCTTGCGGCCAAAAATGCCGAAAAATGACAGAAACAATATTTGAGAGTGAAAAATCAGTAACCGTGCTGTAAAAAGAGTGCTAATAGCAAACCAGAAATCTTGAGGAATTCCTAACTATTAAAACAAATAAACCCACAAACAAAAAACCAAACCAATTACATAAGATCAGATCATAGGAGATATTTGGCAGAAAATATGGCCCAAAACATGCACAAAAGAGTATTATCCCAGGTAGGAACAATGCTGGGGAAAGCCAAGCTCAGAGTCAGTTGTTAAGGAGAAGGGAAGGTCCCCAGGCACACCTCAGGGTGTGTAATTGGTAGCCCCTGCTGCTGCTGCACAGCAGTCCCTCCCCCTTCTCTCTTCCACCTGTACAGATTGTGGGCAGGAGCTGAGCCTGGCCACAGGCTAAAGGGAGAGGGCTCTGGAGCCAGAAGGGGCAGGGTATTGCCCCAAGCAGTTGCTCCTCTTTCCCCAGGAAGGCTGGGGAGTCTCCACACCCAGAAAACAGGATACCAGTAGGCCCTATCTTTCCCCCATAATCACTGAGGCTGGGTTAGAGTAAACACAGCAAGCAGGTGTACAGGGATTTTCAAAAAGATCAGCCCTCATTCTTGGAGTAATAGAATGAACAGAAGAAGAATTTAAAATAAGTAAAATTAATATCTGAGAATTCCAAGAGATTATTGCATCCATAAAAAATAAACAGCTAGAGATTTTGGAGATTAAATATTTGTCACAAAAGACTAAAATCCTCAATATATGAAGAGTTAATATAAATCAATAAAAACCCAACAATACAATAGGAAAATGGGCAAGAATAAGAGGATATAAATGGTTCTTAAATATTTGACAATATACTCCACCCCACTCATGGTAAGAAAAATGGAAACTAAAAATACACTTAGATAACATTTTTGCCTGTAAAATAGTAAAGTTTGAATGCTTTGCTAACACACTGATTTGGTGAAAGTGTGAGAAGATAAATCCCCCTACATTGCTGGTGAGAGTAATATCAGTCCAGTCTGTACGAAGAAAAGTTAAGACAGTTAGGCAATACATGTCAAGTTATAAAGTGCCCTTGACTCCAGGAAGTTGGCTTACAGATATGCATGTATAAAATGAAATTTTACTTGTGTGTATGTAAAGATATCAATTGCAGATTTTTTTTTTTTTGATTAGCACAATATTGGAAACAATCAAAATATCTACCAGTTGGAAACTGGTTAAATGAATTCTAGCAATCCATACAAGGAAAAACCATGTATTTAAAAGAGAGTATGATTCTACATTTGGGAATTTATCCTACAAATATTCTTGCATATAAGTGAGGTTCCTGCACAGATAAGACTTGCAAAGTGAATGAAATAATATACGAAAGAGGCTATTTATTGAAGCATTTCTTGTGATTGCCAAGAGTTAGAATTAAGCCAAATGTTCATTAATAGACTGATTAAGTATGGTACATGCAAATGATGAAGTACCATTCCATTGTAAAAATTAATGTAGAAACTCTATGGGTAAGATACTGAAAGTTCTCTTCAGATAAATTAAGTGAAAAGGCAAGTGTATGCTATGCTATCTTTTGTGAATAAGGAGGAGGAAAATATATGCATTTGTATTGTACTTATATGGAAAAACTCTGGAACATTGCAAGAAAATAGAAATAGGGGTTACTGGTTTGGTGCTGGAAACTGGGCAAAAGGGGATTAAGAGCTAGAGAGTTTACACTGTATATCTTAGTTTTAAAAAAGGAGTAATATTAATATATCGCTTCTTCAATGAATATATTATCTCTTTAATTTTTTTAAAAAAGAAAATCAAGAAAAATTAGTGGAAAAATGAAATGGCTCCATATGTATTTATATTAAAAGGTATAAAAAATATATTGCTGGGCTTCCCTGGTGGCGCGGTGGTTGAGAGTCCGCCTGCCGATGCGGGGGACACGGGTTCGTGCCCCGGTCCGGGAGGATCCCGCATGCCGCGGAGCGGCTGTGCCCGTGAGCCATGGCCGCTGAGCCTGCGCGTCCGGAGCCTGTGCTCCGCAACGGGAGAGGCCACAGCAGTGAGAGGCCCG
>NW_006796752.1:1716068-1719541 GCF_000442215.2 Lipotes vexillifer | reverse complement strand
GGGGCTTCCCTGGTGGCGCAGTGGTTGAGAGTCCGCCTGCCGATGCAGGGGACACGGGTTCGTGCCCCGGTCTGGGAAGATCCCATGTGCCGCGGAGCGGCTGGGCCCGTGAGCCATGGCCGCTGAGCCTGCGCGTCGTGAGCCTGTGCTCCGCAATGGCAGAGGCCACAACAGTGAGAGGCCCGCGTACCGCAAAAAATAAAAAAAAATTTTATATATATATATATATATATATATATATTGCTAAGTAAAACAAAAGCAAACTAAATAAACATAACACAAAAGCAGAATAGCGTATGGAGTATGATACTATTGTGTTTAAAAAAAAAGCCTGACTCCAAGGCTGCATACACACAAACTGTCTCTGGGAGGATACACAAGAAATTAGGACCAGCTGTTGTCTCTGGGGAAGGGAACTGGAAGGCTAGTGGACAGGGATGTAAGAGAGATTTATATTTGATGGTAACCCTTTTTGTACTTTCTGATTTTTTTTTTCCTATGTGTGTGTATCACCAATTAAAAAAATAAAATACTTTTTAAAAATTGATATTACAGTCAAAAACTCAATAGATGAGATGAATAGCATTAGGAAAGTATGTTAAGGGATCTCATTTCTAATTGAATCTTCCCACTGGTAGAAAATATACCTTCAATATATGTGTTGGAAATCTAAGGGTAACAACTGGAAAAATTGAAATGGAATGCATAACCTTCAAGCCATATAGAAAATCAATAGAACAATTATTTCTATTCCCAAATTAGTGCAATAATTCTATTCTACCCTTAATCAACAGAACAAAAGGAGAATATGATGAAAAATACAATCAGTGACAAAGTAAACAGAAAATATAAGTTATGATGGCAAGAAGAAATTCTAGTATATAAGTAATCACAATAAATGTATTTCTACTGCTAAAAGACTCTCAGCTTGGGTTAAAAAAAGCCCAACTATATTTTATTTATAAGAGATATCCAAAACAAATTACTTAGGTAAATATAAAATCAAGGGCAAGAAATACATACCAGGTTAATGCTAACTAAAATAAAGTTTAAGTATTATTAAATTAACATAAGACAAAATAGAGTCCAAGAAAAAAGCATCAAAAGGGGTAAAGAAGGGTATTTCACATTGAGGAAAGGAAAAATCAACAATATACAACAGTCATGAACATTATGTATCTAACAACATAGCTTTGAAGTATATAAATCAAAAACAGTTAAAAGTACAAAGGAAAATGATCAAGCTGCAATCACAGTGGGAGACAACTCCCTGGAAAATAACAGAACAATTAGACAAAAACAAGAAAGGAGCTAGAGTTGTAAATAACATTATTAACATGTTTAATATTTAACTTTACATCCAAAAAACAGTGAATATACTGTCTTGTCAAACACATATAGCACAGAAAATTAACCATGTATTATTAGTCTGTAAAGAAGATCTCAGCTAATTGCAGAAGGCTGAAATCAGACAGACCGTATTCCCTGAGCACAAAGCAATAAAGTGAGAAACTATTAAGAATAGGAAAAAAAAAAAAAAAAAAGCACAACTATCCACTTAGAACATACAAACTATTCTTCAAAGTCAATTTAAAAAAATAGCAAAAAAATCTGACATTTCACTGGCATTGCAGGGTTGACTTCACTGGACTGGTACACTGTGAAGCCAAGGGAGTGGAAGCTTGTTGGAGACAGCTGTGGTTTCAGGGAGTATTAGCAAACTTAAACTTTCCTGTGGCCGTACACATTTACTCCAGTAAGGCTAAGTTGTGGGTAATGTCAGAGAGTAGGGCACTGAGAACTTGGAGCAGTTGCAGCCAAACACATGTTGAAATTAGATTGTCAAAATAATGAAAATGGTTTAGAGAATGGTTACAGGGATACAAATATGTCTCTATTTACATTTGGAGGAATAAAAAGTTAAAATCTTAGCCTTATTTTTATATGTCCCCCTCCCCAAAGATAGGGAGAAGCACACACCCATTTTAGGAAATGATTTGAATGAAAGAAAAGTCTCTAGGTAGATAATGGCAACTTACTATGACATCTTTTCCCTGATAAATGGCACTACCACATAACTGGAATATTCTTCAGAAATGCTGGAACAGGGACTCAGCAAAACAGTTCAACATTGCTTAATGAGAAAGCTGTAGATGAATGGCAGACCTGGACATTTGAGCAAAAAGTTCACCAGTGGCTAGCACATCTTTTGGAATCTTGGATCTGGAGGAATCCTTGTAAATAATTGTTCAGCATCATCACCATCATGCCCAATTTTGCAGTAAGATAACCAGAATTTGGGTTTTCTCTTTCCCAGACAGTAACAGTATTTCTTCTGCATTTCCCATTCCTGCTTAATGTGTCCTTCAATTTTTTTTTATTCTGAACCATAACAGCCTAATGGATCAAAGATCTGTTAATTAAAATACTCTTGAGAAGTTTTATTGCTTAGTGGTATAAACCTTTAAAGTAAATCAGAAAATAATGTCACTATCTCTCAGACAACGTGTACTCTATAAACGCTGGAAATCAGGAAGACTGTATAATTGGCACCTTTCCCGAGTTCAGCCAGTCAGGGCCAATTAAGGGGATTCACCAGCGTTAATTTTTCAAGCAGTAAAGAACCTCATGATGTGAAAATGCATATGGCAAGCTACAGCAAAGAAAGCAGCTTTTTACTCAGTCTGATGTTGCCCCAGGGTTGGGATGTGACACTTGTAATCTTCCTTACTTATCTGATTACAAAGATTGATAAAGAAGACAGGAACATCTTTTAACTGCAGGGAAAATTTCAGCTCTTCAAGGAAGGAGCTAGTAACGTAATAGTTGTGAATGGACATATACAAGGTTTGTTGTTTTTGTTGTTATTTAGTTTTTTTCCTTCATTCCCTTCTCCCCAGGGCAATCCTGCTGCATCAGAGTGAATGGAGATGCATATAGATAGAAGGTGTTTTTCAACCGTCCATATGTTTTAGTCTTGCAATGATATTAATTATAAGAAATTATCCTCTGTGATTTTATCACCTGCTGTTTCCCTATTAGACATAATGGAGGTACATATAAATATATATGGCTTAATATTAGTTAGTGACTCTTGCTGGAGATGATATCCAAAACCTGCATCTATTTTTTCAGTTACTTCTTTGACCTCATCCTCTACCGCTCTGCTCTTTGCTCAGTCTGCTGCAGCCGCATAGGCCTCCCTGGCGTGTCTCTGGGCCTTTGTGCTTGTGGTGTTGAACACGCTTTCCCTAGATAACTCACATGGCTCGCTCCCTCAATACTTTCTCCTTTCAGCTCAGATCTCATCAGCAAGGTCTGCTCTTACACCCTTTATGTAGTAGCATACTTAATTCTTCTTATAACCTCTGCCCCCTTGCAAACTCTGTTCTACATAACCTATTAACATTTTTCACAGTACTGTTACCAAAACATATATTTATTTGTTTTTGCTTATTGTCTGTCTTCTTTCC
>NW_006796752.1:1710057-1715797 GCF_000442215.2 Lipotes vexillifer | reverse complement strand
CTTTCCCTAGAATGAAGCTTTGTGGGGCCATGGATTTTGCTTTGTTCTTGCAGTGGATCCTCAGTAAACATTTGCTGAATGAATGATAAAACGATTGAACAGATGAGTTATTGCACATAAAGAGGATTTCAAAATTACTTCCTTCTTTACTTCAGACTGAGACAGGACTCACTAACACACTTCCAGAACAGAATGCAAATACTTTCACGTTCAGCATCTCTTTCTATTATTTGCTTTTACGTCTTTTCTATTACATTTTAGAGTCTTTGGGAATTGGTGACCCTGTTGTATTTATTTCTGTATCATTTCCTTCCATCCTCCACTCATTCTCTCAGTACTGGGTAGCACATAGTGGGCTCTGATACTTCCATTAAGCAGAACAAACAGACACAACCAGCATAGCTTTTTCTGTTGTCTGACGTAGTCAGGGAGTGTCACAGGACTGTGATATTAAATTTGAGATGGCAATGCTATATATACCATATATATTTTCAAATATTAAAAAAAAAATCTGTTGAGTAGTTCGGGGTGTTTCTCTTCTTGCTCATAGAAATATCTAAATACATTTCATTTCCCAACCCCTGCTCCTTAGCCTCAGGCACTGTAAAGCTAGAGCTTCTGAGTCTTCTGCAAAAGAAAAGTTTCTGAATTATGTCAGCATTGAAAAGTTGGTGGGATCTGTGTTTAGCTTTCTTTAAAAAGCAATTCTGAGAGGCAACATTTCTTTGATGAGCCATTATGAGCCACCCTTTCTCAAGTGAGATTCTCTGAAGAAGTGTTTAAATGTTAGCCTCATTTTTGTAAACGTATGCACAGTAGCTCTTTCATAGAACGAGAATGATTTTCCTGGATCAAAGATTTGCTTGAAAATCATTCTTTTATTAATGGTGAAGTGTCTATTTTGTTACAGTGAAATTCTAAGAACTCACTATAGAAATTAGTAGATACATTTTAAAAAAACCCGAATGCATTGTGCTTCCTATGTAAAAATGATGTCTTTGGCACTTTGAGCTGTTTTCTCAACAATGCTATTGAAGCCACCTGTGAAAGATGGCTGCCTGGGGCTGGGATATAGGTGCTGGTTTTCCTAAAGAGTAGACGTATGTTTGAATTTAATTGCTAAAAGCTGGATGCATGCCTGGGAGACATTCAGGAAAACTGCTTCTTGTTAGTATGGAATGGATTGGAAATCAGCACGTCTGGGTTTTCCATCCAACTCTTGCCACTTTCTAGTTATGCCTGTCACTTATTCATTCTTTCTGGATTTCATCTCTACAGAAAAAGTGTGTAAAAAATTCCAAGATCCTAAATAGTTAGACATCTAAGTGTTTTGGGGTTTCAGACTCCCCAGAGCAACTTTATCAATCATATCCATAAATTTCCAACTTTCAATATGCCCTGACTACAAGATTAAATGATAGTTTTGTAATGATGAAAGTAATTACCTTAAGAGAATGCATAGGGTGTCCCATAATATATGTCAGTTTACTGAAAGCGACTATGTATTTGACTTGTTTGCTTTTCCTCTAAAGAATGGCTGTAATAACCTGTTGGATCATGCAGCAAAGAGCAACTGTAACAGGATCCTCTTCCTGTTGACAGAAGGTCAATGTGGCTGTTCTTGCTGTGCTGACTGACATCTCTGTTCTGAGTAATAATTAGCTATCTTTATACCTTTGCTTGCTTCATCAGAAACATTCATTATTGACTGAGGCAGAAGAAGTGGAGGCCACACCTGAAGGATGGGGACATGTTTCCAGGGACATTATCGGACTATCAACAATTTTGCCATCTGTTCCTCATCATTTACAACAGTTCTCATCTGTTTGCTTGTTTTTAAAGGGGAATGAGCAACTCAAGGACCACATTATTTTTTCAGAGCCTTGGATTTTTATTTTTCTGAGGCTGTCTTAGACTGCCCTTGTACAAAGTCTGTGAGTGAATTCAACTTTTCAGAAAGGCAAAATGCAGTTTGGGGTCTATTTCATGTCTTAAGTCACTTGGCTCAATTTATCTCCCTGCCCCAACATGTCAATATCTATACAGTTATTTTTGTAAACTTACCCTTATAAAAGTACATAATGAAACTGATACCATAATGTCTCATCAGTAAATCTCTAAGGTGGCGATAAGGACCTTTAATGATCCACTAAACATGCCAGGTACCAGATGAATCCAGGAACGTGATACCTAACTGTACTCAGTTACCCAGGACAGAAACCTGGCTATCATCCTTGACACATTCCTCTCCTGTACTCCCCACAACCCAATAATCCCCAAGTCCTGTTGGCTTGTCCTCCTGCACATGCATTGAAGTGACTCTCATCATCTCTATGTCAATTATTATAGTCATCATTTGGGTCTTAACCCCTACTCTCATAGTCTCAGTGCCCTTTCAGTTAATCTTCCAAACTAAATTAAAAACTAAACTTTCTAGAGTGCAGAACAGTTTCTGTCATTGTACTATTTAAAGTCTCTACATAGATTGTGATCACCATCAGAGAATAGTTCCCGGCACATAATAGGTGCTCAGTACACACTTGTTAAATGTAAAAAAGAATCCTTTAAGAGAAAGCCCAGGATTCTTAGCATGACCAATAAAACTACTACTTCTATACTATGTATTCCACCTATGGTATACAAGGGGGTTTTTAGGTAGTTCACTAACAAATATATCTACTTTAGTGTTTATGTATTTATTTTTTATGAGTTGCTATCTGTTATTGACAAAGTTTGCTGATTTTCCATTTATAGAGATGTTATAAAATGTACTTTTTACATAAACATCTTAGGTTTTGATAGCAACTTCACTTAAAGAAAGAATATTAAATAAAGGGCAAAATAGGTGAAATGGGGCCAAGGCCAATATTGAGAAGCCAGCATAGTAATCACAGCCCCTTCCACTGAGTTGTAATTATTTGCTTACATATTTGTCTTCCCTAGTAGACCATGAGTTCCCTTTCACAATGCGGCCATGTGGGAAAAGTACACTATTCTTTGAGTGAATGAAATCAAGCAAATTCAATTTGGATAATGCCAGGACAAGAGCCTGGGTTAATGGTAATATTTAGACAAAATGGCAATGCCAGTAAAGACAGCGTCTTCAGTATCCAACCTTTGAAGTATTTCAGTGGGCTATTTAGACATGCTTTTTCGAAACTTGTTCAAAACAAGTTTGTTAGGCAATATATTCAAAATACCAGATGGTTTCAGTGGAAAGTGAACAATTCAAATATTTGAATGGTTAGCTTTCACACTATATACCAAACACCCAAATCATAGAATCCATTTAGAAGATTGAATCTTTAGCTTATACCATAGTTTTCCTCTTTTAATCTCTATTTGTGATAAGCATATATGGTTGGTTCTTTTTAACTAAAAATTGTTCTATGAAATAGTAGTTCTAAATTCTACAAAGTAGATTAAAAGTGAAAACACAAGATGCAGACAAGATGTTTTTCAAAGTGCTTTTGCTTGTGGATTTCACTTGCTTTCACTGCTGTTTTTTTCCCTTCCCCAAATTCACATAGACTTGCAGGGTACAGGAGCTCAAGGGATCTTGCTGATAGTCTGACGTTCTCATTTGGTCAGTAAAAACACTGATGTGAGAGAAGTTAACATGCCTGTGCTTGAACTGACCTCCTCCCTTAAGTGGGTAGTCTCTGTTTGCCTTATTAAATGAGCTGAATGAAGACAGGTACATAGAGAGCTCTGAACATTTTTTCCCTTAATGGTCCATTTCTGTAAACAGGTTACTTTCCAGAATTTCTTCAGCATATCACCATGCTATGATGATGGTATGTGGCTATAAAACTCTTCTAGTTGCAGAATTTACCAAAAAGTAGGTCTTTCTGGCAACTTTACCATAGGCAGTGAATCAGTGAAGTAAGAGGCAGAAATTTGCTGTCAAAAGGGGGTCTTACCTACTAGAGAACGGACTTGAGGATACGGCGAGGGGGAAGGGTAAGCTGGGACAGAGTCAGAGAGTGGCATGGACATATATACACTACCAAATATAAAATAGCTAGTGGGAAGCAGCCGCATAGCACAGGGAGATCAGCTCAGTGCTTTGTGGCCACCTAGAGGGGTGGGATAAGGAGGGTGGGAGGGAGGGAGACGCAAGAGGGAAGAGAGGGGGCTTCCCTGGTGGCACAGTGGTTGAGAGTCCGCCTGCCGGTACAGGGGACACGGGTTCGTGCCCCGGTCCGGGAAGATCCCCTGTGCCGCGGAGCGGCTGGGCCCGTGAGCCATGGCCGCTGAGCCTGCGCGTCCGGAGCCTGTGCTCCGCAACGGGAGAGGGGAGAGGCCCGCGTACCGCAAAAAAAAAAAAAAAAAGATGGAGGGAGGAGGGTGAATTCTCTCTCTCTTCCTGAGCTGGGACATTCATCTTCTCCTGCCCTCGGACACTGGAGCTCCTGGTTCTCAGGTCTACAGACTAGGACTGAATTATATCACGAGCTTTCCTGGGTCTCCAGCTTGCAGACGGCAGATCATGGGACTTCTCAGCCTCCAATGCCATGTGAGCCAATTCCTATAATGAATCTCCTCATATAGATCTATATATATCCTATTGGTTCTGTTTTTTGGAGAGCCCTCAATTAATAGAAGCCCCATCCCAGGCCCATTAAATCAGACACTCTGTAGTCTGTGTTTTAACGAGTACTTCAGGTGATGATGATGCATATGCTAAAGTTTGAGAACCATTTCTCTACTAGCTATCTTCCTGTCTCTAAAAGATAGCTTTGATGAGAAATATTAAAGTATGTAAGAATTCAGAGATAAACTGTATATAAGACGTTCTACTTAGGGATATTTGAAAATCAAAGGTATAGTATAGTGTTTTTAGAACTGGGCATAAACTATATACAGTACCATGGGAGAGGGATTTATTGAAAATACATAAGGCTTGGCCCTACCCCGATCTACTGAATCAGAGTGTCTGAGTTGGGGCTCATTGCCTCTTAAAGGGCCCTCCAGACAGTTCTGAGGCACCAAGTACGATAACTGTTAAGAATAAAGTGTCGCTTATGCTAACATCAGTTATTTCTGGGTGATGGGAACAAAAATGATCTTTATTTCCAAATACTTTTTGAATTTTTTGAGTTGGATGCAGTAATTATTTATTACTTTTATAATCAGAAAATTACAATGCAATCATTTTAAAAGGATGGAAGAACACAGAATAGCACTGAGTCATCTTGAAGACCTGAGAACTTGAGGGATTTATGTATTTTCCTTATATTACATATATCAGAGTAGTGAAGAGCTCAGTTTCTGAAGTAGGACTGCCTGGGTTCAAATCCTAGAGGCTTACTTATTAGCTGTGCAACTTTCCTCCTAAAAGCCTCAGTTTCCTCATCTTTTGTGCTGAGATAGTAATAATAGTATCTCTTTCCTAGGATTGTTGTGAAAATCAAATGAGAATACATATGAATGTACGAATGAGCTACATACGAATGAGCTCTGTTCCAAGAACATGTTCGTAAGTACAATTTGTTCATAAGTCCAACGAAGTTAGCCTAAGTACCCAACTAACACAATTGGCTATATAGTACTGTACTGTAATAGGTTTATAATACTTTTCACACAAATAATACATAAAAAACAAACACAAAAAATAAAGAAAACATTTTTAATCTTACAGTACAGTACCTTGAAAGGTACAGCATTACAGTCCAACAGCTGGCATATAGGGGCTGGCATCGAGTGAACAGCCAAGAAGAGTTACTGACTGGGGGGG
>NW_006796752.1:1709629-1709741 GCF_000442215.2 Lipotes vexillifer | reverse complement strand
AGCTAGTGGGAAGCAGCCGCATAGCACAGGGAGATCAGCTCAGTGCTTTGTGGCCACCTAGAGGGGTGGGATAAGGAGGGTGGGAGGGAGGGAGACGCAAGAGGGAAGAGAG
>NW_006796752.1:1679484-1709538 GCF_000442215.2 Lipotes vexillifer | reverse complement strand
TCGGGGAGAACCCCACGTGCCACGGAGCAGCTGGGCCCGTGAGCCATGGCCACTGAGCCTGTGCGTCTGGAGCCTGTGCTCCGCAACGGGAGGGGCCATGGCATTAAGAGGCCCACGTACCGCGAAAAAACAAAAAAAGAAAAAAAAAAGAGGGAAGAGATATGGGAACATATGTATATGTATAACTGACTCACTCTGTTATAAAGCAGAAACTAACACACCATTGTAAAGCAATTATACCCCAATAAAGATGTTAAAAAAAAAAAAAAAAAGAAAATCCTCATCACAAGAAAACAATTTTGTAACTATATATGGTGATGGATGTTAACTGGAAAAAAATAAAATAAAAAAAAATAAAATAAAAAAAAAAAAGAGGGAAGAGATACGGGGATATACGTATATGTATAGCTGATTCACTTTGCTATAAAGCAGAAACTAACACACCATTGTAAAGCAATTATACTCCAATAAAGATGTTAAAAAAAAGGGGGGGTCTTAATGGACAACTCCATCAATTTCTGTAAGGTGCTAGGAGGAAACCTAATACAGTTCTTGTTGCATAAATATAAGAATTATTACTTTCTTAAAAGAGTCAAGTGATTTAGAAATACAATTCACTCTCCGATCTGGTAGGAAAACTGCTCTCAGGAATATTTCATGGTTTAGGTTAAGACATTTATTTCCATAAAGAATTTCAGTTGACATATTTTAAATGCAGTATCACTGAGCGAGTTCAAGGTCCCAGAAGTGTTTTTGAGAAGTGGACAGCAGTGTATTTATCTAGAACTCTTCCTAACTGGGTAACTTGGACCATGATGTAGAACTGGGTGTTTTACTGGGGGCCTGTTAAGCAGCTGCTCACGGCTTTCTTGGTTTACTCTGCTTTTCCATCTGTTTTACCTGTTTCTATTTCTGAATAATTTATTTTGCCATCTGCATAAACAGAACACCTGGCTGAAGGCTAACTCTTACACCTAAATAATTTAGAGAATATAACCTCTTTAGTCTTTATTGGATAATGTAATGACTTTCAAGAACAAAGCCCTTAAATAAATAACTCTTAGGTACATTCCTAGTGTTTTAATGATTACACTAACGGTTTAAAAGGTTCATATTAATCTATTTTTTAGATTAAAAATTACCTCAAATTTTTGTTTTTATTGTTTTGGTTAAGATATCAATGCTAGCAGTTGTTTTGGCTTTTACGTTTCTTGCTGGTGTGTTTTGTATGTCTTCATTTACAAGAATCGTTGTTTGTAGATGATTATGACTTTATTATATCCTAACTAAAAAGCTGCTCAACTTTTGACTGCCTGTGAGAAATAGCAATAAATTCATGTGCTTTTTACAGCTTACTTCAGTAAATGCTTAGTTCTCTATTAGCAGATATGCATGGCATTACATAAGAAACATTTCATCCTGCATGATTTCTGCTTTTGCTGAGGTTATCTTGGTGAAGCAGTTATTTTAAGTGTTTTTTCACTGTGGAAGGAAACTCAGTTGTGGCACAAATTTGTGAACTGAAGGCAGGCACTCAAGTTGAACCTCTACAGATCAATTTATTAATAAATAATCTTATGAACTCTCAGTCATTCTAATTTCAGTTGACAACAAGAATGAAAGTATCTTATATCAAATCTCTTCTTAGCTGCTTGCTAGCTGAGTGACCTTAGGTGATTTACCCAAACTTTCTGGGCCTTGGTTTCTTCATCTGCAAAACAGGGATAATAATACTTATCCTATAGCCTTTTGTTAAAGTGCAGCATGTATAGCATTTAGGTATTGAATAAATGATACCTCTATTTATTATTCAAATTGAATACATATTTAAGAATGGGTTATTCTGAATATATTAAGTAAATAAGATTTAAATAATTTTTAAAAATTAATAATTTTGACAAAATTCTAAAGTGTTTTACACCATTCCTTTAATTTTTATTCAGAATATACTGAACGTAAGTTTGATTGAAAAAGTATGGTTATCAATGTAAACAATAACTGTACTCTATATGCTATTTACTACCTGTATAGAATAATTCAGCAATATTCACAGGCTCGTTAAGATACAGATTACTGTTTTTCCTACTGTTACTGGTCCTGGATAATTTTCCCTTTTGAGGTTTTAGGTTTACTTTTTTAAATTTTATGTCTTCTCCCTGGCTAACAGCTGTCTTTTCTTGCTGTAGCTTATAGGTTTGCCTGTAGCAGTTCCTCTCTCTCATTTTAATTTTCTGCTTATAATCTATTACAGGTTTGGAACACAAAGTTCTAAGGGATGGGTTTTCTTATGTATATGTTTTCGAAGAATTTTGAGACATTTTGTTATTCATTGCCCAGTGGTTGTCAATTTGTGCTACATAGTTTATTTCTGAATACTCAGAATGTATTGGCTTGCAAATTTACTATTCCACAGAGGCACTAAATTGTTTATTATATAAAGGTATGGTTATTATATCAGCTAGGAAAGAGACATAGCAAATTCTCATTTAACCAAATTTTAAACACTTTTATAATTCAGATAATTAGAATAAGCCTAACAAAATCACAAGTCAAGAAGAAAGTTTAAGTTATGCTTGATACAGTTTTTTTTTATTGTATCTGAATTTATAGTATTCATATTTTTTGAAAAATGTTCATAGTCATTGTGGAATTCCTACTATGAGGCAGGCAATGTGTGATGTGATGAAAATACCAAAGGAATAAAAGATGTTTTGTATCTTTAAAAAGGTCAGCCTGATGATGGCAGGATTGGGAGGAGGGAGGGAGGGCAGAGAGATAAACAAACAAAGTGTAGTATGAACTAGATACAAGTATGTGCATAACATAATTGAGGGCACAAAGGCAAGAATGGTTCATTCTCCATTGTGGGGCCCGAGGAAGGAGGAGCACAGATGTAGAAATAGGCTTCCAGAGGACATGAGATGTGCCTTAAATAATAATTTACTGTTCTTAAGTCCATCAGTCTATAAATTGTATGTACAGACTGATGTGGTAAATTTAGAGGTTGAAGTGGTAGCTTAAACCATAGTTCATATAGCAAAAGTAACAACAAATAATTGCTATGGTTGGAAGGTAGGGTGTGTGTGTTGGGAATGGAGTAGTAGACAGATGAGACCATAAAGGTGGATCTATCATGAAGGACCGATGCTGTGCCTAGAAGTTTTCATTTTAATCTGAAGCAGTGGGAGTCATGAAAGGCTTTAATCAGCCAACTAATATGATCAGATTTTCACTTTCCAAAGATGCTTCTGATGTAGTGTGTGAATGGAATGAAGCAAAAATAGAAGCAGAATGACAGATAATGGAGCTACGGCAATAGTCCAAGAAAGGAATCATGCATCTTGAACTCAGGAAGTGAGAATAGAAGGATGGGTGGATTTGAGAGGTATTTAGGAGGTAGGAATCAACAGGACTTAAGGACTGATTAGATTTCGGAGGGTAAATGGGGATGGAACTTGTGAGGGAACCTTAGAGATGTAGAGAGTTAAGGACAACTCCCAGGTTCATGGCTGGAGTGACTGGGGGACTGTGGTACCTTTGACTGTGATGGAAAATAGAGGGGAACAAACTTTTTTTTTCTTTTAACATCTTTGTTGGAGTATAATTGCTTTGCAATGTTGTGTTAGTCTCTGCTGTATAACGAAGTGAGTCAGCTATAGGTATACCTATATCCCCATATCCCCTCCCTCTTGCGTCTCCCTCCCACCCTCCCTATCCCACCCCTCTGGGTGGTCACAAAGCACCGAGCTGATCTCCCTGTGCTATGCGGCTGCTTCCCACTAGCTCTCTATTTTACGTTTGGCAGTGTGTATATGTCCACGCCACTCTCTCACTTCGTCCCAGCTTACCCTTCCCCCTCCCCGTGTCCTCAAGTCCGTTCTCTACAACTGCGTCTTTATTCCTGTCCTGCCCCTAGGTTCATCAGAACCACTTTTTTTTTTAAGATTCTATATATATGCGTTAGCACACGGTATTTGTTTCTCTCTTTCTGACTTACTTCACTCTGTGTGACAGACTCTAGGTCCATCCACTAGAGGAGAGCAAACTTTACAATACATTCAGTTTGGGAGATACAGAATTTGAGACGCTTGTGGTCTAATTGGGTGCCTAATGCAGTATGCAGCCAGTATACCAGTTGGATAAACAGATGTGTATTACATTATGAAAGATCAGTGTTAAAATATATAGCTAACCAATAGCAAGATTCATCTAGTCAGTATTAGAAGCTAATCATACAGTGAAATAGGCAAGGGAAGAATGAGTGGAGATATCATACAGAAGAATTCCAGGGGATTTCTTGTTCACATAAGTTCAACTCCCAAGTCTTTATGGCAGAAGATGGCACTTGAGGTATTTTTTGCTACCCAGATGTGATTCTGAACCTCTTGAGGCTGCCACAGGAAAATAATGAAAAGGCAAGTGTATATCTTGAAAACAACCAAAGATGTTCTGGTTGGCTGTTTAAAAGAAGATTCCATGCAGAATATGCGGTAATGCTGATACTGTAGCCGCAGCATGATAGATTTATATCTGTATGTATATCCATATCCATATTTATATAGATATGCATGCATATATAGATACACAGAAATGGGTAGGTGGACATATGTGAAAAAAACGCTATGATGTAGGGATGATTTTAAAAGATATTCACAGTGAAAGTCTCCAGAAGGGTAATATCAGAAAGGGAATAAAAAGTAAAATCCTCATAAAAGGATAAAAATTCAAAAGATTAAGAGTCGGGGCTTCCCTGGTGGCGCACTCGTTGAGAGTCCGCCTGCAGATGCAGGGGACGCGGGTTCGTGCCCCGGTCCGGGAGGATCCCACATGCCGCGGAGCGGATGGGCCCGTGAGCCATGGCCACTGAGCCTGCGTGTCCGGAGCCTGTGCTCCGCAATGGGAGAGGCCCCAACGGTGAGAGGCCCGCATACCACAAAAAAAAGAAAAAAAGATTGAATCCAAGTGAAGTCACGGGGATGACTTCAACAAGTCGAGGCAGGAAGCAGATTTCCTAATTGAATCTTTCCATGGGCAATAAAAAGAGTAAGGAAAAAGGAGAAGGAATGGACACATCTGGGTATAATTGATACATAATGCTAGGGTTAAAACTTGGGTTTCTTCCACTAGTCTTGTTATTTTAAGTATTAAAAATCTCCTCTAAAGAAAAACAGAATCATTGAGCAGGTGTCCAGCACACATGGCAGCATGTTTCACTGGCTTATTGATCTATGACACAAAACCGTCATGTGGAATTTGTGCCCTTGACACATGTGTGTGTTTTACACACACTGCTCCTGAATGCTTGTCTATAGTTCTTATTAATAACAACCTTTTTAGCTTTGGAGGACTCAAAGGAAGGTGGCTTCCTTGTGGGGAAAGACAAATATCTCCACTCTTCCCCTCATCAATCCTCTGGCTCTTGCTGTCACTGAGGATCGTCAGCTCAAGATGTAACACCAGACATCCCTTTAGGTGATGGGTCTTTGAACATATATTTCCAGATGAGCCAGGGAGGTCTACCCAAGAATGCAAGGTGGCTGAAAGAAAACTGGAGAAGTGATTTTCTTTCTCTTCTTGTCTGAGCTGTCTTACTGCATCCAGTGTCACGCTTCACACCAGAGGATAAGGATTGGAAGAAGAGAGGAGACAGAGATGCGGGCAAATTGCCTTCACTCACCTTCATGGATCTGTAGAGAGGTGCTATCATCTCTCTGTGGGTAGATAACAGACCATTTTCCTCTTTGTGACAGAGGAGGAGATTGGCTAGATATTCTACCATCATGAAATTAGCTTTTTTTTAATTTAATTTTTATTTTATATTGGAGTATAGTTGATTTTCAATGCTGTGTTAGTTTCAGGTGTACAGCAAAGTGATTCAGTTATACATATACATATATCCATTCTTTTTCAGATTCTTTTCCCATATAGGTTATTACGGAATACTGAGTGGAGTTCCCTGTGCCGTACAGTAGGTCCTTGTCTCTATTTTATATATAGCAGTGTGTATATGTTAAGCCCAAACTCCTAATTTATCCCTCCCCCACCTTTGGTAACCATAAGTTTGTTTTCAAAGTCTGTGAGTCTGTTTCTGTTTTATAAATAAGTTCATTTGTATCATTTTTTTATTTTAGATCCCACATATAAGTGATATCATATGATATTTGTCTTTCTGTGTCTGACTGACTTAACTTAGTATGATAATCTCTAGGTCCACCCAAGTTGCTACAAATGACATTATTTTTTATGGCTGAGTAATATTCCATTGCATATGTGCACCACATCTTCTTTATCTGTTCCTCTGTTGATGGACATTCAGGTTGCTTCCATGTCTTGGCTATAGTAAATAGTGCTACAATGAACATTGGGGGGCAAATTATGGTTTTCTCCAGATATATGCCCAGGAGTGGGATTGCTGGGTCATATGGTAGCTTTATTTTTAGTTTTTTAAGGAACCTCCCTACTGTTCTCCATCTTGGCTATACCAATTTACATTCTCATCAATACTGTAGGAGGGTTCCCTTTTCTCCACACCCTCTCCAGCATTTATTGTTTGTAGACTTTTTGATGATGACCATTCTTACTGGTGTGAGGGGTGCTATTGTCTCTCTGTGGGCCATTAGCCGCCCATTTTCCCCTTTGTGACAGAGGAGGATAGTGGCTAAGTATCCTACCATCCTGAAATTAGCTTTTAATTGAATTAGTAGTTGGAACCAAAACTGCTCATGGGTCTTGTGGTCATTGAGAGGTCTGTTAAGTCCTCTAGTTTATGTCATATCTTTGGCACTTATCATTTCCTACCATGTACAGTTTTAATCCATTCTGTTATGTATAGGAACTGTCATTGAGATCTTTAGGCCCTAAAGTGTCTGAAACAATGCCTTACACATAATAAAAGCTCAATAAATATTTATTAAATGAGTGCATGAGTGAAGATAAAGGCATATCTAATTATGAATGGCAGGATAATTTTGTGATGGCTGGAGGTCTATTTGATATTTATCTTTTCAATCAAATTTTTATCATTCAAATGATTTTTTATGTCTTTGTTAACTTCAGTGATTCCCTTGATGTTCCATATTAGAAATACACCAAATAATGACAAAGATATAATTTTACCTCACAGTGTCAATATTTAGGTTAGTCTCTTACATTTTAAAGGGGATGCTCCAAGTCTTTTGCAAATTCCCCTCATTCTAAAGGAAAAATGGCTTCTACAAAGTGATGTAGTCTTGTATTCTTCCACGCCTACTTTATTAACTATATGACACATTTTATTTTCTTCTAAGATCTTAATCATACATATTCACCTTTCCTTTTGTATTTAAAAGCCAAGGGTCAGGAACTTGAAAGGAAACACTTTATTACAATTCCAGAATAGTGAGAAAATGCAATGGTGGAGACTAAAATCTATCATGGTATTTTGGCCTCCTGCCTTCCTTTAATTTTACAATGGGGGGAAAATCAAGGTGAGACTTGATTCCCTTTAGGAGTCCCTTTCCTGTGTGCTCTGTGTCTAGCCAAGAGAGAGACTGACAGAATGATAACACTCGATGCCAGGCTCCCTTGCCCACTCAAAGACCCTCCCTCAGGTATCAGTTGCTTGGCTGCGCTTTGAGGTCAACTAGACACCTCCCCTGAGACTCACCTGGCCTGAGGGATAGAGCAACCAGAAAACCCTCTCATGGAGGGCAGCTGTTATCTGAGCTAGGATCAAAGTCCCCCTCTGTACTCCAGAAAAACATCTTCCAAACTGGGTCTCTTTTTCCACTATTCGAATGAATGTTGAATGAGTCCCCAGGGACAACAGTTGCTTTGCTTAGGAACAAGCTGTCAGAAATACTGTGCAATAAAAGTTCACCTCCTTTGAAAATCCTTTACGTTTGAGCATTTTTATTCATTGCCTCAAGGCCAATCAGAAGTTAATCGAGAAATTAGGCAACAGGGAAATGTAGTGATTAATTTTTTGACCCTTTTCATTTGTGCTTCAAGTCTTGTTTTTCCTGAAGTATGACATGGCTTCACGCTGGAGTATTCACAGTACCCATGAAAGGCACTATGAGTATGAAAAGCCATTGTTCAAACATTCAGTTATATATGTGGAAGCATTAAAGATAAGAAGTAACTTTCTTATTGATCAGATTTGGGTTGCAAAGTGATAAAGTTTCTTTTGCCTTATAACAAATCTTTTAGACCAGTAAATAACGGCGACCTTAAACTAGGTGACATGCACGTTCTTTTTTTTTTTTTTTTTTTTTTTTTTTTTTTGCAGTACGGGGGCCTCTCACTGTTGTGGCCTCTCCCGTTGCGGAGCAACAGGCTCCGGACGCGCAGGCTCCGCGGCCATGGCTCACGGGCACAGCTGCTCCCCGGCACGTGGGATCTTCCCGGACCGGGGCACGAACCCGTGCCCCTGGCATCGGCAGGCGGACTCTCAACCACGGCGCCACCAGGGAAGCCCCAGACATGCACGTTCTTTTTTTTTTTTTTTGCAGTACGGGGGCCTCTCACTGTTGTGGCCTCTCCCGTTGCGGAGCAACAGGCTCCGGACGCGCAGGCTCCGCGGCCATGGCTCACGGGCACAGCTGCTCCCCGGCACGTGGGATCTTCCCGGACCGGGGCACGAACCCGTGCCCCTGGCATCGGCAGGCGGACTCTCAACCACGGCGCCACCAGGGAAGCCCCAGACATGCACGTTCTTTTTTTTTTTTTTTGCAGTACGGGGGCCTCTCACTGTTGTGGCCTCTCCCGTTGCGGAGCAACAGGCTCCGGACGCGCAGGCTCCGCGGCCATGGCTCACGGGCACAGCTGCTCCCCGGCACGTGGGATCTTCCCGGACCGGGGCACGAACCCGTGCCCCTGGCATCGGCAGGCGGACTCTCAACCACGGCGCCACCAGGGAAGCCCCAGACATGCACGTTCTTTTTTTTTTTTTTTGCAGTACGGGGGCCTCTCACTGTTGTGGCCTCTCCCGTTGCGGAGCAACAGGCTCCGGACGCGCAGGCTCCGCGGCCATGGCTCACGGGCACAGCTGCTCCCCGGCACGTGGGATCTTCCCGGACCGGGGCACGAACCCGTGCCCCTGGCATCGGCAGGCGGACTCTCAACCACGGCGCCACCAGGGAAGCCCCAGACATGCACGTTCTTTTTTTTTTTTTTTGCAGTACGGGGGCCTCTCACTGTTGTGGCCTCTCCCGTTGCGGAGCAACAGGCTCCGGACGCGCAGGCTCCGCGGCCATGGCTCACGGGCACAGCTGCTCCCCGGCACGTGGGATCTTCCCGGACCGGGGCACGAACCCGTGCCCCTGGCATCGGCAGGCGGACTCTCAACCACGGCGCCACCAGGGAAGCCCCAGACATGCACGTTCTTTTTTTTTTTTTTTGCAGTACGGGGGCCTCTCACTGTTGTGGCCTCTCCCGTTGCGGAGCAACAGGCTCCGGACGCGCAGGCTCCGCGGCCATGGCTCACGGGCACAGCTGCTCCCCGGCACGTGGGATCTTCCCGGACCGGGGCACGAACCCGTGCCCCTGGCATCGGCAGGCGGACTCTCAACCACTGCGCCACCAGGGAAGCCCCAGACATGCACGTTCTTAATGGAAGTATGGTAGTCCAGAAAGTGCTGACCAGCGGGTCAACATGAATCATTCATTTAGTGATTCCAGATTTACAGAGACTCAAATATATCCAACGTGTTGCTTCGGTTTCTTGCTAAACAGATAAACAGCCCTGGAGTGTAAACATCAAGATCTGGGACGATGTATCATTTACTGTATATTTCTAGCAACTACCACAGGCTCGAAACACAGTAGAGGTAACATGAAGACCTCTTGAGATGAACTAGATTGAGCATAGCTTTGCTTATGTTGTTAGAATTAGAGAACCAGTGAACTGAACTAGGGGTAAAAATGTTGTAAGGACAAAATATATACCTGGGCCAAGCAGAGAGAAAGAGCATTTGGAAGTACACTATTTAGACGATGCACTTGGAATGTGTCCAGTCTTTTCAGCATGAATATAATTTTGCTGACGTTGTAGTTATAGCCAGTTTTATTTGGTACATTTCAGGTTGCCAGTTTAAATTGATGTTTTTGGTAGCACTACCAGCGGGTAGGTGGGTGGGTCAGATATTTTAGTCATGGCACACACTATTGTACAGCCATCTGTTAAATTGAATGGATTATTTTGTTTATCAAGTTTCTTTGAATAGCAATTTCAGTTTTGTATCTTATTTCCTTCTTTGATGAGGGTATTGCCAGCAGATGCAAGCTACATATTGGCTTAAGTTTCTTGCAGTTCTCTGGCTAGCTTTTTTTTTTTTTTTTTGCTGAGTTTTTTTCTTTTTCTTAGTACTTTTCTTCTCAACAAATGTGTCATTCTAAAGAAATTCAGCATTCTGAACATAATCTCCTAAAATTAACAGCCTCACAAATTCTTTTAAGAGACATTTCTTATGTTTCCAAGGTCATTACCAATAATACCACAATTTTCTTTTTTTTTTCCCTTTTTTGTCTTTATTTCTTGGTGGTTCCCCTCCCCCAACCCCTTATAAATAGCTAGTTCTTTTTAAATAACAAATGCTTTGAGACAACCCACTCTAGACTAGAGTTTGTGTCAGTAGACCAGAACACAAAGCATCAGTATTAACCATTGAATCTGAATAACCTGGAAGTCAGATAAATCCAAATAAATATTATGGTAATCCTTGGCATTGTAGGGAACCAAGCACCTCTTGTCAAGACTTCACATCTGATGATGATGATAGTTAACACTTAGCAGCACTTGCTATGTGTCAAGTGTCATTCAAAATATCCATCTATCTATCTATCATCTATCTAGCCACTTAAATCTCTCAATAAAACTGTAAGGTAAGTATTATTCCCATTTCACATCTGAGAAAAGTGAGGTTACAGTTACTTTAAGTACAGCCCCCAAATTCAGAGTAAATGGCAGTCAGGTTTCAAACCTAGGCAGGGTAGCTCAAAATTTTTCACTTTTAACTGTTTGCTATATTGCATGTATTACACAGTAAAGGAGGAAGACAGTAGTACAGACATACTGTTGCTATAGTCCCGGACTTTAAGTTGCTCGGACTAGTGGAAGATCAGAATTGGAAACAGGTTAATTTAATACAAAGAGAATATAGAGGAAGGCTATGTGGGGATGGAGACTGCTTGAGGAAAGATCTCCGGAGATAGAAACCTGGCGAGCTGAGGGCTGAGTAGAAGCCCAGCAGGTGATTTCCAGGAGGGAGGAAGAACATGACTGGAGGCAGAAAGTCAGGACACCATAGTGTGGATGTGAGGAGAGTAGTCCCCACATGTGGTATCACTGGAATATAAAGTGGGAATCTGGATGATGGCAGAAGATGAACGTAGAGAGGTAGACAGGAGTTTAGTGGGAGGTACTTGATGATAGGTTGTCTCCAAGGTCAAGACAAGAGTGTTTAATATGGCCTGCCCTTGGCAATATGGAAAACACGAAGCTGTCAGCACCTGCTTCTCCCTCTTGTCTGCTGCCAGAGGGAAGACACAGCATGTAGAACTTGAGACCAGATGCTCACTGTTCAAAGCTGTCCTCCCCATCCTCGTTCCACCTCGGAGCTTGGTCCCTGATGCAGGTCTGTGCAGCGGGAGAGGAATGGCTGGCTCCTTTGTCTAAACTCCACATCAACATTTCACTGCTGACGGCACCACCCTCCTTTTGGAATACAGTCTTGAGATTGCATGTTGGTAATCTCCCTGCTGAATGACACTGACCTTGAGTAAAGTTCATTTCTCCTTTTTTTTGCTGGTGAAAAATCACTGTGATTATGTTGGATGAACATACATTCACTGGCCTGGTAGTTTGACTGAACTGGAAAATCAGCAAGAGTTAGCAATCTCGAGGAGGAAGCAAAAGGCTGAAGAATAAGGGGGCTTCCCTGGTGGCGCAGTGGTTGGGAGTCCGCCTGCCGACTCAGGGGACACAGGTTCGTGCCCCGGTCCGGGAAGATCCCACATGCCGCGGAGCGGCTGGACCCGTGAGCCATGGCCGCTGAGCCTGCGCGTCCGGAGCCTGTGCTCCGCAACGGGAGAGGCCTCAACAGTGAGAGGCCCGCATACCGCAAAATAAATAAATAAATAAATAAATAAATAAATAAATAAATAAATAAATAAATAAATAAATAAATAAATAAATAAATAAATAAATAAATAAATAAATAAATAAATAAATAAATAAATAAATAAATAAATAAATAAATAAATAAATAAATAAATAAATAAATAAATAAATAAATAAATAAATAAATAAATAAATAAATAAATAAATAAATAAATAAATAAATAAATAAATAAATAAATAAATAAAAAAAAAAAAAAAAAAAAAAAAAAAAAAAAAAAAAAAAAAAAGCTGAAGAATAAGAACGGGAGGGTGAGGTTTAAAAGACATTTTAAATGTGAGACACTGACAAAAGCAAGATAGGGCAGTACTAAAAACAGACGATGGGACTTTAATATAGTTTAATAATGCCTTGTAGAGTTCCAAGTACTGAGTTATTGTGGTTCCAAGAGATTTTTCTTACCTTTACTTAGGGCACTTAATATCCCGTTCCACTGTAATTAACACGTCTCTGTCACTAGACTGTGAGATCCTAAAGTCTGATCTTATTCCTCTTTCCGTATTGCCAACAATTATCATAGTGCTTGGCACAAAGTTATTACTCAATAAATGAGTGTTAAATAAAAATCCAGTGGAGAGGTGCAGAGAGATGTGGGCCTCATGTGTGTAGGTTGGGGGTTGTGCAGAGAGAAACAGAGGGTTTAGGACAGAGGAAATATACAAAACAATCAAAATGATGCAAAAACAGTTAAAGGATTAGACTTTATAGCCTCTAGTTGGTTTATCTTTATCTCTCTCTTTAAAATAAACATTTTTAGACTTTATTTTGGGGGGTAGTTTTAAGTTTTCAGAAAAATTAACCAGAAAGTACTGAGAGTTCCCATATACTCCCTCTCTGCCTCCCGCAGTTTCCCCTGTTAGTAATGTGTTGCTGTGGTACATTTGTTATAACTTATGAACCAATATTGATACATTATTATTAACTGAAGTCCATAGTTTACATTGGGATGCACTCTTTGTGTTGTGCGGTTTTATGGGTTTTGTCAGAAACACAACGTCACGTATCCACCAGTACAGTATCATAGAGAATAGTTTCACTGTCCTAAAAATCTCCTGTGCTCCACCTATTCATCTCTTCCCCTTTCCCCTAAACCCTGGAAACCATTGATTTTTTTTAAACTGTTCCTATAGTTTTGCTTTTTCCAGAATGTCATATGGTTGGGATCATACAGTATGTAGCTTTCTCACACTGGCTTCCTGTACTTAGCAATGTGCATTTAAGATTCCCCCATGTCTTTTCATTGCTTGACAGTTCATTTCTTTATATTGCTGAATAATATTCTAATATATGGAAATACCATGGGTTGTTTATTCAGTCACCTATTAAAGGACATGTATGTTGCTTCCAGGTTTTGGCAGTTATGAATAAAACTGCTATAAACATCCATGTGCAGGTTTTGGTGTGAATGTAAGTTTTCTACTCATTTGGGTGAATATCTAGGCGTGTGATTCCTGGGTCATATGTTAAGACTAGGTTTAGCTTTGTAAGAAACTGCCAAACTGTCTTCCGAAGTGGCTGTACCTGTTGCTGTACATCCTTGCCAGTATTCAATGATGTCACTGTTTTGGATTTTCTCCATTCTGATAGGTATGTGGTAGTATCTTGTGTTTTAATTTGCAATTCCCTATTGACGTATGATGTGGAGCATCTTTTCCCATGCTTACTTGCCTTCTGTGTATCATCGTTGGTAAGGTGTTTGTTCAGATCTTTTGCCCATGTTTTCTTGGATTGTTTGTTTTCTTATTGATGAGTTGTTGTTTTTTGTTTTATGTTTTTTTTTAAGTTTTATTTATTTATGGCTGCGTTGGGTCTTCCTTGCTGCGCGTGGGCTTTCTCCAGTCACGGACAGCTGGGGCTACTCTTTGTTGCCACGGCATGTGGGATTTTCCCGGACCAGGGCACGAACCCGCGTTGCCTGAATTGGCAGGTGGATTCTTAACCACCGCACCACCAGGGAAGTCCTATTGATGAGTTTTAAGAGCTTTTTGTGGGCTCCCCTGGTGGCGCAGTGGTTGAGAATCTGTCTGCCGATGTAGGGGGCGTGGGTTCGTGCCCCGGTCCGGGAAGATCCCGCATGCTGCGAAGCGGCTGGGCCCGTGAGCTATGGCCGCAGGGCCTGCGCGTCCGGGGCCTCTACTCCGCGGCGGGAGAGGCCACAGCAGTGAGAGACCCGTGTATCGCCACAAGAAAAATAAATAAATAAATAAGAGTTCTTTGTATATTTTGGATACAAGTCCTTTATCAGCTATATGTTGTGTAAATATTTTCTCCCAGCCTGTGCCTTGTCTTTTCATTCTTTTATCAGTGTCTTTTGCAGAGTAGAAGTTTTTAATTGTAATGAAGTCCAACTTACCAATTTTTTTCTTTCTTTCATCAATTGTGCTTTTTGTATTGTACCAGAAAATTCATTGCCATACCCAAAGTCACCTAGATTTTCTCTTATGTTATCTTCTAGAAATTTTATACTTTTGTATTTTATATTTAGGTCTATGATTCATTTTGAGTTAATTTTTGTGAAAGGTGTGAGGTCAGTGTCTAGATTCATTTTAAACTAACCTATTTGGTTGTTCTTTTGTTTATTTTACTGTCCTTGTAATGTTGGTTCTGTTTTTTGGTGCAAGCCTATTCCTCCCTGATTAAGTCTGTTTGTTTTTAAAATATGATATGATCTTCAACAGGCTAATATATTTTATTAGCCTCATCATTTTACTTCCCAAAGGCTCTGTCTTGAAATGTGTCTGAGTAATACACTTAATATCTTTCTTTCTTGCATTTTCTTTTCTTTTCTTTTTTTTGAGGTACGCGGGGCTCTCACTGTTGTGGCCTCTCCTGTTGCGGAGCACAGGCTCCAGACACGCAGGCTCAGTGGCCATGGCTCACGGGCCCAGCCGCTCCGTGGCACGTGGGATCTTCCCGGACCGGGGCACAAACCCGTGTCCCCTGCATCGGCAGGCGGACTCTCAACCACTGCGCCACCAGGGAAGCCCTCTTACATTTTCTAAGATGTAAAAATGGGGGCAATCTTAAATATTGGACAGGTAGTGAAAGGATTAAATACCAGAGCTTAAGGGATGAGAATTATATTTACTGAGCACTTACTATATTTCGGGCACAGTTATAAGTATTTAAACATATCTCATCTAGTTCTTAAAGGTGTCTCTTGGAAGTGTTTATTCCCATTTTGTCAGTGAGGAAGCACAAAGCTCAGAGAAATTCCAAAAAGAGGAACTAGAATTTGAAACCAGATTTGACCAACACCAAAGTGTCTGCTCACTTTTTATTTGCCCATACCATTTTCCTCTCAGGGACTCAGAAGGAAAGCTTGGAAAGAACTCATCTTTCCTTGAGCTGAAACTTATAAGGTTTTGGAGGTCGTGTTAGATTTTTGTCAGAAGAAGGGAGAGGAATAAGACAGAGAAGGAATTATTGTAATGGACCTCACAAATATTCATTCATTCACGCATTCAAACAGCATTTATTGAGCAGCCACTATGAGTTAGGCATGAGCAGCCACTGTGAGCATTTAGTGAGGAGAAAGTGACTGTGGTCTAGGGCTTGGGGTGGAGGGGCGCTGGACTCGGGACACTGTCCTCATCTACCTCCAGCAGAGGCTCTGCTTCATCCTGTGGAAGTAATGTCAATCCTTAGTGCAGAGTTGAAGAACCCCAGACTGGAAAATGCCTGAGCCTTTGCCACCATAGAAGCAGATTTCCAATAGGTAGTGAAGATGAGCACAGACCCCTATGCCTAGGGCAGGTGATCGCAAGAAGCCTGGGTTCCCCCCTTCCCCCACTTTTTTTTTTTTGGTTTATTTTTGGCTCTGTTAATCTGTTTCACATCAGAATTTTTCTACTTTCCATTCTTCTGGGCACCACATGGAGGACTGCTTATTTGTCAAATGGATACAGGTCTGTGTTGGTTAATTTTTCTTTCTTTTTTTTTTTTTTTTTTCTTGCGTTATGCGGGCCTCTCACTGTCGTGGCCTCTCCCATTTGCGGAGCACAGGCTCCGGACGCGCAGGCCCAGCGGCCATGGCTCACGGGCCCAGCCGCTCCGCGGCATGTGGGATCCTCCCGAAACGGGGCACGAACCCGCGTCTCCTGCATCGGCAGGCGGACTCTCAAGCACTGCGCCACCAGGGAAGCCCTGTGTTGGTTAATTTTATGGGTCAATTTGGCTGGACTAAGGGATGCCCAGATGGCTGACCAAACATTATATCTGGGTGTGTCTGGGAGGATGTTTACCAAAGAGATTAGCATTTGAATTGGGAGACTGAGTAAAGAGGATTGTCCCCACCAATGCAGGTGGGCATCTTCCAATCCATTGAGTGCCTGAATAGAACAAAAAGGCAGAGAGTGGGAGAATTTCCTCTCTGCTTGAGCTGGAGCATCTATCCTCTCTCTGGCCCTTGATCTTTGATGCTCCTGGTGCTCAGGCCTTTGTACTCAGACTGAATTATGCCACTGGCTTTTCTGGTTCTTCAGCTTGCAAATGGCAGATCATGGAACTTCTCAGCCTCTATAATTGCATGAGCCAATTCCTATAATAATTTATGTACGTGTGTGTGTGTGTGTGTGTGTGTGTGTGTGTGTGTGTGTGTATCAGCAATTTCAGGAAATGCCCTAATGCCAGATAGATAGATTTTTTTTTTTTTTTTTTTGTTATGGAGTGCCAGTTTAATATGTTAGATTGCACATAAACATTTTTTTTTTTTTTAACATCTTTATTGGGGTATAATTGCTTTACAATGGTGTGTTAGTTTCTGCTTTATAACAGAGTGAGTCACTTATACATATATATATGTTCCCATATCTCTTCCCTAGATAGATAGATTTTTTTTGTAGGGTTTCCTCCTGCTCTCTCAAGTCCTTACCTTTGCTGGCTCTGTGTTATTGAGGTACATCCTCTGGAGCTTATGAGGCTGAGATTCCCATCATTTTTTTGTTCTAAGGAACATAGACTACATACAAAAAATTCTTTTCATTTCTTATAACTTTTTTATTATTCATATATATTATAGAATCTTAGGAAAATGTAAGAAATTTAAAAAGAACATAAAAATGTCTATATTCCAGCCCAGAGAATACTATTTGTTGATATGTACTTACTTCAGACTTTAGACAAACTCTCATACATATATGCCATACAGATAATTTCTATTTTCATATTTTAAATTAATTAGGATAATTAAGTAGAAATACTGTTTTTGCACTGTTCGTTTTTGAAAGAAGATTATTTCCATTTACACGGACAATCCAACCTAAGCACACCGTTGAATTGGCCCTGACTGGCTGTTTCTTTCTAAATATTTGAGATTTCTGATTACTCAACCCAGTCCTCCCTGGGCATATGAGTAACTCGAAACCCTCTCCTTCTAGACTAGCTTTAGGTAGTCATAATAAAACATGGATCTGAATAAATAAAACTCGAGAACTGGAGGAAAGAAATTGGAGGAGCAGAACTTGAAAAAATAGTGATAATTCTTGAGAGCTGACTACTGTAAAGCATTGTGCTGCAGGCTTTACCTGGTTGTTTTGAATAATGCTGCTGTGAATATTCTTATACAAGTGATTTATGGGCATATGTTTTAGTTTCTTTTGAGTAAATACCTAAAAGTGGAATTGCTGGGTTCTTTTTCCAAAGAAGTTGTGCCATTTTACACTTTCACTAAGAATGTGTAAGAAACAGCGCTGTTCCACAACTTCACTAACATTTATTGTTGTTGGTCTTTTATCATCCTGGTGGGTGTGTAATGGTATCGCATTTTGATGTGAATTTGCATTTCCCTCATGACTAATGATGATGAACACCTATTTGTGTGCTTATTGGCCTTTCGTATATCCCTCTTTTGAAATGTCTGTTCAAGTCTTTTGTCTACTTTTTAAAATGGGGTTGTCTTTTTATTATTGAATTGTAGGACTTCTTTATATATCCTCTGCCAGATATAAGTTCTGTGACTATTTTCTTCCAGTCTGTAGCTTGTCTTTTCATTTTCTTAATAGTATCTTTTTTTTTTTTTTTTTTTTTTTTTTTTTTTGTGGTACGCAGGCCTCTCACTGTTGTGGCCTCTCCCGTTGTGGAGCACAGGCTCCGGACGCACAGGCTCAGTGGCCATGGCTCACGGGCCCAGCCGCTCCGCAGCATATGGGATCTTCCTGGACCGGGGCACGAACCCGCGTCCCCTGCATCGGCAGGCGGACTCTCAACCACTGCGACACCAGGGAAGCCCACTTAATAGTATCTTTTGATGAGAAGTTTTAAATTTTGATGAAGCTTAACTTACCTTTTTTTTCCTTTTATGATTATTCATTTCTTTTACACGACTGAGAAGCCTTTGCTAATCTCCACATCATGAAGATATTCTGCTATATTTTCTTCTAAAAGCTTTGTGATTTTAACTTCTACATTTTGAGTTATGATCTGTCATGAATTAATTTTTGTTATGGTATGAGGGAGTGGTTTAAGTTAATTTTTTAGTGTGAATATCCAGTTTTTCCAGCACCGTTTATGAAAAGAATCTCCTTTCTCTATTGTGTTGCTTTGGTGCCTTTGTCAAAAATCAAATGACAGTTGTGGGGGTCTATTTCTGGGTGATTTACTTGGTTATCTGTTTTAATCCTACGTTGTGCTATCTAGAGATTGAATAAAATGTCCTCCATGATGCTGGGAACTTTGGTAAATGTAAAATGTGAACGTGAATTGGGGGAACAGATAAGAGAGAGGGAGAGAAGAAGAGAAAGTGAGATTGACAGAGAAAGGGAATAAAGTCAAAAAATTGGAAAAACAGAGCTGGCTTCTTGTTTCAACAAAAAGTAATTTATATTTTGTTCTACAATAAGCAATCAAATTGATCGTAACAGGAAGAATCTCCAGGTGTTCTTTTGTTTTTGTTTTAATGTAATTGCTAAAAGGCGGGAAAAGACTTCTCTTCAGTTGATTAGGATTAATTCTATAGTGGGAAAGGGTTAGGCGAATTCTTCTTACTTGTTTGCGTTTCAGTGGTAGTGGACATAAAAACTAAATACTGGGCTTCATCCTCTCCTGCCGAAATGGACTCTGTGGCCTATGGAGTCGATGGTATAAATAGACTGAACATTGAGACTAACTTGCTTTCCTGAACCCCAAACACCAAGGTACATCTGGACGTATAATAAAAAGGCTGCAAACTGCTTTAAGGTTATGAAATTAGACAGATGTTTTGGTGTATTTCTCACCTCTCATCACTTCCTTCTTTTTATAAGACTTAAATTCTCTCTTCCTTCCAAGTTTGCCATTTTTTTTAGCCACACTATTGAATATATAACTGGTCCTCTATTCCACTCAGCTCTTCACATTATAAATAAAGAACATGGTGTTATTACATTTTAATTGTTGCTCTTTGCATGTTGATCTGATTATATTGTTTTCTTCTTTTTACTAAATTGCTTAAAGTCTACAACAGTAGTTCTTTTGCCTGGTTTTATCGTAGATAAAGAGCTTTCCCTCTGGCTTTTCACACTGATTATTTTACTGGTGAAATTTGTGATAGCATACCTTACACCTTCTTTTGTTTTTAAGTCTACAACTCAATCCCTTGCTTTCTTGTTTTTTGGGGTTTTTTTTCTTCCCTCTTGGTAAACTTTTCCTGAACCTCTCTGTCTACAGGTTTATGCAGATAGATTGCAGTCTGAGCTTGGTGATTGAGATCATATCACTCTTGGCCGAGTGTTGTACCATAACAGACATCTTTGGGGAGAAAGTAGAAGCAGTGGTGAGACAACATTAAAGACAGACTTGGCAACGCAAACAACAATTTCAGAGAAATTTGATTCCTGTGGAGCTACCCTGGAAAGCTAGTTCCAAATGATTTCTTTCACTGCTTGCAGAAATGAAATGTTTGCCATGAGAAGCTGGTTCCCACAGCTAGTGTATGCAATCGTTTCTCTTTTGCAAAGTATATCCCTTCACCAAATTTTAAACAACTTATTTTATTTTGTCTTTTATATGAAACGCTGGCTACCAGTATCTCAGATCGCTGCTTTGGGTGGTATTGCTGGACAGCTATCAGCTTCTAGGATCTGTATAACTTATACAAATTATGATTTTTGAATTGCATCTAGATAATAAGGCCCCTCCTCATTTCTATGATTATAAGGTCATATTTAACTAGGACTATTGATTTTGTTTTACTCTATTAAGCAAGACAGCTACAAACAGAGGCAAAAGCATAAATAGGAAGAGTTTGTTTTGGAGACACTAATCTTTGGCCACATTCTTCCTCTGCTGACTCTTTATCTCAGGTATATTAGTTTCCTAGGGCTGCTGTAACAACATGCCACAAACTTAAAGCCACAAACTTCTGTGGCTTAAACAACAGAAATTTATCGTGTCACAATTCTGGAGGCTAGAAGTCCAAAATCAAGGTGTTGGAAGGGTTGTTTCCTTCTGAGGGTCATGAGGGAGTGATCTGTTCCAAGCCTCTCTCCTTGGCTTGTAGATGGTGTTCTCCCTGTGTCTTCACTTTGTCCTCACTCTGTATGTGTCTGTCTCTGTCCAAATTTCTCCTTTTTATAAGAACACCAGTTAGATTAGATTAGGGTCCACCCTAATGACACCACCTTAACTAATTACATCTGCAATGACCCTATTTCCAAATAGGGTGACATTCTGAGGTACTGGGGCCAGGACTTCACCATATGAATTTGGGAGGTAGGGGGGTACGCAATTCATCCCATAACATCAGATATCCAGTTTTCTTTCTTTTTTTTCTCTTCCTTCCTCATCACATGAAAACCTCCAATACATTCAGGAGGTTATAAATCATAGCTTGAGGTGTTACACCTCCCAAGAATACTTATATTCTCTTTAAGTCTTAAAGTTTAATAAAACTGGTGGGAGAGGACATCAGGCAGGGTATATCTTGGGTTATTTAACTTTTATTAATTAGTTGAATGATTAATTACTTAATTTTGCAAGGAAAGGGTCAAGTGTAAGGGATAGGGGATGTGGTACCTTCCAGGAGAATCTTATTAGGTGGCCACTTGCCTATTTCACCCAAGCATGGGACTGTCCATAAGAGGAGCTTTCCCTCAACTGTTTTAGGGGAAGAACATAGTGTTTAGAAAGTACATTTCAAGGGCTTCCCTGGTGGCACAGTGGTTGGGAGTCCGCCTGCTGATGCAGGGGTTACGGGTTCGTGCCCCGGTCTGGGAAGATCCCACATACCGCAGAGCGGCTGGGCCCGTGAGCTATGGCCGCTGATCCTGCGTGTCCGGAGCCTGTGCTCTGCAACGGGAGAGGCCACAACAGTGAGAGGCCCGCGTACCACAAGAAAAAAAAAAAAGAAAGTACATTTGGAAATGTACATTGGAAAGTACAAAGAAGTATTTCTTAACATGTAGACTTTGGACTACCTCCTTCAGAATCATCTTTTAAATTGCAAATTCCTGGGCCCACTCCAGGCCTAAGGAACCAACGTCTCTGAAGGTGCTGTCTAGGACCTTTCTAACAAGTATCCCAATGAAGTTTGAGAGCTGTTAACACAACAGAATAAGACAGATTATACAAAAGAATCTGTCTGGTTAATTTACAGGCATACTGTATATGTATGTGAGCATGTAGATCTGTTTTCTCAGTCTTTCCAAAATCCAGAGACTGGAGTTGGAATTCATCATAATCAATAAGGATTTGCTCATGACCTCTGCTCAGTAAATTAGGCAGGAAAGACTGCAAAGTTTTGAAGACACTTTATTTTCTTTCATATACATTTTTGTCCTACAATAAAGAATCTGTACAGTTGGCTTCCTGACAAAAGAGAGAAGACTGTGATCCTGAAGAGCAAATGGTTGGGTGCTGCGTCATTTGGAAGTGGATATGTTCTTTTCCTAATCAACTCAGGCTTAATAATCAGGGCTACCACAGTATCTGTGATAGATGGCGATACAAATTATCATATATACCAACTACACCTTTTGACTTTAATTTTCCTTCTAACACACAGACAATAAGTATTTGTTTTCTCCTTATAGAAAATTTCTTTATTTTTGCTCTGGGGTGAAAAAAAATCTCTGAATACCCCCAGTGTTTAGGGGAAAAAAAACAAGAAGCAATTTAGGAAAGATTAAAAGCAATTGTTCTGTTACCCTTGGCAACAGAATCTAGATGCAGCCAATCAGCAAAGTTGATATATTGTTTTGACACACGTGCACATATTTCTAACATAAATAGCAACAGAGACCTAATAACAGTGGGTTTTAAAGCTGGAAACTGATGTCATTTCAAATGTGTCAATCAAAGAGAACCTATGAAAGTGTTTTTTTCTATCAAGCTGACATTAAATATATGCTGTAATGGCTTCTTAAGTGATGGTAGACTTCTGTCAGGCCATACAGGAGATGCTCAATCTATAATTACACTCTTGCTTCTTGGAATCTGTCCTTTAACACATCTCAAAAAAAAATTTAATAGGAAAAAACATGTGAGTCCTACAGTAAAATTCATCTGTTCACATCACCAAAAAAGTATGCTTATAAGAATGAGCAAAATTAGATTAGAATTAGCTTGTTTATCCCTAAAATAGATACATTTCTTGAGTTCCTCTGTCTATCGAATTTATGATCAACTTGTGCCAGTATATTCTGCTATTTAAATTTTTTTAAGTGTTTCAAAAATTAGCATTTTGATAGAACAATAGGAGAGAACAATAGTATTAGGCTGCCCAGAGGAGAATAAAAAGGATGGTTGGGAGTCCAGGACTGATGACCTTTACTGCCCAATATGAAAATAGAGGGCTAGTGGGTCAGAGTTCATCCTTCGCTGGATAGTATTAGTAAAAAATAAAATAAAAACAAAATTAATAACAGGTACCATTTATTGAGTGCTTATATGGGATGTGTACTATGCCGAACTGCTTTGTAGACAGTGTCTCATGGAATCCTCACAATAATTATAGGAGGTAGGAATTAGTATCTCGTTGTACAGATGAGGAAACCTGTGTTAGTTAGCCGAGCTTCTGTCATGTAGCTGATAAAGAAGTGACAGAACTGAGGTTTGAATCCAGGTCTGTCTTGCTCCAAAGCTGCTGCTCTAATCCACAGTTCATGTCATCATGTTATCACCTCCTCCGTGTCAGGAACCTCAGGATGCCAGTTAACACACTTACAAACTGAACATGATCTCCGCTTTGTCCCTCAACAGATAGTTGACCCTAATCAAATTGTGTAACTTCTTTGAGCCTCCTTTTCCTGATGCGTACAGAGAGTCCAACTTATACCTCCCAAAGCTACTGTGGGAATCATTGAGATAATGTTTGATAAAGCTCTTGTGCTTGACAAGGGCTCTCAATAAAAATGAGCTTTTCCTCTCCTTTCTTTCTATCTGAAGTACCGATAGTACAATGCACAGTAGATGCCCTGTTAAATTTTGAATAAATAACCAAAAAAAGTAACTTTAAAAGTGTAAATTATTAAAATGTCGTATATCTAGCTACTAATCTTAATAAAGATACAACTACAGGCCCAGGTTCAACCCTTGATACACAACACAATCACTGGGGGAACTTTTAAAACTACTAAATTCTGGCGCCAGGAGATTTTGATTCACTTGATCCAGGGAAAGGACGAGGTACGTATTTAAATAGATATATATTTACATATTTATATATTTTTAAAGATGAAATTCACATAAAATAAAATGAGATATTTTAAAGCAAACAATTCAGTGGTATTTAGTATATTCACAATGTCGTGCAACCACCACCGCTATCTAGATCCACAGCGTTTTTACCATCCCAAAAGAAACCTCTTCATAGCCCCTGGCAACCATCGATATATATTCTGTTACTATGGAAGTACCTATTCTGGATATTTTGTATAAGTGGAATCATGCAGTATGTGGCCTTTTGTGTCTGGCTTCTTTTGCTTAGCATAATGTTTTTAAGGTTCATCTATGTTGTATCATGTAGTAGTAATTAATTCCTTTTTATAGCTAAATAATATTCCATTGGATGGATACACCATAATTTGTTTATCCATTCATCTGTTAATGGACATTTGGACTGTTTCTACCTTTTGGGTGTTATGAAGAGTGCATCAGTGAAGATGCATGTGCATATGTTTGTTTGAGTACCCATTTTTAATTCTTTTGCACGCATACCTAGGAGTGGAATTGCTGGATCATATGGTAATTCTATGCCTAACTTTTTGAGGAACGTGCAAACTGTTTTCCACAGTGTCGAGCCATCGTGCGCTCCCACCAGCAATGTACAAGTGTTTCAATTTCTCCACAAGTTATTTACTTTAATTTATGTATTTATTTTTGATTGTTGAGATCCTAGTGGGTATGTAGTTGTATGATGATGATACCTCATTGTGGTTTTGATCTGCATTTCCCTAATGATTAATGAACATATTTTCGTGCACTTCTGGAATATCTTTTCTGCAGAAATGTCTATTCAAGTGTTTTGTCAGGCACCTATATTCTTTTAAGATTCCTCTTCCCTCCTGAAGGTGATTCTAATGTGCAGAGGTTGAGAAGAATCAGTGACATAAGGGAAAGTGAGAAGTAAATAACAAAGAGATGTAGTCATATTGTTTTTATCATTTGCACATGGATAAGGAAGCGTTGTGCACAATGCTACCAACTAAATAGTCTTTCACAAACTCCTACTATACTTGAAGAATTCAGAGTACAAAATTGTACAGATGTGATCAGTATATGTTTCATGACTTCAAGATGGTATTAAAGTGCAATTTTAAAAGGCCTAATCTCATGTTTAATATTAAAAAAAAAAATCTTACACGTATAGAACACCTGTTTCAGGGAGGCCAAAAGGTTTAACTCTCTTGTTACATTTTATAATTAGGGTGCAGATTTTTTTCACTTTTAAGAAATTATGATAATAAAAGGAAAATAATTGGCCTGAGTGCCATAGTTGGCTCTTGAATTAAGAAGAAAAATACAAGTTACTTGTATCCCTGGCCACCACTGTCCTCTCTCTCATTCTCTCCCTCTCTCTCTGTCTCTCTAGCCCTCCTCACACCCTCCTTTCTGTTTCCCTATTTCTCCTGTAAACCATAATATGTGGAAGATAATATAGAGGTTTGTCTGATTCTTATGCTCTACCAAGATGTCCTGTGGTCATTGTTGTCAGCTTATTTTAGTGTTTAATTTTTGGAATGCCTGTCCTGAAATTTCCACATCAGAGAAATAAAAAAGAAAGAAACCCACCAAACAGGTAGCCGATATCTAGGTATCTACTCTTCATTTTCCAACATGGAAAAATAGTACTTATAATGTAGGGAATGACATTTTCTTGAAAACAGTTTCATTAGAATTTCAACCTTAACTATCAATATCTTTGTTGTCAGGAAGTGCTGTAGGTTGAGTTCTCCTGTAGGGCAATCCTAAGTAACACATGGGAAAAGAAAGGGTAGAAGCTGGAGTGGGCAAGGGGACCCATCAGACTGTACCATAAGCCTAACGAAGTCCCTGCGAACCCAACGGGGAGTTCTGGAGCAAAGATTGCCCATCGGTGTCCTATGTTGACCTTTGTCCCACTGGACCAAGCCCTTGTGTCACTGCCTTGTTCATTTGTTGCCCAAGGGACCCCAGAATGAAGTGTGACCTTGGCTCCAACACTGAGGCTGGTCCTGAAGGAACCTACATCTGGAAGCTGTCAGTTCCCTACTCTGCTTGCAGCTGGGTAGCAACCACTTTCTTGAAGGGGGTTCTAATTGGTGCATCTTTGTGTTTACCACAGAAAGTTATCTGCTCACTTATATCTCACATGAGTAATTACAGTTAAGAAGGAAAAAATGCATGTTAGCTATTTTCTTACCTCTGATCTACTGTTTTCTTTACAGAACTGGTAGATTTTTATTTACCAAATATGCTAAAAGTTTCTCAAAACAACAGAACCTCCATCCCTATGGAATCTAGTTCAGTATTTAATGCACATCTTTTGGACTCTTCCTTTTTGGAGCTAATTCCAATACCAAACTACTATTAGAAGACAATGTCATCTAATAGATCTGGAAAGAAAAAGCTTAGCACAGTACCAGGCCCATAGTAGGTGATCAGTAAAAGTTTGTTAAATGAATGGATGAATTCAATTACATAGTGAATTATAGCAAGACTTTTTTCAATGTCACTTCAGAGCTAAGGTGTAAAGCGTCGTAGCAGAATTATTAATACCAGGATGCCAGAACCAAGTCCAGTTTTAAACTTTGTTTTGAGCCTTTTGCTCTATTTCAAATATTTGAACCATGACCAAAAACACCCCCCAAATTTGAAATGTGTTTTCTAGGAGAATTTCCCACTTAATTGTAAAATCCCTCTGTATTTTAAGAAGAATTCAACCCACATGTTCTATTTTTTAAAAAAATTTATTTTTGGCTGCATTGGGTCTTCGTTGCTTTGCTTGGGCTTTCTCTAGTTGTGGCGAGCGGGGGCTACTCTTCATTGCGGTGCACGGGCTTCTCATTGTGGTGGCTTCTCTTGTGGAGCACGGGCTCTAGGCGCGCAGGCTTCAGTAGTTGTGACTCGTGGGCTCAGTAGTTGTGGCTCACGGGCCCTAGAGTGCAGGCTCAGTAGTTGTGGTGCACAGGCTTAGTTGCTCTGCGGCATGTGGAATCTTCCCGGACTAGGGCTTTAACACGTGTCCCCTGCATTGGCAGGTGGATTCTTAACCACTGCACCAGCAGGGAAGTCCCCACATGTTCTCTTATTTAATTTACACTTAGCCATAAGACAGTTGTTTTGTAAGAGTCTGTTGTGTTTTTGATATTTTTCATCCATATTTTCTTAGAAGTAGGAAGTCTCAGTTAATGCAAAACTAAAGAAACTCCCCGGCCTGATAATCTGGGCTAGGAATACGGTGCACGATCTTGGGCATCCTGGTTGAGGCTCTAAAGTGGGCAAGACGATTTATCTCTTTTCCTGCCTCCATTCTCGGACCCCAAGAGCTATGGGCTCTCTCATAGATTATACAAAAACTGTGTGAGGCCGTGGCAACTCCTTCCTCTCTATTTAGTGGGACAAATCCTGTGGCAGTCACAGTAGCTGCCTGTGACCTGATGCTCTGTTTTGTGAAAGGGGGTCCCTTGACAATCAGTGGTGGTGGAAAAATTCCAACGGCCCAAGGAATGGCCCTCCCTATTCTTGAGGAACTTGAAAAGAAAGAAAGAAAAGTGAAATGTTGGTCCCTGGGCTACTGCTTTGCCAAGGAGCCTCTTCTGAGGTGCAGCCACTTCTTTCAAGGATGTCCTGGGGCAGGAGGAAGGTCAGGGATGGGCTTCACTCAAAATTCAGGTTTAGTTAAATATGTGGGAAGGAGGGGTCCAGATCTTCCTAAAAGGATACCTGAACAGCACTACAGATCCTAACCTGGTCATGGTGGGTTTTCTTCACCAACATAAAAGGGATTTGGACAAACAATATTATTAAAAATTTTTCACAGTGGAACTTAAGGTAAAAGTGAGCACTTGGCTGGGCCTTGTCTTAAACATTCGCATGAATGCAGTGGCTTCCAAACACTCAGCTAAACCAAATCTGTGACACAGGGCTGTGGTTATTCTCCCCTCTTAAGGAGATGGTGCTCCATTATGCTCCTTCACTTGTGTTTTGAAAAAGTTTTGAACAACCTCTTTACTTGGCTTGGGGTACTGCCTGATACCCCTTCTCTCTTCAGTGAGTGACACTTCTGTCAGCTGACACAGTTTTGTAATGAGCTGGGGTGGTGAGGTTACTGCAATGAAATTATGGGGATGCAGCAACGGTTTCCACTGGAAATGACCCTGCCTGCCTGTTCACGTGTCCTCTGGTACCTACTACGTGATCCCAAAAGCTGAGGCTGGGGAATGCTCAGTGGTGTGAAGAGAGCTGCCTGCCTGCAACAGTTGCAAAGCTAAAGCCGTGAAAATTATTTGGGGGTTCAGTGTGATGTAGCTTACTTTGCTTTGAGAATTAAATGCTAGAAAGATGGGTTATCACTTGTAGGGTTATTTCTTTTAATTTTTTCTATTAGATTTTCTGTTTTCAAATTGTGGAGGGAGGGTTAGGCAGATAAATCTGTCTTCCCACACTGATGAATTTTCTTCTGCTTCTCAGGCACAGAGCCAGCAATGATGCGGCCAGAGGTAGAAATAATCATCCTCCATCCCACCACCCAGGTGGAGATGTACACTGAGGCTGTGTGCAGCAGGGATGGAGAGAGCTTCACATTCAATTCACTATGGTACCATTTGAAAAGTTGATGAGAAAGAGAAAGAGAACATTGTACGCATAAATAGTGGAGTTAGCCCTGGGAGTCAGACCACAGTCTTGCCTTCTCCTGCTTTATTTATTTATTTATTTTCAAATCTTAGAGTTTTCTATTTCCTTAAATTAATTTTTACTGGGGTATGGTTGCTTTACAATGTTGTGTTAGTTTCTACTGTGCAGCAAAGTGAATCAGCCATACATATACATATATCCCATTGATACTGTGTATAAAGTA
Organism: Lipotes vexillifer; assembly: GCF_000442215.2. Taxonomy (NCBI): domain Eukaryota; kingdom Metazoa; phylum Chordata; class Mammalia; order Artiodactyla; family Lipotidae; genus Lipotes; species Lipotes vexillifer. The sequence continues at coordinate 1,680,906 of NW_006796752.1, read as the reverse complement.
GATAACTAATGAGAACATACTGTATAGCACAGGGAACTCCTGCTTTAGGTGCTCCCTTTCACAGTGAAGTGAATGAGCACAATGGAACATATTAGGGAGAGAGGCAGAGCTACAGAATTAAACACTCATGCTCTTTTAATCAATAGACATTCCATGGGTTGCTCAGCCTCCTAGGAAGTAACTGGAAATACCAAATGAGAGTCTGGTTGGATGGCACTGAAGCCTTTTTGAAAGTTTGTTAAAATTTTTAGAAACAACTGAGATAACCTTGTAAAACCAGTTGGAAATACATATGTACAGGAAACACGAATGTCCTTCATATATAGTTTTAGAATGAATAAATCAATCTGAGTCCCTGTTTAACGTTATTTAAAAAGGCCAAAACCTGGGTCAAGAATAAATTCTCCTTTATTTTATTCAACAGATGCTTATATAACTGGGCGGGGGGAAATGTCAAAAGTATAAGTCAAATTACTTAGAGTTCCTCAAGTGTTACTAGTGAGCAGAATAAATACAGAAGAGTTTAAGCTGAATATGTCACTGTGCTGATTGTGATAACCATAAAGGTGGGAGGGGTGAGAGACCAGTATCAAAAAAGTGGCATTCCCCATTTCCACCTCAGAATCATGGGTGCCCTGGAATGTGCACAAGCATCAAGTATTGTCTGCATAGTGAATAGTAAAAGAATGACTACCATTTGGGGGGATACGTTTTAGTATTAAAAAGTGTGTGCATGTTGGAAACACTGGAAATCACAGGTACTTTTTCAAACACCTGCTTTCTTGATTATAATCATTAGGGCCAGTGGGCCACCTGAAATAAACCACGATGGGTACCTTCTACAGATCACCAATTTAACAGTGTCCCCCTAGTTATTGGTGACATGACTCCCGAATATATTTTATCAAAACATCCTTTGCGTTGACCTTACAACAAATATGCTTCACACCATGAACATTTGTATTGCACATTAAATCTTTTTCAACTTAATTAGTAATTGAGATAAATAATCAAAATACAAGTTCTAATTCTGAAGACAACAGAGATTTGTTAACTCTTTTAAAAAATGTTATGTAGTTTCACAAAAACTTATTGACTTGTTGAGATTAGACGTTAATCTATGGTTTCATCCATGGATGCTCTTTTGGACAGCACATTTCTTTCTTGAAAGTTATCCATATATGGCATCCTATGATGTGTCAATATATTATATTATATTATATTATATTATATTATATTATATTATATCATATCATATCATATTGTTTCTACTAAATCTTCCATAAAGAAAAAGGGTAGGGTAAAGAGAGTTACATGGTTGTTTTTGAATTCTGGCCTTATCTGTAAAGTTTCCTTTCTCTTGGAATCATGTGCTCTTTCTAATCTGTGTGCCCTTCCTCTTGCATTTCCCAAACATTTCTT